>NC_080026.1:140803963-141136781 GCF_030020395.1 Manis pentadactyla | reverse complement strand
CGGTTTTGGCAGTGCCCAGTCATAGATTCAGTGGTATAGCGAGGCCCTTCTCATTTTTTCTCACCTCAGCAACAGAATTGCTGTAATAATATGCGTCTGGGCTTTTGAAATCAGTGGATTTTATGATGTTTACGAATGTAAAGAAGAAATAACCAGATACCGAGGGAAGTTTGAATGCTCGAACGAACACGTCACTCCACAACACACTCTTTGCACCCAACTGCTCCCATCTAGAACTCGGTGTTCCTTTTTACCTGTCCCTCCTCCTATCAGCGGTGATGCCGATGTCCCTCAAACATGGCGGTGAGCAAAGCACCAAGTTTACTCTTCTGTCTACAAAAGACCTGTGGTACAGGTCCTCTCAGAGGAAAAGCAGTAGCAGCGGGAGAAAACCCAAAGACGTAGAAATAGAAGATGGTACAGTACAATGAAAACTGACACAAGGGACTTCTGAGACCCATAGTTAATTCCTTCAGAGACAGAAAAGCAGCCGCCCCTATACAACAAAACTACACCACTATGGAGAAAGCACAGGCAGAGAATAAGAAGAGATCTGGAAACTTACCCCGCTGGGCCAGAGAGAGGAGTTATCACAGCAGCAGCAGCAGCAGCTGGGGCCTGCCCCACACACACTGTGCTCATCACCTTGAAAGATAAGGGTGTGTTCTCGCCTCGCTGGCCCTCTCCCTAAGCACCCAGAGGCATACACAGCGGGGACTGAGAGGTCGTCGGTGGCATCTCGCCCGCATGTATGTTCCGCACGGTTTGGAACATAACGAACGGTTGGTGGAGGAGCGAGCGGCACTAGGTACAACTGAACGGGCAGCTGAGCTTTGAGGCCGAGTCCAGTCATTCACTGTTACCACTGTTCAACAGATCCCGTGACCCGAAGAGTGATGCGCACAAGCTGACACACTCACATTTGATAAGGGAGGTTCTCACCAAGTACGGAGAAGGGAGAGGAGGGCACGCCTAAGTGAGAGTGCACGGAAAGCCTCCAAGAGGAGGTGACTAGAGAGGTGGGTCTTCAATGATCCATAGTCTTCTGCTGGGGTGAAATGTCTTAAAAACCAGAGGCAAGAGGTGGGAAACCCCAGAGGAAATAATTCAGAGACAAAAAGGCACGAGACAGGATCTTCTCAAGGAGCAGGGAGCTTGACTCATAGGGATGGAGATGTAGTCAAAGTGAACGCCAGACCGTGAGTTGGGGCTGGAGAATTTCAAATTTTATTCTGTAAAAATGTCAGTGCTTCCACAGTGAAGCAGTGAGCAAGCAGGGTCTAGGTCCACCAGGAAAGACGTGAGAAACTAGAAGCAGGGTTACTGACATGGGACACGAACTTCACAGGTTATAACATAAAGGATGAACAGTCAGGATCGGGAATGGACAGGTTGACTGCTGAGAGGAGGCGAGGTTCCCACGCAAGCATCCAGCTGGGCTGATGGGCAAGAACGGCGATGCCATCGAGACCAAGAGCCTAAGGAAAAGCATTTTAAAAATAAAAAGTGTTTCCCACTTTACTGTGTTGTGTTATTCACGTACGAGACACAGGCCCCCAAAACTAGATCAGAGAGAAATTCTGGGCGGCCGAGCCCAGTCAGAAGGTGGGATGAGGCTATGCTGAGACCCGGTGGTCCCCGACCTTCGCTTTCTGTGAGAAGTAAAGGAAGAACCTGCCCGCTAGCTAGAAAGGCAAGTCATGGGGTCTGCGCACTCCTCTGAAGTCAGCTGCCTGGCTGGCCATGGCCGAGAAGGCATGCCTGGCTCCAGGTGTCCTAGAGATTCTGGGAAGCCCCGAGAAAGTGCTGACCGTGCCCCGGAGAGCCACTGGGTGGCTCTGCACCAGGCTGTCCGCAAGCCCTGGCCTCCGGGATCGCGGTGGTGCAGGATGCTCAAGGGACTTGATGCCTGCCACACCCTGGGTGCCGAGCCCATGCAGAGCCAGCACCCAGGCGGGCTGCGCTCTGACAGACATGGGCACGGCAGCCCTTGATGGTCCGCATGGTGGCCTCATTGGTCCGAACACCTGCACGGCCCACAGTGGGCAGTCCCGGGGGCTATGGATTCTACTGGGGCTGGCCTTGGGGCAGCGCCGTGGCGTTGGCCCAGGGTGTCCTCTGGGCGGGCCGGTGTGCTTAAGGCAATAGGTGCATGGTGATGCGGCCCCTGTGTGAGGTTACAGCGGCCCAGGTCGCTTTATGATGCATCTCCTGGCTGACAACATACATACCAGGCTCACCCTAGCTGGGCACTTCAGTGCATGCTTTGAATAAGAATGAGTTAGTGGCAAAGGAGACACTCTCCCTAGCTTCAGACCCTTTTCTCGGATCGTTTGGTGCACAGCACAACTCATTTACCCATGTGGACAGATTCCTCCTTCCTAAGGTTCGTGCCCCACTCCACCCGCCGCCTCCCCAGCCCCACCTTCTTCACCCGCCGGTCCTTCCCGTCCCCGGGACGTGGCCCCCTATCCCTCCTGCCAGGGAGCACCCTGCACCTGCACGCAGCCCTGGTTACAGTCTGTTCCACCGGGATAATGTGCCTTTAGCAGCTGCCTTTCCCCACTTTTCCAGCAGAGATCCCACTTCCACTGGGAGCAGTAGTGGGCTTCTGGACCATCCTAGGCTCCCAGCAGACGGCTGGAGAGAGACAACCCAGATGAGCTCCTCCTCTGCAGGGAACACGTGCACCACTACCAGCCCACCTTGAGGTGTCCTTCCTCTGCAAAACCGCCATCCAGAGTCAGCCAACAGACAAGGCCTTGGGCAGCACAAGCATCGGCACAAGTGCTGGCTCTGACGCTCGGGACGAGCCGATGGACACAACGCCAACACCGCTGGTCATCATCTACTGGTCTCCCCCTACCCCACACGAGGCTGTATGCAGCACCACCGCAGGCCTCCTGTGTGCCTCAGATAATCACCGCGTGGGTGGTCGTCGTCTGGTCTCCCCTGGCCCCATACGATGCCGTGGGAAGCACAGCTGACGGCCTCGGCCCTACCCCTCTCTCGGCCTCCGACCCAGTGGACATGCCACAGCCCTTGCCAACTTCACCTACAGGTCTCCCTCAGATCCAGACAAGGCATATGTCCTCCTATCTGTTTAACAAAATCTTTCCCACAATATGTGTGTATATTATATATTCACACTAAAACCTGCTCTTGCTTGTATGCCTCTGCTCTGTTTACTCTTTGACTCAGTGACAGAGGAAGAACATACATACGTGAGTGATAATGTTCTGAGCCACACTTGTTCCTTGCCCTAGTGACTGGGATGTGGAAGTAGCCGCGTTTTATGACTGTGCATGCTCACTGTGAATTCTGCGTGCTGAGCATTTAATGGATGACAGCCCAGGGGGAGGCAAGACTAGAGGAAGTGCTTCTGCCTGCTGTGTGATTATTGAAAGTATAAGCTTACTTAGAATTTATCAAGTAGCTTAGTAATATCAGAAAAGGTCCTCTTTAATGAAAGCCTGGCCTGACTCTAACCTAAACTGCTAACATGTCAAACCAAGATGAGTTACATCTGTGCCAACTTCTCACTGACCCTAGAGCCTGCAGAGTCTCCACCAGACTTAATACATGCAGAATTCCTTACCTGTGGAGACCACGTTCTAGATGGAGGGGAGGAAAGACACAATGAACATCTGTAAGTTTTCCAGTAGCTTAGCCAGTAACAAACACTATGGAGAATAAACAGCAGGATATGGAGGACTGAGATTATAGGCAGAGAGAAGCAGGGCTTTCAAAATAAACAGTGGACATTCTAAGCTTCACCAGGGAGGTGGGACTTGAAAAGTCTAGCAGGAGGTGACAGAACCAGGTATCTGAGGGAAAAGCATGCCATACAGTGTGATAAATTACTGAAAAAGCCAAGAGGAAGGATGCTTGTGGTCTTCAGGGAGCAGTCAGTCAACAAACGCGGCTAGAATACCATCAGCAAGGAGGGCAAAGAGGACCGGGGACAGAGATATGGGTTGAAGTCCCCGCACCACCATTTACTAGTTTTGTAGTCACATGCTGTTGACTTGATGTGCAAATGTCTCGGTGAACCCAGTGCTGTCTGTCTCTAGGGCATAGTTACCTTGCAGGCTTTTGGAAATATAAGTACGGAAGTGACATATAAGCCATCTAGTGAACTGTTCTGTGCATAAAGTAGATGGGTAGACAAAAACATGATGATAGATAGGACAGATAGACAGATAGAATAGATAGATGACAGATTAGATAGGATAGATGATAGGTATAAACAGATAGAGATAGATAGATAGATAGATAGATAGATAGATAGATAGATAGATAGATAGATAGATAGATAGATAGATAGATAGATGATAGATAGATAGATAGATAGATAGATAGATAGATAGATAGATAGATAGATAGATAGATAGATAGATAGATAGATAGATAGATGATGATAGATAGATAGATAGATAGATAGATAGATAGATAGATAGATAGATAGATAGATAGATAGATAGATAGCTGTGTTGTTACCTGTTTGTAAGGCTGGGTGCACTGATGGGAAGAGCGAGCACATCGGACACTGATGACGTGCCAAAGTCTCCGGCTGCTGCCCCCTCCCACATGGGACACTGATGATGTGACAAAGTACTTGGCTGTTGCTCCCTCCCAACCTGAAAATTGTGCCTTAGGCTAGCCAATCCTCATGCTGCTGTAAATCTAAGCTCTGCCTCCCCCTACCTTCTTTAAAATCGTGCTGCCTGTCTACTTAACTGTGAATTCCCAGCCTCCATTTCTATAGACTGGGGAAATCTCGCCCGGGTATTTGCGTTCAAATAAACTACCGGGCCCTTTATTGCATCTCTTCACCTGCTTATTTCAACTACAATTTATCTTACACTGTTCTGTACATAAGGATAGTTGGGTAAACAAAAAGATGATGACAGACAGATGACAGGTGATAGGTGACAGATTAGAAATAGATACATTAGATAGATGAAAGTTATTCATAGATTAGATGAATAGATTGACAGAGATGAGAGATAAATCAGATATATATAGATGACAGACGATAGACTAGATAGGACAGATGATATATTTAGGTTAGATTAGACAGATAGATGATAGATACTGATAGATTAGATAGACAATAGATAGATGTTAGATACAGAGTTATGGACAGAATTTTTGGGCACTCACGTCACCATCTTCCGCTCCTCCTAACCCCCCGCCGCCAACACACACACACACACACACACTCTCACAAAAAGTTCATATTTGAATTGCATCAGGGTTGAAGCCCTAACCCCCACTGTCATGGTATTGGGAGGTGGGGAATTTGGAGGTAATTAGGTTCGGAAGATATCATGAGGGTTTGGGTGGAGCTGCCATTACGCAATCAGTGCTATTAAGAGGAACAGAGGACAGAGCTTTCTCCATTGACTCTGTGAGGACACAGCAGTGATGTGGCCATATGCAAGCCAGAGGAAGGGATCTCACCAGAACAGAACCTGCCTTGTTCTTGGACTTCTGCTTCCAGAATGGCGAGAAATCAGTGTCTATGGATTAAGCCCCCACTCAATAACACTCTGGTTATCAGCTTGAGTAGACTAACACAGATATGTAGGTAAACAGAGATGCACTTAGATGATAGATAGAGAGAACCTACGCATAGATATCTGTGCTTAGGTGTCTGCATAGGTATCTGTCTCCAACCACCTATGCACTTTGAAGTCGGCTCCCTATGGGGGGAACACCAGGAGCACAACTTAAACACATCTCTTTTTTAAAGTGTGGGCTGCAGTTTCTGATAACTGGGGTCTCTGTTAAATCTCAGCCATGTGTGTGTGTCTGTGCGTGGGCGTGTGTGTGTACACCACTACAACTATAGGTCTACAATCACAGGAGATGCAAAAGTAACAAAGGAACACAGGATAGGGCAAACATCTTGCAAATTATGACCAGAAAGAGTAAAATTTTCCACTAACCTCTCAGGGTATCTTTGCCAAGTGTTTCTATGCAATTTTAGAAAAATCTTGCTGGAAATGATGCTGGGACCACTCTGAAACATCAAGTTAGTTAAGGTAATAAGCCAGGAGAGGAGAGCATCAAAGAGCACAAACAATGTGTCTCCTATTTATCAGGCCAAGGTGTACAGGCTTTAATTCTACTAAACCACTTCATCTCACCTTAGCTGACATGGGATGACCTTATGCAACACAATCATTCGTGAGTAAAAAGTTACTTCAGAATCACCTCCCTTAACAGAAAATAAATAAGTGCGGGGACATAAACATTCCTAGAATTCCTGCCACCATCACCCAACCCTTTATGCTCAGCACCCTTTTCATATGAACAGTAACAAAGTTCTCAACGCTACTATTCCATTACAGATAGACCTCACTCACATCTAAATGCCTAAATGCACATAAACTCAACCTCCACCTTGACAGAAGAATGGCGCAGTTTCCCCACAAGCTAGCTGGCCTGCCACCATAGCAAGCCCATGGGCCATCGGCCAACAACAGCACCGCGTGTCACAAAAGGCAGTCCCTTAGCCAGTGACTACACACATGCTCTCTGGAGATGTGCCACCAAGCAGGGCCGCCGAGGTGACATCAGTGCACAGGCAAAAAGACCTACTACTGGGCATGCACCTGCCTCGGACCACACGGGCCAGCCAGGGTTCTCCCTGCATGTGGCCTCGGACATGCCCCGCAGTTCATGCAGCCATCACAGCAGGAACGGCCCAGGGGCAGAGCAGCCCGCCAACCACAACATCCAAGCCCCAGCAGACTCGTGCCACTTACGCAGGAGAAGTTCCCACCCAACGCCACTCCTCTCAAGACCCAAACACACCGCTAATTCACATAAACAAATACAAGGAACTGAGACTGAGAAGGACACAGAGGAATCAAAGTGCACCTAGTGAAAGAACGTTGACAAAAGTGAGAAAACAGATACACAGACAGATGATTGATACATAGATTGGACTGATATACATACATATAGATGATAGATCATAGATCATAGAAGATAGATGACAGATAGATAGATAGGTAGATAGATTACATAGATAGATAAAGAGATAGGTAGGAAGATAGATAGGAAAGCATCACACTAAACAATGCTATCTTTCACTCAAGACCATCTATGTGCTCCCTTACAGGAGACTCACTTGAGATCCAAGGACACAGACAAACTACAAGCCGAAGGGGCGGGGACAGGTACCCTACACAAGTGAAACTGAGAACAAACAAACAAACCAATGGATTTTTTTTGAAACCCCACGGACAGTCAGTAGAAAACAGCCCTATCTGGCCACCGTGAATTCTTTTTGTTTGGTTTCAGCAGTGCCCAGCCAAAGATTTAGTGGTGCAGCAAAGTCCTTCTCATTTTCTCTCACCTCAACAACTGAATTGCTGTAATAATATGCATCTGGGTCTTTGAAATCAGTGGGTTTTATGATGTTCATTAATGTAAAGATGTAAAAACCAGATAAAGAGGGAAGTTTGGACACTCAAATAAACACATCACTCCACAACACACTCCTTGCTCCCAACTGCTCCTGTCTAGAAACTGGTGTTCCTTTTCATTTGTCCCTCCCTCCTATAAGCGGTGATCACGCCGATGTCCCTCAAACATGGTGGTGAGCACAGCACCATGTTTTCTTTTCTGTCGACAACAGGCCCAGAGGAAGGATACTTGTTTTCTTCAGGGAGTTCTTAGTCAATTAATGTGGCTAAATACAGACAGCAAGGGAGAAGGAGATAAAAGAGGACAGAGGACAGAGACACGGGTTCAAGTCCCTGCACCACCATTTCCTGGTTTTGTAGGTACACGCGGTTGACTCGACCTGCAAGTGTCAGAACCCAGTGCTCTCCCTATGGCCTGGTTTCCTTGCAAGATTTTTGGAAGCATAATGTAGGGAAGTGACTTAGGCTATATTGATAACTGTTCTGTACATAAGGACAGAAGGGCAGACAAAAACATGATTGATTGATAGATAAATAGAAAGATAATAGTAGATAGATAGATAGATAGATAGATAGATAGATAGATAGATGATAGATAGATAGATAGATAGATAGATAGATAGATAGATAGATAGATAGATAGATTGATTGATAGATTGATAGAAAGATAGAGAGATAGATAGAGAGACAGATATAGGTACATATCATTTAATAAAAGCTATTGCTCATAAACCAGGAGAGTAATTGTGAAAGCACATAGCGAAACTACAAACTAAAAAGAAGAATGAAATACAGTTTAAAAAGTGCAGTAAGCAGCCATAAGAAGAACACAAATCAATCATCTGCAATGACGTGGATGGAGCTAGACGGTATTATGCTCAGTTAAATAAGCCAGGCGGAGAAAGAGAAGTACCAAATGATTTCACTCATGTGTGGAGTAAAACGACAAAGAAAAACTGAAGGACATAAACAGCAGAAGACTCACAGAAACCGAGAGTGGACTAACAGTTACCAAAGGGAAAGGGACTGGGCAGGGTTGGTGAGAAGGGAGGGATAAGGACAGGAAAAGAGAAAGGGGGCATTAGGATTAGAATGTATAATGTGTGGGGTGGGGGGTAATGGGGAGGGCTGTACAACACAGAGAAGACAAGTAGTGATTCTACAGCATCTTACTACATGCTGATGGGCAGCGACTGTAACGGGGTGTGTGTGTGGGACATGGTGAAGGGGTCTACAGCATCCAACCATGCTGATGGACCGCAAATGTAATGGGGATTAGGGGGGGAATTGGTGAAGGAGGTAGCCTATTAAGCATAATGTTCTTCATGTGACTGTATATTAATGATAACAAAAAAATTTTCAAAGTGCAGTAAGAGCACAGCTCTCAAATATCAGAATAAAAGTACAGGCTTTGAGTGCTCCAATCAAAAGACACAGGGTTAGAAGAAGGGATGAAAACTCAACACCACCTATGTGCTCCCTTCCAGGAGACTCACTTGAGATCCAGGGACAAAGACAAACTACAAGCTGAAGGGGTGGGGACAGGTACCCTACACAAGTGAAACGGAGAAACAAACAAACAAATGGATTCTTTTTTAGTCCCCATAGACAGTAGAAAATAGCCCTATCTAGCCACTGTGAATTCTTTTTGTTTGGTTTAAGCAGTGTCCAGCCATAGATTTAGTGGTGCAGCAACTTCCTTCTCATATTCTCTCACTGCATCAACTGAATTGCTGTAATAATATGCGTCTGGGCTTTGAAATTAGTGGGTTTTATGATGTACACCAAAGTAAAGATGTAGTAACGAGATAAAGCGGGAAGTTTGGACACTCAAACACGTCACTCCACAACACACTGTTGTTCCCAACTGCTGCTGTCTAGAAATAGGTGTTCCTTTTTATTTGTCCCTCCTCCTATCAGCAGTGATCACGCCGATGTCCCTCAAACATGGTGGTGAGCAAAGCAGCAAGTATACTTTTCTGTCTACAACAGGCCCTGAGGAAGGATAGTTGTGATATTCAGGGAGGACTTAGTCAATGATTGTGGCTAAATACAGCCAGCAAGCAAGAAGGAGGTAAAAGAGCACAGAGAACAGAGATACGGGTTCAAGTCCCTGCCCCACCATTTACTGGTTTTGTGAGCACTTGCAGCTAACTCGACCTGCAAGTGTCTCAGTGATCCCAGTGCTCTAACTACGGCCTAGTTACCTTGCAAGATTTTTGGAAGCATAATGTATGGAAGTGAAGTAGGCTATGTTGTTATCTGTTCTGTACATAAGGATAGACAGTCAGACAAAAAGATGATTGATTCATAGATAGATAGATGATAGATAGAAAGATAGATAGATACAAGATAGATGATAGACATGATAGATGATAGGAAAATAGATAGATAGATAGATAGATAGATAGATAGATAGATAGATAGATAGATAGATAGATAGATAGATAGACAGACAGACAGACAGACAGATAGATAGAAAGGAAGAAAGACAGAAGCATATATAGACAGATAGATAGGTAGGTAGGTAGGTAGGTAGATAGACAGACAGATAGATAGATAGATAGATAGATAGATAGATAGATAGATAGATAGATAGATAGATAGATAGATAGATAGATAGATAGATAGATAGATAGACAGACAGACAGATAGATAAATAGATAGATAGATAGATAGACAGATAGACAGATAGATAGACAGACAGACAGACAGATAGATAGATAGATAGATAGATAGATAGATAGATAGATAGATAGATAGATAGATAGATAGATAGATAGATAGATAGATAGATAGATAGACAGATAGATAGATAGACAGATAGACAGACAGATAGATAGATAGATAGACAGACAGACAGACAGACAGACAGACAGATAGACAGATTAGATAGATAGATAGATAGATAGATAGATAGATAGATAGATAGATAGATAGATAGATAGATAGATAGATAGAGATAGATAGATAGATGATAGATAGATAGATAGATAGATAGATAGATAGATAGATAGATAGATAGATAGATGATAGATAGATAGATAGATAGACAGATAGATAAGATAGATAGACAGATAAAGATACGTATCGATTAAAACAAAACTATTGCTCATAACCAGGAGATCAATGGTGAAAACACACAGCGAAACCAAAAACAAAAAGGAATAATGAAATCCAGTTTAAAAAGTGCAGTAAGCAGCCATAAGAAGAAAACAAATCCTACCATTTGCAATGACGTGGATGTAGCTAGAGGGTATTATGCTCAGTGAAAGAGGCCAGTCGGAGAAAGACAAATACCAAATGATTTCACTCATGTGTGGAGTATAACAACAAAGGAAAACAGAAGGAAAAAAAAATCAGCAGACTCACAGAACCCGAGATTGGACAAACAGTTACCAAACGGAAAGGGACTGAGCAGGGTGGGTGGAAAAGGAGGGATAAGGGCTTGGAGAAATAAAGGGAACATTAGGTATAGCATGTATACAGCTTGGGTGGGGGCATGGGGAGAGCTGTACAACACAGATGAGACAAGAAGAGATTCTACAGCATCTTACTACATGCTGACGGAGAGCAAATTTAACGGGTTGTTTGTGAGGGGACATGGTGAAGTGGTCTGCAGCATCCAACTACACTGAAGGACAGCGACTGTAAGAGGTTTTTGGGTGGGACATGGTGAATGGGGGAGACCAATAAACATAATGTTCTTCACGTGATTGTAGATTAATGATAACAAAGAAAATTATTTAAGTGCAATAAGGGCACAGCTCGGAATCATCAGAATAAAAGGACAGGCTTTGAGTGCTCCAAACAAAAGACACAGGGTTAAAAGAAGGGATGAAAACTCAACACCACCTATGTGCTCCCTTACAGGAGACTCACTTGAGAGCCAAGGACACAGACAAACTACAAGCCAAAGGGGTGGGGATAGGTACAATACACAAGTGAAACTGAAAAACAAACAGTCCAACAAATGGATTCTGTTTGAGTCCCCAGAAACCGTCAGAAGGAAATAGCCCTGTATGGCCACTGTGAATTCTTTTTGTTTGGTTTCAGCAGTGCCCAGCCATAGATTTATTGGTGCAGGAACCTCCTTCTCATTTTCTCTCACGTTAACAACTGAATTGCTGTAATAATATGCGTCTGGGCCTTTGAAATCAGTGGGTTTTATGATGTTCACGAATGTAAAGAAGTAATAACCAGATAAAGAGGAAAGTTTGGAAACTCAAATAAACACGTCACTCCAAAACACACTCTTTGCTCCCAACTGCTCCTTTCTGAAAATTGGTGTTCCTTTTCATTTGTCCCTCCCTCCTATCAGCGTTGATCATGCCGGTGTCCCTCAAACATGGTGTTGTGCAAAGCACAAAGCGTACTTTTCTGTCGACAACAGGCCCAGAGGTAGGATAGTTGTGGTATTCAGGGAGCACTTAGTCAATGAATGTGGCTAAATACAGTCAGCAAGTGAGAAGGAGATAAAAGAGGAAAGAGGACAGAGACACGGGTTCAAGTACCTGTACCACCATTTCCAGGTTTTGTAGGTACACGCGGCTGACTCGACCTGCAAGTGTCTCAGTGAAACCAGTGCTCTCCATACGGCCTAGTTACCTTGAAAGATTTTTGGAAGCATAATGTAGGGAAGTGACATAGGCTATGTTGTTAACTGTTCTGTACACAAGGACAGATGGGCAGACAGAAAGATGATTGATTCATTGATAGACAGACAGACAGATAGATAGATAGATACATAGATAGATAGATAGATAGATAGATAGATAGATAGATAGATAGATAGATAGATATAGTTACATATCGATTAACAGAAAGCTATTGCTCATAACCAGGAGAGCAATGGTGAGAGCACATAGAAAAACTATAGAAAAAAGAGAAGACAGAAATCCAGTTTAAAAAGTGCAGTAAGCATCTGTAAGAAGAAAACAAATCATACCATTTGCAACAAAGTGGTTGGAGCTAGAGGGTATTATGCTCAGTGAAATAGGCCAGGCGGAGAAAGAGAAGTACCAAATGATTTCACTCATGTGTGGGATATAACAATCAAGAAAACCTGAAGGAAGAAACAGCAGCAGACTCACTGAACCTGTGAGTGGATTAACAGTAAACAAAGGGAAATGGACTGGGCAGGGAGGGTGGGAAGGGATGGATAAGGGCAGGGAGAAAGAAAGGGGGCATTAGGATTAGCATGTATAATGTGTTGGTTGGGGGGAGCATGGGGAGGGCTGTACAACACAGAGAAGACAAGTAGTGATTCTACAGCATATTACTAATCATTGATGGACAGTGACTGTAACGGGGTGTGTGTGGGGGGTCATGGTGAAGGGGTCTACAGCATAAAACTATGCTGATAGGGACTGTACCAGGGATTTTGGGGGGGACTTGGTGTACTTGGTGATCATAATGTTCTTCGCGTGATTGTAGATTAATGATAACAAAAAAAAAATTTTTAAGTGCAATAAGGACACAGCTCTCAATTGTCAGAATAAAAGGACAGGTTCTGAGTGCTCTAATCAAAAGACACAGGGTTAAAAGAAGGGATGAAAACTCAAGACCACCTACGTGCTCCCTTACAGGAGACTCACTTGAGATCCAAGGACGAAGACAAACTACAAGTTGTGGGGGTGGGGTCAGGTACCCTAGACAAGTGAAACTGAAAAAAAGGAAAGAAAAAAGATGTGCTGATTGGATTAAAGACGGTGGCTCATGTGAGAGGGGAGGCAGAAACCTCCTCCTAAAACCAAAAGCAAATACATATGTATTATGTGGAAATAGAACAACTACACCAAGTCCTGGAAGAGCAGTAGGGAAGAACGCTGCTGCTGCAGGCTGTCACTTGAAAGAGAAGTGTGACGTACAGCCCTGGAGATGTGCTCTGGGAGCATGAACCTACCATAGATGTGCTGTGCTCTGGAGGATTGGTGGGGTTGAAAAGCAAAGACAGGCGGAAGACTTCGAGATACTTGAGATTCCAGCCACTTCTGGGACAACACAGGGTTCCACATACGGCCGCTGTGGGACAAAAGAAAGGTGGACAGTCTGAGAGAACAGCAAGATAATTGCTAAAGGTGCAAGACATCAACAGGGCTTGCCGCTCAGGAGAAAGGACAGGTGCACCAATCTGCCCGGGTGCACTCTGCCCGGCAGGCGGGGGAGCTTTCAGGAGCTCCGGGTGCTCCATTACCCTGGCTGGCCTCGCAGCTCCGAGGCCGCTTACTGTGCTGTGACTGGTACCAGGCCTGCCTCCCCGCCAGCACCAGCCTGCAAAACGGCCGCCCCTACCTACAGCATCTTCTCCCTGCATGCTCCGCAAACTGGCCCAGGCAGTGGAGACGGGCACAGTGGCCGGGAAGCAAGAAAGACCTCTTTCCTCCCAGAGGGGTTGGGCACGGGCTCCACTCCCCTGGGACCCATGCCATCCCCCAAAGGGCTGAGTATCTCCAGAGAGTAAAGCTTCTGGGAGCTAGAGGGCGCCACCACAAATATGAACCTTCAAATGAACCTGGTAACTGGACACAAATCAATCTTCCTGAGAAAGAGATCTCAAAATAAACATCAGGAGCATTCTCAGGAAGCTACAGAAAATAAAACTGTCCCTGTCTCTCGAGCGCAATTCTCTCTCTGTGTGTCTCTCCCGGGAGTGCTGCTGAGGCCCTGTTCCGAGAAGGGTGTTGTGACAAACCAGCAGGAATGGCACAGATCTAGGGTCCACCCCGGCCGGTGCCAGGACAGTCCCACATGGGCTCTGACTGAAGTGCGAACGGGAGACACCGCACGTCTAACTCCGCAGGAAAGACAACAGTACCACATGCTAGCCTTCCCATCAATGGCTAGAGGCTACGTGGCTCCACTGATACCAGGTGACATCAACAACCCAGGCTTCATCTCCTTGGCAATCTTTTTCCCTATGACCCTTGAAAGCAGCACATGGAAGGATACAAACTACCAGCTCCACACCACCTCAACTCTCAGTTTTATGCTAGATGTTCCTGCATCAAAGCTTCTCCTCTTTGTTCCAGTAATCTCGGCTGGTTGGTGTTCTGGAAAAAAAAATTAGTCAGATTAGGAATGAAGTGGTCGGAGGTTTAGTAAGATTCTGTTTGACCACCATCAGTAGAACCAAAATACATCCTTCAGTATGGGAAAATATATACATGGATGACATATTTGATAATGCATTGCCATCCAAAACTTGTATCAAGAGCTCACGAACCTCAACATACAAAAAGCAAATGAATCCAATTACAAAATGGGCAGAGGATCTGAACAGATTCTTCTCCACAGAAGCAATTTCATGTGAACGACAGGCACATGGAAAGACGCTCCACATCGCTAACCATCAGAGAAATGCACATTAAAACCACAATGGGTTATCACCTCACACCAGTTAGAATGGCAACCACAAAAAAGACAGACAATAACAGATGTTGGCAAGGGTGTGGAGGAAGGGGAACCCTCCTACACAGCTGGTGGGAATGTCAGTGACCACAACCATTGTGGAAAGCAGTATGGAAGTTCCCCAAAAAACCAAAGAACAGAAATACCATTTGACCAAGGAATTCCTCTCCTGGGAATTTACCCTAAGAGTGCAGGAGCCCCCTTTAAAAGAGACAGATGCACCCCTATGTCGATCGCAGCACTCTTTACAATACCAAAGAAATGGAAGCAACCTAAGTGTCCATCAGGAGATGAATGGATAAAGAAGAAGTGGTACATACACACTATGGGATATCATCAGCCATAAGAAGAAAACAAATCCTACCACAATTTGCAACAACACTGACGGAGCTAGAGGGTGTTATGCTCAGTGAAATAAGCCAGGTGGAGAAAGGCAAGTATCCAAGGATTTCACTCCTCTGTGAGGTAAGAAAACAAAGCAAAATAGGGATGGAACAGAAGAGCAGGAGATTCACAGAACTAAAGAATGAACTAACAGTTACCAAAGGGAAAGGGACCTGGGAGGATGGGTGGGAAGGGAGGGATAAGGGGATAAAGGGGGCATTACGATTCGCACACGTAATTTAGGGGGAGGGGTGCCACGTGGATTGCAGTATAACACACAAAAGACAGGTAGTTATTCTATAGCATCTTACTACATTGATGGACAGTGACTATAATGGGGTGCGGGAATCGGACTTGAAAATGGGGGGAGGGGGGAGGAGGGGGAGTCTAATAACCATAATGTTGCTCATGTAATTGTACATTACTGAAACCAAAAAAAAAAAAAGATTCTGTTTGGGTGCCCCAAGAGACAGTCAGTAGAAAATAGCCCTTCCCGCCACCGTGGATGCTTTCTGTTCGGCTTGGCAGTGCCCAGTCATAGATTTAGTGGTATAGCGAGGCCCTTCTCATTTTTTCTCACCTCAACAACTGAATTGCTGTAATAATTTGTGTCTGGGCTTTTGAAATCAGTGGATTTTATGATTTTTAAGAATGTAAAGAAGCAATAACAAGATACTGAAGGAAGTTTGGATGCTCAAGTGAACACATCACTCCACAACACAGTTTTTGCTCCCAACTGGTCCCGTTTAAAACTCGGTGTTCCATTTTACCTGTCCCTCCTCCTATCAGTGGTGACGCCGATGTCCCTCAAATATGATAGTGAGCAAAGCACCAAGTTTACTCTTCTCTCTACAACAGGACAGTGGTACAGAAAATCTTGGAGGAAAAGCAGTAGCAGCAGAAGAAAACCCAAAGACGTAGACAAGGAAGATGGTACAGTACAATGAAAACTGACACAAGGGACTTCGCAGACCCATACTTAATTCCTTCAGAGACACGAAAGCAGCCGCCCCCATACAAAAAAAATACACCACTACAGAGAAATTACAGGCAGAGAACAAGAAGAGATCTGGAATCTTACCCCACTGGGCCAGAGAGAGGAGTCATCACAGCAGCAGCAGCAGCAGGAGCAGCAGCTGGGGGCTGCCCCACACGCACTGCGCTCATCACCATTAAAGATAAGGTCGTGAGCTCAGCTCACTGGGCCTTTCCCTAAGCACCCGGAGGCATACACATAGCGGACAGAGGGATCGTCAGTGGCATCTCACCTGCATTGATGTTACGCATGGTTTGGAACATAACGAATGGTTGGCGGAGGAGCGTGCAGCACCAGATACCACTGAATGGGCAGCTGAGCTTTGAAGCCGAGTCCAGTCATTCACTGTCACCACAGTTTAACAGATCCCGTGACCCGAAGAGTGATGTGCACGAGCTGACACACTCACATTTGATAAGGGAGGTTCTCACCAAGTATGGAAAAAGGAGAGGAGGGCATGCCTAAGTGAGAGTGCACGGGAAGACTCCAAGAGGAGGTGACTAGAGAGGTGGGTCTTCAACGATCCATGTTCTTCTGCTGGGGTGAAATGTCTTAAAAACCAGAGGCAAGAGGTGGGAAGCCCCAGAGGAAATAATTCAGAGACAACAAGGCACGAGACAGGCTCTTTTCAAGGAGCAGGGAGCTTGGCTCATAGGGATGAAGATGTAGACAAAGTGAAGGCTAGACCATGAGTTGGCGCTGGAGAATTGCACATTTTATTCTGTAACAATGTCAGTGCTTCCACAGTGAAGCAGTGAGCAAGCAGGACCTAGGTCCACCAGGAAAGACCTGAGAAACCAGAAGCAGGGTTACTGATATGGTACACGAGCTTCACAGGTTATAACATAAAGGATGAACTGTCAGGATCGGGAATGGAAAGGCTGACTGCTGAGGAGGCGAGGTTGCCCCGCAAGCTTCCAGCTTGGCTGACGGGCAAGAACGGCGACGCCATTGAGACCAAGAGTCTAAAGGAGAAGCATTTTAAAAATAAAAAGTGTTTCCCAGTTTACTGTGTTGTGTTTTTCACGTATGAGACACAGGCCCCCAAAACTAGATCAGAGAGAAAATCTGGGCGGCCGGGCACAGTCAGAATTTGGAATGTGTCTATGCTGAGGCCCGGTGTTCCCCGACCTATGCTTTCTGTGAGAAGCAAGGAAAGAACCTGCCCACTAGCTAGAAAGGCAACTAAAGGGGTCTGCGCCCATCTCAGAAGTCAGCCGCCTCGCTGGCCATAGCCAAAAAGGCATGCCTGGCTCCAGGTGTCCCAGAGAAGCTGGTAAGGCCCAGGAAAGTACGGGCTGTGCCAAGGGCAGCAACTGCGTGGCTCCATGCTGGGCTGTGAGAAGACTCTGGCCTCTGGGAGCATGGGGGTGGGCAAGGCATTTGCCGCACACCACACCCCGGGAGCCGAGCCCATGCAGAGCCGGCACCCAGGTGGGCTGAGCTCTGACAGACATGGCACTGCAGCCCTCGACAGTCCACATGGTGGCCTCATTGGTCCGAACACCTGCACGGCCTTCAGCGGGCATTACCTTGGGCTAGGGATTCTACTGGGGTTTGCCTTGGGGCTGCACCATGGCTTTGGCCCAGGGTCTCCTCTGGGCAGGGCCGATGTGCTTAAGGCTGTGGGTCTTGGTGATGCAGCCCCTGGGTGACATCACAGCGGCCCAGGCCACTTTGTGATGTATCCCCTGGCTAACATACATACCAGTCTCGCTCTAGCTTGGCAGCTCAGTGTGTGCTTGGCCTGAAAAGGAGTTAATGGCAAAGGAGACCCTCTTCCTAGCTTCAGACCCTTTCCTCGGATCGTTTGGCACACACCACAACCCATTTTTCCATGTGGACAGTTTCCTCCGTCCTATGGTTCGTGCCCCACCCCACCCGCCGCCTCCACAGCCACACCTTATTCGCCCACTGATCCTTCCCATCCCTGGGACGCTGTCCTCTATCCCTCCTGCCAGGGAGCACCCTGCACCTGCCCGCTACCCTGGTCACAGGCTGTTCCACCGGGATCCTGTGCCTTTAGCGGCTGGCTTTTCCAACTTTTCCCAGCAGAGTTCCCACTTCCACGGGGAGCAGTCCTGGGCCTCTGGAGCATCCTAGGCTCCCAGCAGACAGCTGGAGAGAGACCACCAAGACGAGCTCCTCCTCGGCATGACACATGGGCACCACTACCAGCCCGCCTCGAGGTGTCCTGCCTCTGCAAAACCGCCATCCAGAGTCAGCCAACAGACAAATCCGTGGGCAGCACAACCGCCGGCCTGATGGCTGGCTCTGACGCTCGGGACGAGTCGATGGACACGACGCCACCACTGATGGCCATCATCTTCCAGTCCCCCTTGGTCTGGCATGAGGTCGTGGACAAAACAACTGCCGGCCTCCTGTGCGCCTCAGACAACCACGTGATCTCCCCTGGCCCCATACGTTCCCTTGGGAGGCACAGCCGACAGCCTCGGCCCTACCCGCAAGGTGGACGATGACCCGATGTGCATGCCGCTGCCTTCGGGAAAGGCACCTACAACTGCCCCATGTCCCTGGACAAGTCCGTGGGCTACACAGGCGCCAGCCTGAAGGCTGATGCTCAAGACCAGCCGAAGGACACGACACCTCCCTCGATGGCCGTCATCTTCCGGTCACCCCCGGCCCTGCACGGGTCCGTGGGCACCACCACCTTTGTCACGAGGGCCGGCAATGACTCTCAAGATGAGCCCATGGACACAACACCCCCCTTGATGGTCATCATTTCCTGTCAAATCCAAGCCCCACACGAGGCCGGGGGCAGCAGCACCGCCAGCCTCCTGCACACCTCAGACACCCACCACGTGGGAAGTCATCCTCCGGACTCACCTGGATGCACAAAATGCCATGGGAGGCACAGACGACGGCCTCAGACATAAACGCAAGTGGGACGATGACCCGATGGGCACACCACCGCCCTAAGGAAAGGCACTTGCTAGCACCCCACAGCCCCACATGAGGCTGTGGGCAGAAACACTGCCGGCAACCTGCATGCCTCAGACACCAACAGTGCGGGCGGTCGTCCTCCGGTAATCCCTGAACCCATACGATGCCATGAGAGGCACAGCCAATGGCCTCGGCCCTACCCCTAACTCGGCCTCCGAACCTGTGGACATGCCACTGCCCTTGCTAACGACACCTACAGGTCTCCCCCGGCTCTAGACAAGGCCTATGTCTTCCTATCCATTTAACAAAATCTTTCCCACAATATGTGTGTATATTATATATTCACACTAAAACCTGCTCTTGCTAGTATGCCTCTGCTCTGTTTACTCTTTGACTCGGCAAAGGAGGAAGAACACACATACATGAGTGATAATGTTCTGAGCCACACTTAACTATGCAACGTGTTCCATGCCCCAGTGACTGAGATGTGGAAGTAGCGGCGTTGTATGACTGTACATGCTGACCGCGAGGTCAGTGTGCTGAGCATTTAATGGATGACAACCCAGGGGGAGGCAAGTCCAGAGGAAGGACACCAGCTTGGCTTATGTGGCCCCTTCCCTCTCTGACTGCTCTGAGCTCACTAGAGGCTAGGGAATCCCTGCTGTGACACAGGAAACCACTCTTATCATTTTGAATTTTAAACATGTTTAATTCTGTATGTGTGTGAATTGTGTAACTTAAGATTTTGGCCAATAATCATCACACATTCCCACTTCCCCATGAAAGAACGGATTTGGCATCCAGGTCCTCGAGGCTGGAGGAACGACAGAAGGAAGTGCTTCTGCCTGCTGTGCTTTATTGAAAATTTATGCTTACGTAGAATATGTCAAGTAGCTTACAATATCAGAAAAGGTCCTCCTTAATGACTGCATGGCCTGACTCTAACCTAAACTGATAACATGTCAAACCACGTTGAGTTACAACTGTGCCCACTTCTCGCTGACCCTAGAGCCTGCAGGGTCTCCAACAGACTTAATACATACAGAAATCCTAACCTGTGGAGACCACGTTCTAGTTGGAGGGGAGGAAAGAGACAATAAACATCTGTAAGTTCTCTGGTAGCTAAGCCGGTAACAAACACTATGAAGAATAAAAAGCAGGATATGGAGGACTGAGATTATAGGCAGAGAGAAGCAGGGCTTTCAAAATAAACAGTGGACAGGGTAAGCCTCACCAGGGAGGTGGGACTTGAACAGTCTAGAAGGAGGTGACAGAACCAGGTATTTGAGGGAAAAGCATTCCATACAATGGGATAAATTACTGAAAAAGCCAAGAGGAAGGATGCTTGTGGTCTTCAGGGAGCAGTTAGTCAACAAATGGGGCTAGAATACCATCAGCACAGAGGGAAAAGAGGACAGGGGACAGAGATATGGGTTGAAGTCCCCGCACCACCATTTTCCAGTTTTGAAGTCACACGCTGTTGACTCGATGTGCAAATGTCTCGAAGAACCCAGTGCTGTCTGTCTCTAGGGTATAGTTACCTTGCAGGCTTTTGGAAACATAAGTAGGGAAGTGACATATAAGCCATCTTGTGAACTGTTCTGTACATAAGGATAGATGTTTAGGGAAAAATATGATGATAGATAGGACAGATAGGTAGATGATAGATTAGATAGGATTGATGATAGGTATAGATAGATTGGATAGATAGATAGATGATAGATTAGATAGATAGATAGATAGATAGATAGATAGATAGATAGATAGATAGATAGATAGATTAGAATAGATAGATAGATTAGATAGATTAGATAGATAGATTAGATAGATAGATTAGATAGATAGATTAGATAGATAGATAGATATAGATAGATAGATAGATAGATTAGATAAATTAGATAGATAGATAGATAGATAGATAGATAGATAGATAGATAGATAGATAGATGATAGATAGATAGATAGATAGATAGATAGATAGATAGATAGATAGATAGATAGATAGATAGATAGCCAGCCATGTTAGATAGCTGTGTTGTAAACTGTTTTTAAGGCTGGGGGCACTGATGGGAGGAGCGAGCACTTCGGACCCTAATGATGTGCCAATGTCTCCGGCTACTGCCCCGTCTCACATAGGACACTGATGAAGTGCCAAAGTTCTTGGCAGTTGCCCCCTCCAAACCTGAAAAATATGCCTTGGGCTAGCCAATCCTCATGCTGCTGTAAATCTAAGCTCTGCCTCCCCCTACCTTCTTTAAAATCGCGCTGCCTGTCTACTTAAGTGTGAATTCCCCAGCCTCCATTTCTATAGACTGCTGAAATCTCACCCAGGTATTTGCATTCAAATAAACTACCGGGCCTTTTGTTGACTCTCTTCACCTGCTTATTTCAGCTAGAATTTATCTTACACTGTTCTGTACGTAAGGATAGATGGGAAGACAAAAAGATGACAACTGGTAGATGACAGATAGATGACAGGTGATAGATGATAGATTAGAAATAGATACATTAGTTAGATGGTAGATATTCGTAGATTAGAGAATAGATTGACAGAGATAACAGATAGATAAGATATACATATATGACAGATCACAGACTAGATAGGATAGATAATATAGGTAGGTTAGATTAGACAAATAGATACAGAGTTATGAACTGAATTTTTGGGCCCTCACCTCACCATCTTCTGCTCCTCCTAACCTCCCGCCACCACCACACACCCACACACACACATGCACAAGTTCATAATTGAACTGAGTCAGTGTTGAATGAATAACCCCCAATGTCATGGTATTTGGAGATGCGGCCTTTGGAGATAATTAGTTTTGGAAGATATCATGAGGGTGTGGGTGGGGCTGCCATTACTCAATCAGTGCTATTAAGAGAAACAGAAGACAGCTCTTTCTCGCTCGACCCTGTGAGAACACAGCAGGAATGCAGCCATTTGCAAGCCAGAAATAGGGACCTCACAAGGAACTGATCCTGCTTGGTCTTGGACTTCTGCTTCCAGAATGGCGAGAAATCAGTGCCTATGGATGAAGCCAAAACTCAATGACACTCTGGTTATCAGCTTGAGTAAACTAACATAGATATGAAGGTAAACAGAGACGCAATTACTCGATGGATGGAGAGGGCCTATGAATAGATATCTGTTCTTAGGTGTCTGCATAGGTATCTGTGTCCAACCACCTCTGCACTTTGAAGTCTGCTCCCTATAGGGGGAACACCAGGAGCAAAATTATACACGTTTCTTTTTTAAAGTGTGGGCTGCAGTTTCCGAGAACTGGGGTCACCGTTAACTCTCAGCCGTGTTTGTGTGATTGTGCGTGGGCATGTGTGTGTGTACACCACTGCATCTATCACTCTACAATCACAGGAGATGCAAAAGTAACAAAGGAACACAGGATAGGCAAACATCTTGCAAACAATGACCAGAAAGAGTAAAATTTTCCACTAGCCTCTTGGGATATCTTTGCCAAGTGTTTCTATGCAATTTTAGAAAGATCTTTCTGGAAATGTTGCTGGGACCACTCTGAACCATCAAGTTAGTTAAGGTAATAAGCCAGGACAGGAGAGCAGCAAAGAGCACCGACGGTGTGTCTCCTATGTATCAGGCCAAGGTGTACAGGCTTTAATTCTACTACACCACTTCATCTCATGATGGCTGACGTGGGATGACCTTCATCTGTGAGTAAAAAGTTACTTCAGAATCTCCTCCCTTAACAGAAAAAAAATAAGTGTGGGGATATAAATATTCCTAGAATTCCTGCCACCATCACCCAACTCTTTATGCTCAGCACCCTTTTCATACGAATGGAAACATAGCTCTCAACTTTACTATTCCATTTCAGATAGACCTCATTCACATCTAAATGCCTAAATGCACTGAAACTCAAACTCCACCTTGACAGTAGAATGGAGCAGTTTTCCCACACGCCAGTTGGCCCGCCACCTCACCAAGCCCATGCGCTACCAGCCCACAAGAGCACCGCGTGTCACAAAAGGCAGTTCCCTAACCAGTGACTACACACATGCTCTCTGGAGATGTGCCACCAAGCAAGGCCACCGAGGTGACATCGGTGCACATTCAAAAAGACCTACTACTGGGCATGCACCTGCCTCAGACCATGCAGGCCAGCCAGGGTGCTCCCTGCGTGGGGCCTCGGATATGCCCTGCAGCTCACGCAGCTGCCACAGCAGGAACGGCCCAGAGGCAGAGCAGCCGGAGGGCCATGGACTGCACAGGTTCAAAATACCAGCACACTAACCACAACATCCACAACCAGCAGACTCGTGCCACCTACGCAGGACAAGTTCCCACACAAGGCCACTCCTCTCAAGACCCAAACACATACCTAACTCATATAAACAAACACAAGGAATTGAGACTGAGAAGGACACAGAGGAATCAAAGTGCACCTAGTGACAGAACGTTGACAAAAGTGAGAAAACAGATACATAGATAGACATATGATTGATACATAGATTGGATTGTTATACATACATAAAGATGATAGATTCATTAGATAGATATACAGATGATAGTAGATAGATGATAGATCATAGATAGATAGATAGGTAGATAGATTACATAGAAAAAGAGATAAGTAGGTAGGTAGAAAGGAAAGCATCATACTAAACAAAGCTATCTTTCACTCAAGACCATCTACGTGCTCCCTTACAGGAGACTCACTTGAGATCCAAGGACACAGACAAACTACAAGGAGAAGGGGCGAGGACAGTTACCCTACACAAGTGAATCTATGAAACAAAGAAGCAAATAGATTCTGTTTAAGTCCCCAGAGACAGTCAGTAGAAAAAAGCCATATCTAGCCACTGTGAATTCTTTTTGTTTGGTTTCAGCTGTGCCCAGCCATAGAATTAGTGGTACAGCAACATCCTTCTCATTTTCTCTCACCTCAATAACTGAATTGCTGTAATAATATGCATCTGATCCTTTGAAATCAGTGAGTTTTATGATGTTCATGAATGTAAAGAAGTAATAACCAGATAAGGAGGGAAGTTTGGACACTCAAATAAACACGTCACTCCATACCACACCCTTTGCTTCCAACTGCTCCTGTGTAGAAGTTGGTGTTCATTTTTTTACTTGCCCCTCCTCCTATCAGCAGTGATCACGCTGATGTCCCTCAAACATGTTGGTGAGCAAAGCACCAAGTTAACTTTTCTGTCTACAACAGGCCCAGAGGAAGGATAATTGTGGTCTTCAGGGAGCACTTAGTCAATGAATGTGGCTAAATACAGTCAGCAAGAGAGAAGGAGTTAAAAGAGGACAGAGGAGAGAGATACAGGTTCAAGTCCCTGCACTACCATTTACTGGTTTTGTAAGCACACACAGCTGACTCGACCTACAAGTGTCTCAGTGAACCCAGTGCTCTCCCTACGGCCTAGATACCTTGCAAGATTTTTGGAAGCATAATGTAGGGAAGTACATAGGCGATGTGGTTAAATGTTCTGTACATAAGGATAGATGGGCAGACAAAAAGATGATTGATTGATTGATAGACAGATTGATAGATAAATAGACAGAGAGATAGATAGATATAGGTACATATCAATTAACACAAAGCTATTGCTCATAACCAGGAGAGTGATGGTGAAAGAACATAGCGAAACTACAGAGAAAAGAGAAGGCAGAAATCCAGTTTAAACAGTGCAGTAAGCAGCCGTAGGAAGAAAACAAATCCTACCATTTGCCACAACGTGGATGGAGCTAGAGGGTATTATGCTCAGTGAAATAGGCCAGGCAGAGAAAGACAAGTACCAAATGATTTCACTCATGTGAGGAGTATAACAACTGAGAAAAACTGAAGGAAAAAAACAGCAGCAGACTCAGAGAACCCGAGAGTGGGCTAACAGTTACCAAAAGGAAAGGGACTGGGAAGGGTGGGTGGGACCAGAGGGATAAGGTGGGCAGAAAGGAAGGGGGCATTAGGATTAGCATTTATAATGTGTGGGGTGGGGGGAGCATGGGGAGGGCTGTACAACACAGAGAAGAGAAGTAGTGATTCTACAGCATCTTACTACATGCTGATGGAACGTGACTGTAACGGGGTGTGTGGGGGGGACATGGTGAAGGGGTCTTCTGCATCCAACTACGCTGATGGACTGCGACTCTATTAGGGTTTTTGGGGGGGACTTGGTGTACTTGGTGATCACAATGATCTTCGCGTGATTGTAGATTAATGATAATAAAAAAATTTTATAAGTGCAATAAGGACACAGATCTCAATTGTCAGAGTAAAAGGACATGCTCTGAGTGCTCCAATCAAAAGACAAAGGGTTAAAAGAAGGGATGAAAACTCAAAACCACCTATGTCTTCCCTTATAGGAGACTCACTTGAGATCGAATGTTGAAGACAAACTACAAGTTGAGTGGGTGGTTACAGGTAACCTAGATAAGTGAAACTGAAAAAAAAAGAAAAGAAAAAAGATGTGCTGATGGGATTAAAGATGGCGGCACACGTGAGAGGGGAGGCGGAAATGTCCTCCCAAAACCAAAACCACATACATACGTACTATATGGAAACAGAACAAATACACCAAATCCTGGAAGAGCAGCAGGGAAGAACGCTGCTGCAGCAGGATGCCACCTCAGGAGAAGTGTGATGTACAGCCCTGGAGATGTGCTCTGGGAGAACGAACCTACCATACACGTGCTGCGCTCTGGACAATCGGTGGAGTTGGAAAGCAGACAGGCAGAAGACTTCGAGAGACTTGAGATTCAAGTCACTTGTGGAACAACACAGGGATCCACATCCGGCCACTGTGGGACAATAGAAAGACAGACAGTCGGAGAGACTTCCTAACAGCAAGAGAACTGCTAAAGGGGCAAGGCTTCCACAGGGCTTGCTACTTAGGAGAAAGGACAGGTGCGCCAAACTGCCCTGGTGCACTCTGCCCGGCAGGCAGGGGAGCTTTCAGGAGCTCTGGGCACTCCATCCCCCTGCCTGTCCTCGCAGCTCTGAGGCCCCTTACCGTGCTGTGACTGGTACACGGACTGCCTCCCCACTGGCACCGGCCTGCAAAATGGCTGACCCCACCTACGGCAGCTTCTACCTGCATGCTCAGCAAACTGGCACTGACAGTGGAGATGGACACTGCGGCCGGAAAGCAGGAAAGACCTCTTTCCTCCTGGTGTGTGTGGGCACCGGCACCACTCCACTGGGACCCGGGCCACCCCCCAAGGGCTGAGCATCTTCAGAGAGTAAAGATTCTGGGAGCTAGAGGACGCCACCTACAAATATGAGCCTTCAGAGGAACCTGATAACTGGACTCAAATCAATCTTCCTGAGAAAGAAATTTCAAAATAAAGATCAGGAGCATTCTCAGGGAGCTACAGAAAATAAAACTGTCCCTGTCTCTCGAGCGCAATTCTCTCTCACTCTCTCTCTCCCGGGAGCACTGCTGAGTCCCTGTTCCAAGAGGGGTGCTGTGACAGCCCAGCAGGAATGGCACAGCTCTCGGGTCCACCCCTTCTGGTGCCAGGGCAGTCCCACACGGGCACTGACTGAACTGCAAATGGGGGATGCCGCCCATCTAACTCTGCAGGAAAGACAACAGTGCCACATGCTAACTTTCAAATCAATGGCTAGAGGCTATGTGGCTCCACCGATAACAGGTGATGTTAACACCCCGGGCTTCATCTCCTTGGCAATCTTTTTCCCTATGACATTTGAAAGCAGCACATTGAAAGATACAACCTACCATTCTCCACACCACCTCACCTCTCAGTTTTACACTACATGTTCTTGCATCACAGCTTCTCCTCTTCGTTCCAGTTTTCCAGCTGGTTGGTATTCTGGAAAGAAAAAAATTAGTCAGAGTTGGAATGAAGTGGTATTGGGTTCAGTAAGATTCTGTTTGACCACCATCAGTAGAATCAAAAGACATCCTTCAGTATGGAGGAATATATTCACTGATGACATATTTGATAAGGCGTTGCCATCCAAAACATGTATCAAGAGCTCAAGAACCCCAGCACACAAAAAGCAAATGAATCCAATTACAAATTCTCAGAGGATCTGAACAGACACTTCTCCACAGAAGCAATTTCAGGTGGCAGACAGGCACATGAAAAGACGCTCCACATCGCTAACCATCAGAGAAATGCACATTAAAACCACAATGGGGTACCACCTCACACCTGTTAGGATGGCCACGAAACAAAAGACAGAAAACAACAGATGTCAGCAAGGGTGTGGAGAAAGGGGAACCCTCGTACAGTGCTGGTGGGAATGTCAGTCAGCCCAACCATTGTGGAAAGCAGTATGGAGGTTCCCCAAAAATCCAAAGAGCAGAAATACCATTTGACAAAGGAAATCCTCTCCTAGAAATTTACCCTAAGATTGCAGGATCCCAGTTTGAAAGAGACAGATGCACCCCTATGTTGATCGCAGCACTCTTTACAATAGCAAAGAAATGGAAGCAACCTAAGTGTCCATCCGGAGATGAATGGATAAAGAAGATGTGGTGCATACACACTATGGAATATCATTCAGCCATAAGAAGTAAACAAATCCTACCACCATTTGCAACAACACGGACGGAGCTACAGGGTGTTATGCTCAGTGAAATAAGCCAGGTGGTGAAAGACAAGTATCCAAGGATTTCATTCCTCTGTGAGGTATGTGAACAAAGGAAAAATGGGAAGGAACAAACAGCAGCAGACTCACAGAACCCAAGAATGGACTAACAGTTACCAAAGGGAAAGGGACCTGGGAGGATGGGAGGGATGGGAGGGATAAGGGGGTAAAAGGGGCATTACGATCTGCACACGTAATGTAGGGGGTGTGGGGCCACGGGGATTGCAGTATAACACACAGAAGACAGTTAGTAATTCTATAGCATCTTACTACATTTATGGACAGCGACTGTAATGGGGTGCGGAGAGTGGACATGATAACAGGGGGGGAGAGGGGAGCAGGGGGAGTCTAGTAACCATAATGTTGCTCCTGTAATTGTACATTACTGACACAAAAAAAAAAGTGATTCTGTTTGATTGCCCAGAGAGACAGTCAGCAGAAAATAGTCCTTCCTACCACCGTGGATGCTTTCTGTTCGGTTTTGGCAGGGCCCAGTCATAGATTCAGTGGTGTAGCGAGGCCCTTCTCATTTTTTCTCACCTCAACAACTGAATTGCTGTAATAATATGCATCTGGGCTTTTGAAATCAGTGGATTTTATGATGTTTACGAATGTAAAGAATCAATAACCAGATACAGAGGGAAGTTTGGATGCTCAACAGAACACGTCACTCCACAACACACTCTTTGTGCCCAACTGCTCCCATCTAGAACTGGGTGTTCCTTTTTACCGGTCCCTCCTCCTATCAGCAGTGACGCCGATTTCCCTCAAACATGGTGGTGAGCAAAGCACCAAGTTTACTCTTCTGTCTACTACAGGCCTGTGGTACTGGTCCTCCCAGAGGAAAAGCAGTAACAGCGGGAGAAAACCCAAAGATGTAGAAATAGAAGATGGTACAGTACAATGAAAACTGACACAAGCGACTTCTGAGACCCACACTTAAGTCCTTCAGAGATACGAAAGCAGCCGCCCCCATACAACAAAACTACACCACTATGGAGAAAGCACAGGCAGAGAATAAGAAGAGATCAGGAATCTTACCCCACTGGGACAGAGAGAGGAGTCATCACAGCAGCAGCAGCAGCAGCTGAGGCCTGTCCCACACGCTCTGCGCTCATCACCATTAAAGATAATGCTGTGGGCTGGGCTCGCTGAGGCTCTCCCTAAGCACCCGGAAGCATAATCAGCAGAGACTGAGCGCTCGTCAATGGCATCTTGCCCGCATTTTTGTTCCGCATGGTTTGAAACATAACGAACGGTTGGCGGAGGAGCGAGCAGCACAAGGTACCACTGAACGGGCAGCTGAGCTTTGAAGCTGAGTCCAGTCATTCACTGTCACCACTGTTCAACAGATCCCATGACCTGAAGAGTGATGTGCACGAGCTGACACACTCACATTTGATAAGGGAGGTTCTCACCATGTACAGAGAAGGGAGAGGAGGGCACGCCTAAGTGAGAGTGCACGGAAAGCCTCCAAGAGGAGGTGACTAGAGAGGTGGATCTTCAGCAATCCATGTTCTTCTGCTGGGGTGAAATGTCTTAAAAACCAGAGGCAAGAGGTGGGAACCCCCAGAGGAAATAATTCAGAGAAGAAAAGGCACGAGACAGGATCTTTTCAAGAACAGGGAGCTTGGCTCATAGGGATGGAGATGTAGACAAAGTGAAGGCTAGACCGTGAGTTGTGGCTGGAGAATTTCACATTTTATTCTGTAACAATGTCAGTGCTTCCACAGTGAAGCAGTGAGCAAGCAGGGCCTAGGTCCACCAGGAAAGACCTGAGAAACTAGAAGCAGGGTTACTGACACGGGATACGAGCTTCACAGGTTATAACATAAAGGATGAACAGTCAGGATCGGGAATGGACAGGTTGACTGCTGAGAGGAGGCGAGGTTGCCCCACAAGCATCCAGCTTGGCTGATGGGCAAGAACGGCGACACCATTGAGACCAAGAGTCTAAAGGAGAAGCATTTTAAAAATAAAAAGTGTTTCCCAGTTTACTGTGTTGTGTTATTCACGTACGAGACACAGGCCTCCATAACTAGAACAGAGAAAATCTGTGCGGTCTGGCCCAGTCAAAATGCGGGATGTGGTTATGCTGAGACCTGGTGGTCCCCGTCCTACGCTTTCTGTGAGAAGCAAAGAAAGTACCTGCCCGCTAGCTAGAAAGGCAAGTCATGCGGTCTGCGCCGTCAGAAGTCAGCCACCTGGCTGGCAATGGCCAAGAAGGCATGCCTGGCTCCAGGTGTTCCAGAGAATCTGGGAAGGCCCGGGAAAGTGTGGGCCATTCCCCGTCAGCATCTGGGTGGCTCAGCGCCGGGCTGTGTGCAGGCCCTGGCCTCCAGGATCATGGGGAGGCGGGGGGGCAAGGCACATGACGCCCACTGTACCCCAGATGCCGAGCCCATGCAGAGCTGGCACCCAGGCTGGCTGAGCTCTGACAGATGCAGGCACTGCAGCCTTTGATGGACCACATGGTGGCCTCACTGGTTTGAACAACTGCACAGCCCTCAGCGGGCAGTCCCGTGGGATAGGGATTCTACGGTGGTGGTTGGCCTTGTGGTCTTGCCGTGGCCTTGGCTTAGGGTCTCCTCTGGGCGGGGCTGGTGTGCTTAAGGCAATGGGGGCATGGTGATGCGGCCCCTAGGTGACATCACAGTGGCCCAGGCCGCTTTGTGATGCATCCCTTGGCTGACATACATACAAGGCTGGCCCTATCTGGGCAGCTCAGTGCGTGCTTGGCCTGAGAAAGAGTTAGTGGCAAAGGAGACCCTCTCCCTAGCTTCAGACCCTTTCCTCGGATTGTTTGGCAGACTCCACAACCCATTTTTCCATGTGGAGTTTCCTCCTTACTAAGGTTCGTACCCCACAATGCCCGCCGCCTCCCCAGAACCACCTTCTTCGCCCACCATACCTTCCCATCCCCGGGGCGCTGCCCCCTACCCCTCCTGCCAGGGAGCACCCTGCACCTGCCTGCTGCCCTGGTCACAGGCTGTTCCACCGGGATCCTGTGCCTTTAGCGTCTGGCTTTTCCCAATTTTCACAGCAGAGTTCCCACTTCCACGGGGAGCAGTCCTGGGCCTCTGGACCATCCTAGGCTCCCAGCAGATGCTGGAGAGAGACCACCTAGACGAGCTCCTCCTCTTCAGGGCACACGGGCACCACTACCAGCCCGCCTCGTGGTGTCCTGCCTCTGCAAAACCGTCATCCAGAGTCAGCCAACAGACAAGGCCTTGGGCAGCACAAGCGCCGGCCCAATGGCCGGCTCTGATGCTCAGGACGAATCGATGGACACAACGCCACCATCGCTGGCCATCAACTTCGGGTCCGCCCCAGCCCCGCCTGAGGTCGTTGGCAGCACTACCACCGGCCTCCTGTGCACCCCAGACAACCAACGCATGGGCAGTCATCATCTGGTCTCATCTGGACCCATACAATGCTGTGGGAGGCACATACGACGGCCTCGGCCCTACCTGTAAGTGAGCCTCGGACCCGATGGGCACGCCAATGCCCTCAGGAAAGGCACCTACAAAGGCCCCCTGCCCCAGACTAGGCACAGTCCAGCACAAGCGCCAGCACAACCGCTGACACTGATGCTCAAGATGAGCCGATGGGACACAACACCCCCCTCGATGGCTGTCATCTTCCAGTCCCTCCCAGACCCACACGAGGCTGTGGGAAGCAGCACCGCTGGCCTCCAGCACGCCTCAGACACCCACCACACGGGAAGTCATCCTCCGGACTTCCCTGGACCCACACGATGCCGTGGGAGGCACAGACGACAGCCTCAGACCTACCCGCAAGTCTGCCAATGACCCGAAGGGCACACCACCGCCCTCGGGAAAGGCACCTACTAGCCCCCCAGAGCTCCACACAAGGCCATGGGCAGAACCATCGCTGGCCTCATGCACACCTCGGACACCCACCTCACGGGCGGTCATCGTCCTGTCTCCCATGGCCTCACATGATGCCGTGGGAGGCACAGACAATGGCCTCGTACCTACCTGCAATTCGAACTAGGACCCGAAGGGCAAGCCACCGCCATCGGGAAAGGTACCTACTCATCCCCCAGGGTCAAAGAAGATGCAGTGTGCGGCACAAGCGCTGGCCCGAAGGCTCACTCTGACTCTCAAGACGAGCCAATGGACACGACGCCACCGTCGCTAGCCGTCATTTTCTGGTCCCTACCAGGCCTCACACCAGGACTTGGGCATCACCACCGACGGCCTCCTGCGCACCTGAGACACCCACCACACAGACGGACATCGTCCGGTCTTCCCTGGACCCAAACGGTGCCGTGCGAGGCACAGATGACGGCCTCGGCCCTACCCCCAATACGGAGGATGAACTGATGTGCACGCCACCACCCTCGGGAAAGTCACCTACAACTGACACCCCGGCCCCAGACAAGGCCATGGACAATAAAAGCGCCGGCCTTAAGGCCGACGCTGACGCTCAAGATGAACCAGTGGACATGATGCCACCCTGGCTGGCCATGATCTTCAGGTCTCCCCCGGCCCCACACGAGGCCGTGGGCAGCACCACCACTGGCCCAAAGGCTGAAAATGATGCTCGAGACGAGCCGATGGACACAACACAACCCTCGATGGCCGTCATCTTACAGTCGCCACCGGCCTCACACGAGGCTGTGGGCGGCACCACCGACAGCCTCCTATGCACCTCAGACACCCACCGCATGGTCAGTAATCCTCCGGTCATCCCTGGACCCATACGATGCCATGGAAGGCTCAGCCGACGGCCTCGGCCCTACCCCTAACTCGGCCTCCGACCCGTTGGACACACCACAGCCATTGCCAACGGCACCTACAGGTCTCTCCGGGCTCCAGACAAGGCCTATGTCCTCCTATCCATTTAACAAAATCTTTCCCACAATATGTGTGTATATTATATATTCACACTAAACCCTGCTCTTGCTAGTATGCCTCTGCCCTGCTTACTCTTTGACTCGCTGACAGAGGATGAACACACATACATGAGTGATAATGTTCTGAGCCACACTTAACTATGCAACGTGTTCCATGCCCCAGTGACTGGGATGTGGAAGTAGCCGCGTTTTATGACTGTGTGTGCTCAACGCGATGTCTGCGTGCTGAACGTTTAATGGATGACAACCCAGGGGGAGGCCAGTCCAGAGGAAGGAGACCGGCATGGCTTATGTGGCCCCTTGCCACTCCTCTCCCACTGCTCTGAGCTCACTGGAGGCTAGGGAATCCCTGCTGTGACACAGGAAACCACTCTTATCATTTTGGATTTTAAACATGTTTAATTCTGTATGTGTGTGAATTGTGTAACTTAAGAATTTGTCCAAACATCGCCACACATTCCCACTTCCCCATGAGAAAACGGATTTAGCATCCAGGTCCTCGAGGCTGGAGGAATGACAGAAGGAAGTGCTTCAGCCTGCTGTGTTATTATTGAAAATTTATGCTTACGTAGAATATGTCAGGTAGCTTAGAATATCAGAAAAGATCCTTCTTAATGACTGCCTGGCCTGACTCTAACCTAAACTGCTAACATGTCAAACCACGTTGAGTTACAACTGTGCCCACTTCTCACTGACCCTAGAGCCTGCAGGGTCTCCACCAGACTTAATACATACAGAAATCCTAACCTGTGGAGACCACGTTCTAGTTGGAGGGGAGGAAAGAGACAATAAACATCTGTAAGTTCTCTGGTAGCTAAGCCGGTAACAAACACTATGAAGAATAAAAAGCAGGATATGGAGGACTGAGATTATAGGCAGAGAGAAGCAGGGCTTTCAAAATAAACAGTGGACAGGGTAAGCCTCACCAGGGAGGTGGGACTTGAACAGTCTAGAAGGAGGTGACAGAACCAGGTATCTGAGGGAAAAGCTTTCCATACAATGGGATAAATTACTGAAAAAGCCAAGAGGAAGGATGCTTGTGGTGTTCAGGGAGCAGTTAGTCAACAAATGCGGCTAGAATACCATCAGCATGGAGGGAAAAGAGGACGGGGGACAGAGATATGGGTTGAAGTCCCCGCACAACCATTTACCAGTTTTGTAGTCACACGTTGTTGACTCGGTGTGCAAATATCTCAATGAACCCAGTGCTGTCTGTCTCTAGGGTCTAGTTACCTTGCAGGCTTTTGGAAACATAAGTAGGGAAGTGACATATAAGCAATCTTGTGAACTGTTCTGTACATAAGGATAGGTGGGTAGGCAAAAAGATGATGATAGATAGATAGGACAGATAGACAGATAGGTAGATGACAGATTAGATAGGATTGATGATATGTATAGATAGATTGAATAGATAGATAGATAGATAGATAGATTAGACAGATAGATAGATAGATAGATAGATAGATAGATAGATAGATAGATAGATAGATAGATAGATGATAGATTAGATAGATGATAGATAGATAGATAGATTAGATAGATAGATAGATAGATAGATAGATAGATAGATAGATAGATAGATAGATAGATAGATAGATAGATAGATAGATAGATAGATAGATTAGACAGATAGATAGATAGATAGATAGATAGATAGATAGATAGATAGATAGATAGATAGATAGATAGATAGATAGATAGATAGATAGATAGATAGATAGATAGATAGATAGATAGATTAGATAGATAGATGATAGATAGATAGATTAGATAGATGATAGATAGATAGATAGATAGATAGATAGATAGATAGATAGATAGATAGATAGATGATAGATTAGATAGATGATAGATAGATAGATAGATAGATAGATAGATAGATAGATAGATAGATAGATTAGATAGATAGATTAGATAGATAGATAGATAGATAGATAGATAGATAGATAGATAGATGATAGATTAGATAGATAGATAGATGATAGATAGATAGATTAGATAGATAGATGATAGATTAGATAGATAGATAGATTAGATGATAGATAGATAGATAGATTAGATAGATAGATAGATTAGATAGATAGATTAGATAGATAGATTAGATAGATTTTATAGATAGATAGATAGATGATAGATTAGATAGATTAGATAGATAGATAGATAATGATTAGATAGATAGATGATAGATAGATAGATAGATAGATAGATAGATAGATAGATAGATAGATAGATAGATAGATGATAGATTAGATAGATAGATAGATAGATAGATAGATAGATAGATAGATAGATGATAGATAGATAGATAGATAGATAGATAGACAGATAGATGATAGATTAGATAGATAGATAGATAGATAGATGATAGATAGATAGATAGATAGATAGATAGATAGATAGATAGATAGATAGATAGATAGATAGATAGCCATGTTAGATAGCCGTGTTGTAAACTGTTTTTAAGGCTGGGGTCTCAGATTGGAGGAGCGAGCACTTCGGACACTGATGATGTGCCAATGTCTCCGGCTGCTGCACCCTCCCACATGGGACACAAATGATGTGCCAAAGTTCTTGGCAGTTGCCCCCTCCCAGCCTGAAAAATATGCCTGGGTTAGCCAATCTTCACGCTGCTGTAAATCTAAGCACTGACTCCTCCTCCCTTCTTTAAAATCTCACTGCTTGTCTACTTAAGTGTGAATTCCCAAGCCTCCATTCCTATAGACTGGGGAAATCTCGCCCGAGTATTTGCACTCAGATAAACTACCGGGCCCTTTGTTGACTCTCTTGACCTGCTTATTTTAGCTAGAATTTATCTTACACTGTTCTGTATGTAAGGATAAATGGGCAGACAAAAAGTTGACAACTGGTATATGACAGATAGATGACAGGTGATAGATGATAGATTAGAAATAGATACATTAGATAGATGATAGATATTCATAGATTAGATGAATAGATTGACAGAGATAACAGATAGATAAGATATACATATATGACAGATCATAGTCTAGATAGGATAGAAAATATAGGTTGGTTAGATTATACAGATAGATGATAGATAGATACAGAGTTATGAACTGAATTTTTCGGCCCTCACCTCACCATTTTCGGATCCTCCTAACCTCCCGCCGCCACCACACACCCACACACACACACGGACAAGTTCATAATTGCACTGAGTCAGGGTTGAAGCCCTAACCCCCAATGTCATGTAATTGGTAGGTTGGGCCTTTGGAGGTAATTAGGTTTGGAAGATATCATGAGGGTGGGGGTGGAGCTGCCATTACGCAATCAGTGCTATTAAGAGGAAGACGACAGAGCTTTCTCGCTCGACCCTGTGAGGACACAGCAGGGATGCGGCAGAGTGCAAGCCAGGAGAAAGGACCTCACCAGGTACTGAACTTGCCTTGGTCTTGGACTTCTGCTTCCAGAATGGCGAGAAATCAGTTTCTATGGATGAAGCCCCCACTCAATGACACTTTGGTTATCAGCTTGAGTAAACTAACATAGATATGAAGGTAAACAGAGACGCAATTAGTCGATGGATGGAGAGGGCCTATGAATAGATATCTGTGCTTAGGTGTCTGCATAAGTATCTGTGTCCAACCACCTCTGCACTTTGAAGTCTCATCCCTATGGGGGAACACCAAGAGCACAACTTATGCACGTTTGTTTTTTAAACTGTTGGCTGCAGTTTCTGTTAACTGGGAACTCTGTGAACTCTCAGGCGTGTTTGTGTGACTGTGCTTGGGCGTGTGTGTGTGTACACCACTGCACCTTTCGGTCTAAAATCACAGGAGATGCAAAAGTAACAAAGGAACACAGGATAGGGCAAACATCTTGCAAACTATGACCAGAAAGAGTAAAATTTTCCACTAGACTCTGGGGATATCTTTGCCAAGTGTTTCTATGAAATTTTAGAAAGATCTCGCTGGAAATGTTGCTGGGACCACTCTGAATCATCAAGTTAGTTAAGGTAATAAGATAGGACAGGAGAGCAGCAAAGAGCACCCACGGTGTGTCTCCTATATATCAGGCCAAGGTGTACAGGCTTTAATTCTACTACACCACTTCATCTCACGATGGGTGACATGGGATGACCATATGCACCACTTTCATGTGTGAGTAAAAAGTTACTTCAGAATCATCTCCCTTAACAGAAAATAAATAAGTGCGGGGACATAAATATTCCTAGAATTTCTGCCAAAATCACCCAACTCTTTATGCTCAGCACCCTTTTCATACAAACGGAAACATAGCTCTCAACGCTACTATTCCATTTCAGATAGACCTCACTCACATCTAAATGCCTAAATGCACTGAAACTCAACCTCAACCTTGACAGCAGATTGGAGCAGTTTCCCCACAGGCTAGCTGGCATGCCACCTCAGCAAGCCCATGGGCCACAAGAGGGCTGTGTGTCACAAAAGGCAGTTCCATTAACCAGTGACTACACACATGCTCTCTGGAGATGTGCCACCAAGCAGGGCCACCGAGGTGACATTGGTGCACAGGCAAAAAGACCTACTACTGGGCATGCACCTGCCTCTTACCCCACAGACCAGCCAGGGTGCTACCTTCGTGGGGCCTCGGATATGCCCCGAAGCTCACGCAGCCTCCACAGAAGGAACAGACCAGGGGAAGAGCAGCCGGAGGGCCCTGGACTGCACAGGTTCAAAAGACTAGCCCGCCAACCACAACATCCACACCAACCAGACTAGTGCCATCTACGCAGGACAAGTTCAGACACAAGGCCACTCCTCTCAAGACCCAAACACATAGCTAACTCTTATAAATGAACACAAGGAATTGAGACTCAGAAGGACACAGAGGAATCAAAGTGCACCTAGTGACAGAACATTGACAAAAGTGAGAAAACAGATACATAGACAGACAGATGATTGATACATAGATTGGATTGATATACATACATACAGATGATAGATCATATATAGATAGATGACAGATAGAAAGGTAGATAGATTACATATAGATAAAGAGATAGGTAGAAATTTAGATAGGAAAGCATCATACTAAACAAAGCTATCTTTAACTCAAGACCATCTATGTGCTCCCTTACAGGAGACTCACTTGAGATCCAAGGACACAGACAAACTACAAGCCGAAGGGGTGGGGACAGGTACCCTACATAACTGAAACTGAGAAACAAACAAACAAACCAATGGATCCTGTTTGAGTCCCCAGAGACAGTCAGTAGAAAATAGCCCTATCTGGTCACTGTGAATTCTTTATGTTTGGTTTCAGCAGGGCCCAGGCATAGATTTAGTGGTGCAGCAAAGTCCTTCTCATTTTTCCTCACCTCAACAACTGAATTGCTGTAATAATATGCATCTAGGCCTTTGAAATCAGTGGGTTTTATGATGTTCACGGATGTAAAGATGTAAAAACCCGATAAGGAGGGAAGTTTGGACACTCAAATAAACACGCAACTCCACAACACAATCTTCGCTCCCAACTGCTCCTGTCTAAAAATTGGTGTTCCCTTATACTTGTCACTCCCTCCTATCAGTGGTGATCACGCCGATGTCCCTCAAACATGGTGGTGAGCAAAGCACCAAGTTAACTTTCTGTCAACAACAGGCCCAGAGGAAGGATACTTGTGGTCTTCAGGGAGCACTTAGTAATTGAATGTGGCTTAATACAGTCAGCAAGCGAGAAGGAGTTAAAAGAGGACAGAGGACAGAGATATGGGTGCAAGTCCCTACAACACCATTTACTGGTTTTGTAAGCACACGCGGCTGACTCGACCTGCAAGTGTCTCAATGAACTCAGTGCTCTCCCTACGGCCTAGTTACCTTGCAAGATTCTTGGAAGCATAATGTAGTTAAGTGACATAGGCGATGTTGTTAACTGTTCTGTACATAAGGATAGATAGGCCGAATAAAAGATGATTGATTCATAGATAGATAGATAGATAGATAGATGGTAGATGATAGATAGATAGACACATAGATAGAAGAGAGACATGAGAGATAGTTGATAAGAAGATAGAAAGATAGATAGAAAGAGATAGACAGAAAGAAAGATAGAAGGATAGATACATAGATAGATGATAGATAAATAGATAGATGATAGATAGATAGATAGATAGTAAGAATGATAGAAGGATGGATAGATAGACAGACAGACAGACAGACAGACAGATAGATAGATAGATACAGATACATATCGATTAACACAAAGCTATTGCTCATAACCAGGAGATCAATGGTGAAAGCACATAGCGAAACTACAAACAGAAAGTTAGAATGAAGTCCAGTTTAAAAACTGCAGTTAGCAGCTATAAGAAGAAAACAAATGGTACCATTTGTAATGACATGGATGGAGCAAGACGGTAGTATGCTCAGTGAAATAGGCCAGGCGGAGAAAGACAAGTACCAAATGATTTCACTCGTGTGGAGTATAACAACAAAGAAACACTTAAGGAAAAAAACACCAGCAGACTCACAGAACCCGAAAGTGGAATAACAGTTACTAAAGGGTAAGGGACTTGGCAGGGTGGTTGGGAAGGGAGGGATAAGGGCGGGGAGAAAGAAATGGGAGATTAGGATTAGCATGTATAATGCATGGGTTCAGGGGGGGCATGGGGAGGGCTGTACAACACAGAGAAGACAAGTAGAGATTCTACAGCATCTTACTACTCGCTGATGGACAGCGATTGTAACAGGATGTGTGGGGGGGGACATGGTGAACGGGTCTACAGCATCCAACTCTGCTGATTGAAAGCAACTGTAAGAGGTTTTTGTGGGGGACTTGGTGAACGGGGGAGCCTAGTAAATATAATGTTCTTCACGTGATTGTAGGTTAATGATAACAAAAAAAATTTTTTAAGTGCAATAAGGGCACAGCTCTGAATCATCAGAATAAATGGACAGGCTTTGAGAGCTCCAAATCAAAAGACGCAGGGTTAAAAGAAGGACGAAAAGTCAAGACCACTTATGTGCTCCCTTACAGGAGACTCACTTGAGATCCAAGGAAACAGACAAACTACAAGCCGAAGGGGTGAGGACAGGTACCCAACACAAGTGAAACTAAAAAACAAACAATCAAACAAATGGACTCTGTTTGAGTCCCCAGAGAGAGTCAGTAGAAAATAGCCCTATCTTTCCACCGTGAATTCTTTTCTTTTTTTTCATTCGTGCCCAGCCATAGATTTAGTGGTACAGCAACGTCCTTCTCATTTTCTCTCACCTCAACAACAGAATTGCTGTAAAAATATGCGTCTGGGCCTTTGAAATCAGTGGGTTTTATGATGTTCATGAATGTAAAGAAGTAATAACTATATAAAGAGGGAATTTGGACACTCAAATAAACACATCACTCCACAACACACTCTTTGCTCCCAACTGCTCCTGTCTAGAAATTGGTGTTCCTTTTCATTTGTCGTTCCATCCTATCAGCAGTGATCACGCCGATGTCCCTCAAACATGGTGGTGAGCAAAGCACCAAGTTTACTTTTCTGTCAAAAACAGGCCCAGAGAAAGGATACTTGTGGTCTTCAGGGAGACCTTAGTCAATGAATGTGAGTAAATACAGTCAGCAAGTGAGAAGGAGATAAAAGAGGAGAGAGGACAGAGACACGGGTTCAAGACCCTGCAGCAAAATTTCCTGGTTTTGTAGGAATATGCGGCTGACTCTACCTGCAAGTGTCTCGGTGAACCCAGTGCTTTCCCTGCAGCCTAGTTAGCTTGAAAGATTTTTGGAAGCACAATGTAAGGAAGTGACACAGGCTATGTTGTTAACTGTTCTGTACAAAAGGACAGATGGGCAGACAAAAAGATGATTGACTGATTGATAGACAGATAGACAGACAGATAGATAGATATACGTACATATCGATTAAAACAAAGCTATTGCTCATAACTAGGAGAGCAATGGTGAAAGCACATAGCGAAACTACAGACAAAGAGAAGACAGAAATCCATTTTAAAAAGTGCAGTAAGCAGCCGTGAGAAGAAAACAAATCCTACCATTTGCAACAACGTGGATGGAGTTAGAGGGTAGTATGCTCAGTGAAATAGGCCAGGCAGAGAAAGACAAGAACCAAATGATTTCACTCATGTGTGGAGTATAACAACCAAGAAAATCTGAAGGAAAAAAATAGCAGCAGACTCACAGAACCCGCGAGTGGACCAACAGTTACCAAAGGGAAAGGGACTGGGCAGGTTGGGAGGGAATGGTGGGATAAGTGCGGGAAGAAAGAAAGAGGGCATTAGTATTAGCGTGTATAATATGTGTGGCGGGAGGAGCATGGGGAGGGCTGTACAACACAGAGAGGACAGTAGGGATTATACACCATCTTACTACACGCTGATGGGCAGTGACCTAAGAGGTTTTAGGGGGGGGAATGGTGAATCGGAAGCCTAGTAAACATAATGTTCTTCATGTGATTGTAGATTAATGATAACAAAAAAAGATTTTTAAGTGCAATAAGGGAACAGCCCTGAATCATCAGAATAAAAGGACAGTCTTTGAGTGCTCCAACCAAAAGACACAGGGTTAGAAGAAGGGATGAAAACTCAAGACCACCTATGTGCTCCCTTACAGCAGACTCTATTGCGATCCAAGGACACAGAAAAACTTCATGCCGAATGGGTGGAGATAGCTACCCTACACAAGTGAAACTGAGAAACAAACAAACAAACCAAATGGATTCTGAGTCCCCAGAGAAAGTCAGTAGAAAATAGCCCTATCTAGTTACCGTGAATTCTTTTTCTTTGGTTTCAGCAGTGACCAGCCATTGATTTAGTTGTACAGCAACATCCTTCTCATTTTTTCTCACCTGAACAACTAAATTGATGTAATAATATGTGTCTGGGCTTTTGAAATCAGTGGGTTTTATGATGTTCACGAATGTAAAGAACTAATAACTACCTAAAGAGGGAAGTTTGGAAACTCAAAGAAACACGTAACTCCACAACACTCTCTTTGCTCACAAATCCTCCTGTCTAGGAAAAGTTGTTCCTTTTTATTTTGTCCCTCCTCCTATCAGCGGTGATCACGCCGATGTCCCAAAACATGGTGGTGAGTAAAGCACCAAGTATACTTTTCTGTCTTCAACAGGCCCAGAGGAAGGATACTTGTGGTCTTCAGGGAGCACTTAGTCAATGAATGTGGCTAAATACCGTCAGCAAGCAAGAAGTAGGTAATAGAGGACAGAGGACAGAGATATGGGAGCAAGTCCCTGCACCACCATATACTGATTTTGTAAGCACACGCGGCTGACTCGACCTGAAAGTGTCTCAGTGAACTCAGTGCTCTACCTTCGGCCTAGTTACCTTGCAAGGTTTCTGGAAGCATAATGAAGGGAAATGACATAGGCGATGTTGTTAACTGTTCTGTACATAAGGACTGATGGGCAGACAAAAAGATGATTGATTCATAGATAGATAGATAGATGACAGATGATAGATAGTTGATAGACATGACAGATAGATGGTAGGAAGATAGATAGATAAATAGATAGATGATAGATAGATAGAAAGAATGTTAGAAGGAAAGACAGATAGATAGATAGATAGACAGATAGATAGACAGACAGATAGATAGATAGATACAGATACATATCGATTAACACAAAGCTATTGCTTATAAAAAGGAGATCAATGGTGAAAGCACATAGAGAAACTACGAACAAAAAGTAGAATGAAGTCCAGTTTAAAAACTGCAGTAAGCAGCCATAAGAAGAAAACAAATCCTACCATTTGCAATGACGTGGATGGAGCGAGACGGTAGTATGCTCAGTGAAATAGGCCAGGTGGAGAAAGACAAGTACCAAATGATTTCACACATGTGTGGAGTATAGCAACAAAGAAACACTGAAGGTAAAATACAGCAGCAGACTCACAGAACCTGACAGTGGACTAACAGTTAGCAAAGGGAAAGGGACTGGGCAGGGTGGGTGGGAAGGGAGGGATAAGGGTGGGGAGAAAGGAAGTGTTCATTAGGATAAGCATTTGTAAAGTGTGGGGTAGGGGGAGCATGGGGAATGCTGTACAACACAGAGAAGACAAGTAGTGATTCTACAGCATCTTACTACACGCTGACGGACAGCAACTGTAATGGGGTGTGTGTGGGGGGACATGGTGAAGGGGCCTACAGCATCCAACTACGCTGATGGACAGCGACTGTAACGGGGTTTTTGAGGTGACCTGGTGTACTTGGTGAACATAATGTTCTTCGTGTGACTGTAGATTAATTATAACAAAAAATATTTTTTAAGGGCAATAAGTGCACAGTTCTCAATTTTCAGAATGAAAGGACAGGCTCTGAATACTCGAATCAAAAGACACAGGGTTAAAAGAAGGGATGAAAACTCAAGACCAACTACGTGCTCCCTTTCAGGAGACTCACTTGTGATCCAAGAACAAAGACAAACTACAAATTGAGGGGGTTTGGACAGGTACCCTAGACAAGAGAAACTGAAAAAAAAAAAAGATGTGCTGATGGGTTTAAAGACGGCGGCTCAAGTGAGAGGAGAGGAGGAATCTACCTCCCAAAACCAAAACTACATACATATATACTATATGGAAATAGAACTACTACACCAAATCCTGGAAGAGCAGCAGGGAAGAACACTGCTGCGACAGGCTGTCAACTCAAGGAGAAGTGTGACGTACAGTCCTGGAGATGTGCTCTGGGAGCATGAACCTACCGTACACGTGCTGCGCACTGGAGGATCGGTTGAGTTGGAAAGCAAAGACAGGCGGAAGACTTCGAGAGACTTGAGATTCCAGTCACTTATGGGACAACACAGGGATCCACATCTGGCCACTGTGGGACAAAAGAAAGGCGGACAGTTTGAGAGACTTCCTAACAGCGAGAGAACTGTTAAAGGGGCAAGGCTTCCACAGGGCTTGCCGCTCAGGAGAAAGGACAGGTGCGCCAAACTGCTGGGTGCATTCTGGCCGGCAGCTGGGGGAGCTTTCAGGAGCTCCGGGAACTCCATCCCCCTGGCTGGCCTTGCAGCTCTGAGGCCCCTTACCGTGCTGTGACTGGTACATGGCCTGCCTCCTCACAGGCACCGGCCTGCAAAATGGCCGCCCCCACCTATGGCAGCTTCTAACTGCGTGCTCCACAAACTGGCCCTGGCAGTGGAGACGGGCACTGTGGCCGGGAAGCAGGAAAGACCTATTTCCTCCTGGTGGTGGTGGGCAGCGGCACTGCTCCACTGGGACCCCTGCCATCCACCCAAGGTCTGAGCATCTCCAGAGAGTAGTGCTGCTGGGAGCTAGAGGGTGCCACCTACAAATATGAACCTTCAAAGGAACCTGGTAACTGGACTCAAATCTATCTTCCTGGGAAAGAGATCTCAAAATAAACATCAGGAGCATGCTCAGGGAGCTACAGAAAATAAAACTGCAGAGCGGAGCCAACATGGCAGCATGAGTAGGACAGTGGGAATCTCCTCCCAAAATCACATATATTTTTGAAAATACAACAAACACAAATAATCCTAAAAGAGAGACCAGAAAACACAGGACAACAGCCAGACTACAACTACACCAGCGAGAACATAGCGCCTGGTGAAAGGGGTAAGAGAGATGCCCCAGCACGGCGGGACACGAGTTCCCCTCCCTCCAGCTCCCGGCAGGAAAAGAATTGGAAGAGAGGGAGGGAGAGGGATCCCAAGACTGCTGAACACCCATCCCCATACACCCGCACCAGAGCACAGACACATGGGTGCACGGGGTGCCCTGGATACAAGGGAAACAGGGCAGCAAGACCTCTGAGCAGGTGCCGAAGCTGATGCTCCTGTGACAAAGAAAAGATGGGGTTTTTTGAAAGTCTTAAAGGGACAGGGACTTAACAGCTAGACGGAAACCACAGAGGTCACATTCCAGCAGCTGGAAAGTACAGGGAATTCCAGGAACAGTAACCCCTGGGCAACAGCTCTGACACCCCTCATGGAGGTAAACCACCAAACAGCTCCCCCGTCCGGGCGCTGCGAAAGCAGAGAAGCAGCCTAAGGCAAAACGCCCACAGAAAGGGAAGTTCCTCCATTCAGGCCACGGCAAAACACAAGGACCCAGTCTACACGCAATTACCCAACACAAGCCACTAGGGGTCGCAGTTGTCCCAGTAAAGAAACGCCAGTAGCATGTGAAAAGTTTGGCCCTCCCAGCTGACAGTCAATAGCACCTGTCAACATGAAAAGGCAAAAAATTATGATCCAGACAAGACTAAACCAGACAGCTTCGGCATCCGCTACATCTTCCCCTGAGAAGGAACCTGGGGAGATAGATTTAGCCAGTCTTACTGAAAAGAATTCATAACAAAAGCCATAACCATGCTGATGGACTTGCAGAGAAATATGCAAGAACTAAGGAAGGGGAATACAGAAATAAAAAAGCTCTGGAAGGACTTCAAAACAGAATGGACGAGATGCAAGAGAACATTAATGGACTAGAAAACAGAGAACAGGAATGTAGAGAAGCTGGTGCAGAGAGAGATAAAAGGATCTCCAGGAATGAAAGAATTTTAAGAGAGCTGAGTGACCAATCAAAAAGGAATAATATAGGCATTATAGGGGTACCAGAAGGAGAAGAGACAGATAAAGGGATAGAAAGTGTCTTTGAAGAAATAATTGCCAAAAACTTCCCAAAACTAGGGGAAGAAATGGCCTCTCAGACCACAGAGGTACACAGAACTCACATGAGAAGGGATCCAAGGAGGGCAACACCAAGACACATAATTATTAAAATGGCAAAGATGAAAGACAAGGACAAAGTATTAAAGGCAGCCAGAGAGAAAAAAAAAGGTTAACTACAAAGGAAAACCCATCAGGCTATCGTCAGATTTCTCAACAGAAACCCTACAGGCCAGAAGAGAATGGCATGATGTATTTAATGCAATGAAACAGAAGGGCCTCGAACCAAGACTACTGTATCCAGCACGAATATCATTTAAATATGAAGGAGGGATAGAACAATTCCCAGACAAGCAAAAGTTGAGGGAATTTGCCTCTCACAAACCACCTCTTCAGGGCATCCTACAGGGACTGCTCTAGATGGGAGCATTCCTAAAAAGAGCACAGAAAAAAACACTCAACATATGAAGAGGGAAGGAGGAGGAATAGGAAGGGAGAGAAATAAAGAATCATCAGACCGCTTTTATAATAGCTCAACAAACAAGTTAGACAGAAATACAGTAAAGAAGCTAACCCTAAACCTTTGGTAACCACAAACTTAAAGCCTGCAATGCAATAAATTCATACCTTTCAATAATCACCCTAAATGTAAATGGACTGAATGCACCAATCAAAAGACACAGAGTAATAGAATGAATAAAAAAGCAAGATCCATCCATATGCTACTTACAAGAGACTCACCTCAAATGCAAAGACATGCACAGACTTAAAGTCAAGGGATGGAAAAAGACATTTCATGCAAACAACAGAGAGAAGAAAGCAGGTGTTGCAATTCTGGTATCAGACAAAACAGACTTCTAAATAAAGAAAGTAACAAAAGACAAAGAAGGACATTACATAATGATAAAGGGCTCAGCCCATCAAGAGGACATAACCATTATAAATATATATGGACCCAATACAGGAGCACCAACATACCTGAAACAAATATTAACAGAACTAAAGGAGGAAATAGAATGCAATGCATTCATTCTAGGAGACGTCAACACACCACTCACTGCAAAGGACAGATCCACCAGACAGAAAATAAGTGAGGACACAGAGGCACGGAACAACACACTAGAACAGATGGACCTAATAGACCTCTACAGAACTCTACATATGAAAGCAACAGGATACACATTCTTCTCAAGTGCACGTGGAACATTCTCCAGAATCGACCACATACTAGGCCACAAAAAGAGCCTCAGTAAATTCCCGAAGATTGAAATCCTACCAAACAACTTTTCAGACCACAAAGGCATAAAACTAGAAATAAACTGTACAAAGAAAGCAAAAAGGCTCACAAACACATGGAGGCTAAACAACACGCTCCTAAATAATCAATGGATCAATGACCAAATCAAAATGGAGATCCAGCAATATATGGAAACAAACGACAACAACACTAAGCCCCAATTTCTGTGGGACACAGCAAAAGCAGCCTTAAGAGGAAAGTATATAGCAATCCAAGCATAGTTAAAAAGGGAAGAACAACCAAAAATGAATGGTCTAATGTGACAATTATTGAAATGGGGAAAAGAAGAACAAATGAGGCCTATGGTCAGCAGAAGGAGGGACATAATAAAGATCAGAGAAGAAATAAATAAAACTGAGAAGAATAAAACATTAGCTAAAATCAAAGAAACCAAGAGCTGGTTCTTTGAGAAAATAAACAAAATAGATAAGCCTCTAGCCAGACTTATTAAGAGGAAAAGAGAGTCAACCCAATCAACAGTATCAGAAACGAGAAAGGAAAAATCATGAGGGATCCCACCGAAATACAAAGAATTATTAGAGAGTACTATGGAAACCTATATGCTAACAAGCTGGGAATCCTAAGAGAAATGGACAACCTCCTAGAAAATAACAACCTTCCAAGACTGACCCAGAAAGAATCAGAAAATCTAAACAGACCAATTACCAGCAATGAAATTGAAGCGTTAATCAAAATCTACCAAAGAACAAAAACACCGGACCAGATGGATTTACCTTGGAATTTTATCAGACATACAGGGAAGACATAATAACCATTCTCCTTAAAGTTTTCCAAATAATAGAAGCGGAGGGGATACTCCCAAACTCATTCTATGAAGCTAACATCACCCTAATACCAAAACCAGGCAAAGACCCCAACAAAAAGAAAACTACAGACCAATATCCCTGATGAATGTAGATACAAAAATGCTCAACAAAATATTAGCAAACCAAATTCAAAAATACATCAAAAGGATCATAAACCATGACCAAGTGGGATTCAACCCAGGGATGCAAGGATGGCAAAACATTCGAAAGTCCATCAACAACATCCACCACATCAAAAAAAGGAAAGACAGAAACCAAATGATCATCTCCATAGATGCTGAAAAAGCAGTTCACAAAGTTCAACATCCATTCTTGATAAAAAATCTCAGCAAAATGGGAATAGAAGGCAACTACCTCAACATAATAAAGGCTGTCAATGAAAAACCCACATCCAACACTGTATTGAACAGTGAGAAGCTGAAAGCTTTTCCGCTGAGATCGGGAAGTAGACAGGGATGCCCACTCTCCCCACTGTTATTTAACATAGTACTGGAGGTCTTAGCCAATGCAATCAGACAAAACAAAAAAATACAAGGAATCCAGATTGGTAAAGAACAAGTTAAACTGTCACTATTCGCAGATGACATGATACGGTACATAAAAAACCCTAAAGACTCCACCCCAAAACTACTAGAAATGATATCAGAAAACAGCAAACTTGCAGGATAAAAATCAACACACAGAAATCTGTGGATTTCCTACACACTAACAATGAAACAACAGAAAGAGAAATCAGGAAAACAACTCCATTCACAATTGCATCAAAAAAAATAAAATACCTAGGTACAAAAATAACCAAAGAGGTGAAAGTCATATACTACGAAAAATACAAGTCACTCTTAAGAGATATTAAAAGGGACACTAACAAATGGAAACTCATCCCATGCTCGTGGCTAGGAAGAATTAATATCATCGAAATGGATATCCTGCCCAAAGCAATATACAGATTTGATGCAATCCCTATGAAACTACCAGCAACATACTTCAATGAACTGGAACAAATAATTCAAAAATTCATATGGAAACACCAAAGACACAGAATAGCTAAAGCAATCCTGAGAAAGAAGAATAAAGTAGGGAGGATCTCACTCCCCAACTTCAAGCTCTATTATAAAGCCATAGTAATCAAGACAATTTCGTACTGGCACAAGAACAGAGCCACAGACCAGTGGAACAGACTAGAGACTCCAGACATTAACCCAAACATATATGGTCAATTAATATTTGATAAAGGAGCCATGGACATACAATGGCGAAATGACAGTCTCTTCAACATTTGGTGCTGGCAAAACTGGACAGCTACATGTAGGAGAATGAAACTGGACCATTGTCTAACCCTATATACAAAAGTAAACTCAAAATGGATCAAAGACCTGAATGTAAGTCACAAAACCATTAAACTCTTGGAAGAAAACATAGGCCAAAACCTCTTGGACATAAACATGAGTGACCTCTTCTTGAACATATCTCCCTGGGCAAGGAAAACAACAGCAAAAATAAACAAGTGGGACTATATTAAGCTGAAAAGCTTCTTTACAGCAAAAGACACCATTAATAGAACAAGAAGGAACCCTACAGTATGGGAGAATATATTTGAAAATGACACATCCATTAAAGGCTTGATGTCCAGAATATATAAAGAGCACACACGCCTCAACAAACAAAAAACAATTATCACAATTAAAAAATGGGCAGAGGAACTGAACAGACGGTTCTCCAAAAAAGAAATACAGATGGCCAACAGACATATGAAAAGATGTTCCACATCACTAATTATCAGAGAAATGCAAATTAAAACTACAATGAGATATCACCTCACACCAGTAAGGATGGCTGCCATCTAAAAGACAAACAACAACAAATGTTGTCAAGGCTGCGGAGAAAGGGGAACCCTCCTACACTGCTGGTGGGAATGTAAATTAGTTCAACCATTGTGGAAAGCAGTATGGAGGTACATCAAAATGCTCAAAACAGATATACCATTTGACACAGGGATTGGACTCCTAAGAATTTAACCTAAGAATGCAGCAATCAAGTAAGAGAAAGACCAATGCACCCCTATGTTTATTGCAGCACTATTTACAATAGCCAAGAATTGGAAGCAACTTAAATGTCCATCGATAGATGAATGGATAAAGAAGATGTTGTACATATACAGAATGGAACACTACTCAGCCATAAGAAAAGGGCAAATGCTACCATTTACAGCAACAATGATGGAGCTGGAGGGTATTATGCTCAGTGAAACAAGCCAAGCGGAGAAAGAGAAATACCAAATGATTTCACTCATCTGTGGAGTATAAGAACAAAAAAAAACTGAAGGAACAAAACAGCAGCAGAATCACAGAACTCAAGAATGGACTAACAGGTACCAAAGGGAAAGGGACTGGGGAGGATGCGTGGGTAGGGAGTGATAAGTAGGGGGAGAAAAAGGTGGTATTGAGAATAGCATCCATTGGGGGGTGGTAGAAAGGGGCGCTCTGTACAACACAGAGAAGACAAGTAGTGATTCTATAATATTTTGCTACGCTGATGGACAGTGACTGTAAAATGGAATATAGGGGGGACCTGGGATAGGGGTCAGCCTAGTAAACAAAGTGTTCGTCATGTAAGTGTTGATTAATGATTTTAAAAAAAAGCACGACCTGTGTGGTGACCTCCAATGAGTTCTACACAATGATATAAAGGGCATATAAAAGTGTAGGCAAAGGGTCTGTTTGTGTTTATACAGAGGATCAAAGCCTAATTTGGTTACCGCAAAAATGAACTAACAAATGATATGTAAAAGAACTTCCAACATCAGCATTCTCGGGAAGACTCACGCCAGAAGGTGATCATCAAAAAAACCCCAACATATGTCCACGCACTGCTACAGGGGTAGATGCACTCATTGCACCAATTCTTGGACTTGCCATGGGAATGAAGAAGGAGATATCTAAGCTGTCCTGTGCATACAGTAAAACAACAAATTTGACTGGATCTATACTGTTGGAACTCAACCAAGAATTAGGAGAAGTGCAAATTGTAGCACTCCAAAATCTTACAACTACAGACTATTTACTGTTAAAAGAACATATGGGATGTGAACAGTCCCCAGGAATTGGTTGTTTTAATTTGTCTGATTTCTCCCAGACTGTTCAAGTTCAGTTGGACAATATCCACCATATCATAGATAAGTTTTCACAAATGCCTAACGTGCCTAACTGGTTTTCTTGGTCTCACTGGAGATGGCTGGTAATTATAGGTCTGCTTTGGGTATGTAACTGTACTCCTGTTATGTTAATGTGAGTGCGCAATTTAATTAGTAGTTTAAAACCTATACATGCTGAAGTTACTCTACAAGAAGTTATGTCAAAAATAATCTACCCATGTTTTCTTCTGCCTGCTACTTCTTTAGCTTTTCTTCTTCCTTCCTAATTACAACCCTTAAATAGAATTCGTGCCTCATATCAAATTTCCGAGTAACATAATTCCTGCAGGTGCTAAAGATACCTCAAGACAAATGCTGGGCATAGAAGCCACAGGGCATAAATCTGCATAGAAGTAAAAAGCTAACCTTTTCAAACGATAAGGCTTCTCTCTCACTTACCAACTTTACATCTCCCTGTATGGCCCCGTAAGATTACTGGTTACCCAGAGACGGGTAAGATTCCTCAAGGGAGAAACAACCTAAGACAGTAACAGTCGCAGGGGGGCCATCAGGTGAGAAATTGTGGATCAACAGAAGTGAGGCAGAGAACCTCACCCCCCCTGTTCTGAGAGAAATCTTCTGCATCCGTGGATATTTTATTGCCCTTGTCTAGCTTTTATTAACACATAGTCTACAGGCACACACCCGATCATCATCATTTGCTCTCTTACAACACTAAACTATATTTTCTACCTTTATCTTGCATCTACCTACCACTTCAGCATTTTATTTAAAATAATAATAATAGAGAAATGTGGTATCCACATATACATCAAGTATAAAAATCAAACGAATATTCATATTTGAACTGATTGTTTATAGTCCATAATGCTTGAGCAAAACCGAAAGTTTCTGTGATGACTGCCCTTGTACTGTTCACCATGTAACTTATTCACTATGTAAGAATTTGTTCGTTATGCTTCAGAAGATTGGAGACTGATGAAAATTAGGCTTGGGGTGGATTAATGATTGTGCATTGAGCACTGAACCCCTATACAGAATTTTATTTTTATTGTTGTTAACAAACATTTGATCAACAAATATGAGAGATGCCCTCTCAAAATAAAAGAGTACAGACTTCCAATTGTAAAATAAATAAGTAACTGGGATGTAATCTTTTGCATAAGGCATGTAGTCAAAATATTCTAACAGCTTTGTATGTTGATAGCTGGTAGCTAGAATTATCATGTATATAAATGTTGAATCACTGTGTTGTACACCTGAAACTAATGTAATACTGTGTGTCAACTATTCTTCAATAAAAATAATTATCTACAAACAATAAAAAAATAAAAATAAAAAACCCACCACAGTCCTGATTTGGTTCAAAGCAATCATGCAGTCCTACTCTACCCATGTCTTCCAAAAACATCTTTTATCAGCAAGCAAAGGTACCGGTGATGCACGTGGTTTGTGCCCAGTGACACACCAGGAACGCAGGTGTGTGCTGAGTACCACGGAAGCTCCAACATGCACCTCCATCATCTTCCACTTGCCTTCCCTAAGTTTCCAGTTATTTATTTTTTAAAAAGTCAGTTACTGGATTGAGTTGACGAGAAAATTCACATTAGCAGTACCTTTGTAAATGTAATGAACAGAGATATTGGAAATCAAAATAAACTGATAACCTTAACCCAGAGGCCAGATTTAAATCTCACCTTCCTGACCTGCCAGATGTAAAAGGGGAAAGGAAACCTCATTTCCAACCCCTGCTGACTCCTCAGAGGTGCTGCTCTGTTGGCTCATGGGCTGGGCAAGTGTTTGTGGGCCGCCCTACTCAGGGCCTGAGGAGGACGGCCACAGGCGAGGAGCACACCTGCCATCCCTAGGGTGGCCCATGGTCAGCTGCTAGCTACCGTGACCAGGATAGGATTTACCAGTTGTCTTGTCTCTTGATTCTCCGCCTGAATGGCAGGGAAGTAGAAACTTCTATTTCTGGCCCTACCTGAATCTACCAAAGTAACACACTTGATGATTTTCTTCCTGAAAATTATGAGTGAAAAGGATTCCTTTTCTCTTGGGTAGGAACATGGTGGGCCCACTACGGGCCAACCAGCCACAAGAGGAAGTGGGTCCTGCCAGGGTTTCCTTGCCTTCCAATTTCTCAAAAAAAGGGAGAAATCTGTATTTTAAATTAAAGCAACCCACTTAAATTACTTTAGAATTCTGTGCAAGACAAACACCCAGAGAAAATATGGCCTATGTTCTGTGACCACCTACCTCCTGCCCTGTCCACTTCTGAGAAGTGCCCCACGCCCACACTGGGCCTGCAGGCCATGAGATGCTCTGTCCTGCCTATGTAGGGGCAATTATGCACACCCATGCTATCTGTATCTGTCTCTGGGTGAGCTTTCTGGCCCTCTCACGTGTTGTACTGCAGGGAGGGTAGCAAAGGGGCTCCACCTTTCAGAGCCTGTAGCTGCAAGTGCTGCCTGGGCCTCACAGGGCAGGCTCAGAGTGAGCGACTTCCAGGACAAAAAATGAACAACAAGATGGGACAAGGCGGAATGGTTCTGAACGGGAGGCTCAAATGCTGCGCCATGGACTTCCACCCTGGATCAGGCTGAACATCTAAGGCACCGGAAAATGGTAGGCTGAATGGGTGTGTACCCCCGTAGAGCTTCTGTTTCTGAATGGTCAACTGAAATCAAGAAAACGAAGTTAAATACTAGGATCCACTTTTTATAGATCATCTGCTTCCAGAGAAATTGCTGATGTAATAAATATATTTTTTTGAGAGGGCATATCTTATGTTTATTGATCAAATGGTAGTTCACAACAATAAAATTCTGTATAGGGGACACAATGCACAATCATTAATCAACCCCAAGCCTAATTCTCAACAGTCTCCAATCTTCTAAATTATAATGAACAAATTCTTATATGGTGAACAAATTCTTACATAGTGAATAAGTTCTTACATGGTGAACAGTGCAAGGACAGTCATCACAGAAACTTTCGGTTTTGATCATGCATTATGAACCCTAAACAATCATGTCAAATATGAATATTCATTTGATTTTTATACTTGATTTATATGTGGATCCCTCATTTCTCCCGTTATTATTATTATTATTTTAAAGAAAACGCTGAAGTGGTAGTTAGATGTAAGATAAAGGTAGAAAACAGATTAGTCTTGTAAGAGAGCAAATGTAGATGATCGGGTGTGTACCTGTAGACTATATGTTAATCCAAGCTAGACAAGGGCAATAAAATATCCACGGATGCAGAAGATTTCTCTCAAAACAGGGGGGGGAGAGGTTCTAAGCCTCACCTCTGTTGATCCCCAGTTTCTCACATGATGGGCCCCCTGAGACTGTGCCTGTCTTAGGTTGTTCCTTCCTTGAGGAATCTTACCCGTCTCTGGCTAAACAGTCACCTTCCGGGGCCATACAGGGAGATGCAAAGTTGGTAATTGAGAGAGAAGCCTTATCGTTTGAAAAGGTTAGCTTTTTACTTCTATGCAGATTTATGCCCTGTGGCTTCTATGCCCAGCATTTGTCTTGAGGTATCTTTACCACTTGGAGGAATTATGATACTCGGTAAATTTGATATGAGGCACGAATTCCATTTAAGGGTTGTAATTAGGAAGGAAGTATAAAAGCCATAGAGGTTGCAGATGGAAGAAAACATGGGGAGATTATTTCTTTGACATATCTTTTGTAGAGTAACTTACGCATGTATAGGTTTTAAACTACTAATTAAATTGCACACACACATTAACATAATAGGAATACAGTTACATAACCAAAGCAGATCTACAATTACCAGCCATCTACAGAGAGGCCAAGAAAACCAGTTAGACACCCTAAGCATTTATGAAAATTTGTCTATGATATGATGGATATTGTCCCACTGTACCTGAACAGTCTGAGAGAAATCACACCAATTTAAACAGCCCATTCCTGGGAACTGTTCACATCCCATATGTACTTTTAACAGTAGATAGTCTGTAGTTATCAGATTTTGGAGTGCTACAACTTGCACTTCTCCTAAATCTTGGTTGAGTTCCAACAGTGTAGATCCAGTCAAATTTGTTGTTTTACTGTATGCACAGGCCAGCTTAGATATCTCCTTCTTCATTCCAACGGAAAGTCCAGGAACCAGTGGGATGAATGCAACTACAATTGCAGCATTGCCTGGAGCTTTTTTGAGGTTTTTTGATGGTCATCTGCTGGTATAACTCTTCCAGAGTGTGCTGATGTTGGAAGTTTTTCTTCATATCATATCTTAGTTCATTTTCTGGGTAGCCACATTAGGCTTTGATCCTCTGTATAAATACAAACAGACCCTTGCCCACACATTGATCTGCCCTTTATACCATTGTGTAGAACTCATTGGAGGTCACCACACAGGAACTGCTTTTTTTTTTAAGAGAAAAGAATATTATCGTAATAGTGTACATCCATAGCCGATCATCTGACACCCTTTAAGTGATTGAAGTTAAGGATATTTAATGCATGCATTAATTGTTGATTTACAGTTAGTTTTACCCTATCATGGAGTAATCCCCCTTTTCTTTTTTTTAATCTTTAATCTACACTTACATGAAGAATATTATGTTTACTAGGCTCTCCCCTATACCAGGTCCCCACTATAAACCCCTTTACAGTCACGGTTCATAAGCATAGAAAAATGTTGTAGAATCACTACTTGTCTTCTCTGTGTTGTACAGCCCTCCCCTTTTACCCACCCCCCTATGCATGCTGATCTTAATACCCCCCTTCTTCCTCCCAACCTTTATCCCTCCCAACCCACCCATCCTCCTCAGTCACTTTCCCTTTGATACCTGTTAGACAATTCTTGGGTAATGTGATTCTGCTGCTGTTTTGTTCCTTCAGTTTTTCCTTTGTTCTTATACTCCACAGATGAGTGAAATCATTTGGTATTTCTCTTTCTCCGCTTGGCTTTTTTAAATGAGCATAATACCCTTCAGCTCCATCCATGTTGCTGCAAATGGTTGGATTTGCCCTCTTATGGCTGAGTAGTATTCCATTGTGTATATGTTCCAGATCTTCTTTATCCATTCATCTACTGATGGACATTAATTTTTTTCCAATTCTTGGCTATTGTAAATAGTGATGAGGTACACATAGGGGTGCATCTGTCTTTCTCAAACTTGAATGCTGCGTTCTTAGGTTAAATTCCTAGGAGTGGAATTCCTGGGTCAAATGGTAAGTCTGTTTTGAGCATTTTGATGAACCTCCATACTGCTTTCCACAATGGTTGAACTAGTTTACAATCCCACCAGCAGTGTAGGAGGGTTCCCCTTTCTCCACAGCCTCGCCAACATTTGTTGTTGTTTGTCTTTTGGATGTTGGCCATCCTTACTGGTGTGAGGTGATACCTCATTGTAGTTTTAATTTGCATTTCTCTGATAACTAGTGATGTGGAGCATCTCTTCATGTGTCTGTTGGCCATCTATATTTCTTTTATGGAGAACCGTATGTTCAGTTCCTCTGCCCATTTTTTAATTGGATTATTTGATTTTTGTTTCTTGAGCATGTGAGCTCTGTATATATTTTGGACGTCAAGCCTTTATCTGATCTGTTTTTAACAAATATATTCTCCTGTACTGTAGGGTTCCTTTTTGTTCTATTGATGGTGTCTTTTGCTGTACAGAAGCTTTTCAGCTTAATATAGTCTCACTTGTTTATTTTTGCTGTTGTTTTCCTTGGCCGGGGAGATATGTTCAAGAAGAGGTCACTCATGTTTATGTCTAAGAGGTTTTTGCCTATGTTTTTTTCCACGAGTTTAATGGTTTCATGGCTTACATTCAGCTTTTTGATGCATTTTGAATTTACTTTTGTATATGGGGTTAGACAGTGGTCCAGTTTCATTCTCCTACATGTAGCTGTCCAGTTTTGCGAGCACCATCTGTTGAAGAGACTGTCATTTCGCCATTGTGTGTCCATGACTCCTTTATCAAATATTAATAGACCATATATGTTTGGGTTAATGTCTGGAGTCTCTAGTCTGTTCAACAGGTCGGTGGCTCTGTTCTTGTGCCAGTACCAAATTGTCTTGATTACTATGGCTTTATAGTAGAGCTTGACATTGGGGAGTGAGATCCCCTCTACTTTATTCTTCTTTCTCAGGATTGCTTTGGCTATTTGGGGTCTTTGGTGGTTCCATATTGATTTTTTAATTATTTGTTCCATTTCATTGAATTATGTTGCTGTTAATTTGATAGGGATTGCATCAAATCTGAATATTGCTTTGGGCAGGATGGCCATTTTGACGATATTAATTCTTCCTAGCCACGAGCATGGGATGAGTTTCCATTTGTTAGTGTCCCTTTTAATTTCTCTTAAGAGTTACTTGTAGTTTTCAGAGTATAGGTGATTCACATCTTTGGTTAGATTTATTCCTAGGTATTTTATTCTTTTTGTTGCAATTGTGAATGGAATTGTTTTCCTGATTTCCCTTTCTATTGGTTCATTGTTCGTGTATAGGAAACTACAGATTTCTGTGTGTTAATTTTTATCCTACAACTTTGCTGTATTCTGCTATCAGTTCTAGTAGTTTTGGGGTGGAGTCTTTAGTGTTTTTTTTGTACAATATCACGTCGTCTGCAAATAGTGACAGTTTAACTTCTTTACCAATCTGGATTCCTTGTATTCCTTTGTTTTGTCTGATGGCCATGGCTAGGGCCTCCAGTACTATGTTAAATAGCAGTGGGGAGAGTGGGCGTCCCTGTCTAGTTCCCGATCTCAGTGAAAAAGCTTTCAGCTTCTCACTATTCAGTATAATCTTGTCTGTGGGTTTATGATATATGGCCTTTATTATGTTGAGGTACTTGCCCTCTATTCCCATTTTGTTGAGAGTTTTTATCATGAATGGACGGTGAATTTTGTCAAATGTTTTTTCAGCATTTATGGAGATGATCATGTGGTTTTTGTCTTTCTTTTTGTTGATGTGGATGATGCTGATGGATTTTCGAATGTTGTACCATCCTTGCATCCTGGGATGAATCCCACTTGGTCATGGTGTATGATCCTTTTGATATACTTTTGTATTCGGTTTGCTAATATTTTATTAAGTATTTTTGCATGTACATTCATCAGGGATATTGTTCTGTAATATTCCTTTTTGGCTGGTTCTTTGCCTGGTTTTGGTATTAGTGTGATGTTGGCTTCATAGAATGAGTTTGTGAGTATTCCCTCCTCTTCTATTTTTTGGAAAACTTTAAGGAGAATGGGTATTATGTCTTCTCTGTGGGTCTGATAAAATTCCGAGGTTAATCCATTCTGCCCGGGTGTTTTGTTCTTTGGTAGTTTTTTGACTACCTTTTCAATTTCTTTGCTCGTAATTGGTTTGTTTAACTTTTGTGTTTCTTCCTTGGTCAGTCTTGGAAGGTTGTATTTTTCTAGGAAGTTGTCCATTTCTTCTAGGTTTTCCAGCTTGTTGGCATATAGATTTTCATTGTAGTCTTTAATAATTATTTGTATTTCTGTGGAGTCTGTCATGATTTTTCTGTTCTCATTTGTGATTCTGTTGATTTGTGTTGATTCTCTTTTTCTCTTAAAATGTTTGGCTAGAGGCTTATCTGTTTTGTTTTTCTCAAAGAACCAGCTCTTGGTTTCATTGATTTTTGCTATTGTTTTAGTGTTCTCAATTTTGTTTACTTCTTCTCTGATCTTTATTATCTCACCCCTTCTGCTGCTTTAAGCCTCATTTGTTCTTCTTTTTCCAATTTCCATAATTGTGATGTTAGAGTATTCATTTGGGATTGTTCTTGCTTCTTCAAGTGTGCCTGGATCACTATATACTTTCCTCTTAAGACTGCTTTTGTTGCGTCCCACAGAAGTTGGGGCTTTGTGTTATTGTTGTCATTTGTTTCTATATATTCCTTGATCACTATTTTAATTTGTTCACTGATCCATTTATTATTTAGAGCATGTTGTTTAGCCTCCTGGTGTTTGTGAGCCTTTTTGTTTTCTTTGTAAAATTTATTTCTAGTTTTATGCCTCTGTGGTCTGAAAAGTTGGTTGGAAGAATTTCAATATTTTGGATTTTGCTGAGGCTCTTTTTGTGCAGTCTATTCAGGAGAATGTTCCATGTGCACTTGAGAAGAATGTCTATCCTGTTGCTTTTGGATGTATAGTTCTATAGATGTCTATTAGGTCCAACTGCTCTACTGTGTTATTCAGTGCTTCCATGTCCTTACTTATTTTCTGCCTGGTGGATCTATCCTTTGTGGTGAGTGGTGTATTGAAGTTTCCTAAAATGAATGCATTGCAGTCTATTTCCCCCTTTAGTTCTGTTAGTATTTGTTTCCATATGCTGGTGCTCCTGTGTTTGGTGCATATATATTTAGAATGGTTTTATCCTCTTGTTGGACTGAGCCCTTTATCATTAAGTAGTGTCCTTGTTTATCTCTTGTTACTTTCTTTGTTTTGATGTCTATTTTGTCTGATGTTAGTACTGCAACCCCTGCGTTCTTCTCGCTGTTGTTTGCCTGAAATATGTTTTTCCATCCCTTGACTTTAGTCTGTACGTATCTTTGGGTTTGAGGTGAGTTTCTTGTAAGCAGCATATAGATGGGTCTTGCTTTTTTATCCATTCTATTACTCTGTGTCTTTTGATTGGTGCATTCAGCACATTAACATTTAGAGTGACTATTGAAAGATATGTACTTATTGCCATTGCAGGCTTTAAATTCGTGGTTACCAAAGGTTCAAGGTTAGCCTCTTTAGTATCTTACTGCCTAACTTAGCTCACTTATTGAGCTGTTATATACACTGGAGATTCTTTTCTTCTCTCCTTTCTTATTCCTCTTCCTCCATTCTTCATATGTTGGGTGTATGTTCTGTGCTCTTTCTAGAAGTGATCCCATCTAGAGCAGTCCCTGTAAGATGTCCTGTAGAGGTGGTTTGTGGGAAGCAAATTCCCTCAGCTTTTGTTTGTCTGGGAATTGTTTAATCCCACCATCATATTTAAATGATAGTCGTGCTGGATACAGTATCATTGGTTCAAAGCTCCTTCTGTTTCATTGCATTAAGTATAACATGCCATTCTATTCTGGCCTGTAGGGATTCTATCGAGAAGTCTGATTTTAGCCTGATGGGTTTTCCTTTATAGGTGACCTTTTTCTCTCTAGCTGAATTTAAAACTCTTTCCTTATCCTTGATCTTTCCCATTTTAATTATTATGTGTCTTGGTGTTGTCCTCCTTGGGTCCTTTCTGTTGGGGGTTCTGTGTATTTCCATGGTCTGTTCGATTATTTCCTCCCCCAGTTTGGGGAAGTTTTCAGCATTATTTCTTCCAAGATACTTTCCATCCCTTCTCCTCTCTCTTCTTCTTCTGGTACCCCTATAATACGGATATTGTTCCCTTTGGATTGGTCACACAGTTCTCTTAATATTGTTTCATTCCTGTAGATCCTTTTGTCTCTCTCTATGTCAGCTTCTATGCGTTCCTGTTCTCTGGTTTCTATTCCATCAATGGCCTCTTGCATCCTATCCATTCTGCTTATAAACCCTTCCAGAGTTTGTTTCATTTCTGTAATCTCCTTTCTGGAATCTGTGATCTCAGTCCGGACTTCATCCCATAACTCTTGCGTATTTCTCTGCAACTCTGTCAGCATGTTTATGATTTTTATTTTGAATTCTTTGTCAGGAAGACTAGTTAGGTCTGTCTCCTTCTCTGGTGTTGTCTCTGTGATCTTTGTCTGCCTGTAGTTTTGCCTTTTCATGGTGTTAGGAATAGTTTGCTGAGCTGGGTCGAGTGACTGCTGGAAGTAATTCCCTCCTTTTTTTTTTTGGCCTTCCTCTCCTGGGAGAAAAGCGACCTCTAGTGGCTTGTGCTGGGTAACTGCTTGCAGACAGGGCTTCTGCTTCCTGCCCGGCTGCTATGGAGTTTATCTCCGCTGTTGCTGTAGGCGTGGCCTGGCTCAGGCGGCTGCACCAAAGTGGTGGAGTCGCATTGGAGGGGGAGCAGCCGGGGGGCTATTTATCTCTGTAATGGGCCTCCATGCTCCCTGCAGCTCAGGGGATTAGGGTGTCCAGAGATCCCCAGATTCCCTACCTCTGGATTAAGTGTCCTGCCCTGCCCCTTTAAGACTTCCAAAATGCACCCACCAAAACCAAACAACGACCAAAAAAAAAAATTTTTTTAATTAAATATAATAAATAAATAAATAAAAAATAGACTCTCACTTTTCTTATGTCCTCCGGTGCCAGGCCTCCCGTACCCGCTCACTGTTCTTGCTGCCCTGTTTCCCTAGTATCCAGGGCCCCACGCACACACTGTGTTTGCGCTCTGGTCTGGATGGCTAGGGCTGGCTGTTCAGCAGTCCTGGGCTCCCTCTCCCTCCACTCTGACTCCTCTTCTCTCACTGGGAGCTGGAGGAAGGGGCTCCCAGGACCCGCCGACCTGAAGCTTGTATCTTAGCCCCTTCATGAGGCGCTGGGTTCATGCAGGTATGGATGTGGTCTGGATGTTGTCCTGTGTCCTCTGGTCTTTATTCTAGGAAGAGTTGTCTTTGTTATGTTTTCAAAGACAAATGTGGTTTTGGGGGGAGATTTTCACTGCTCTACTCACCCCGCCATCTTGGCTCCACCTCCTTATGTAATAAATATTTTAAAGAGTAAAGGAGTGTGTCTGCAGCATCTCCAGGTATCCTGCACCTTCAGGGAAGATGAGACAAAGATGGTAAGTACACAATGCTTTTTAAAGATTTTTCAAAGACAATGATGTCCACTGGATTCATGTGTCTACTACATGTAACTCCCACCCCAGTTTTTTCCAGTTCTTTGAAGAGAAATCTGGTTTAATATATTTAGATTAAATGTTATAAAAATACTATTTCTTTCCTAACAATTATTCCAATATCCTACCTTTATAAAATAGTCTTGAGAACCTTTAAAAACTATATATGTGGGTTTTTCCTCTATTGAAAACGTACTTGGAAACCACCCACAACCATCTGTGGACTTACTGATGTAAAAACAAAGCAAAATTTTATATTGGTTGTGAACTGCAGGTGCTGGTGTATAATTCATAGTACTGAGAATCTCTGCCTTCCTCCCACAGGTTCTCCAGAAATGGTACAAATCCTGGGTAGCCTCAAAAGACCTATTACTTACAGACATCAAAGTTCCCAGTAGTGTACTTTCATTTCAATTCAGTGTTATAAATAGACACTTTAGAATCCAGTCTCATTTGAAATAAAGTCAAATCCTCAATTGCTATGTATATAAACACTGCAAAGAAATATACCAAAAATATTAATGTAGTTATCTCTGGGTGGTGGAATAAGGATGGTTTTATTTCTTACTTTATATGTTTTTATATTTTCCCAATTTTTCCAAGTGAGCCTAGTCTACTTTTATAATCTGAAAAAAAAAAACAGTGGTTTTAAGATGGAAAAAAAAATATTACCTTAGTTAATAAAGAAATGTTATCATTTATTTCGAAAGTGAATCCATGTGCTTCACAAAGTTGATGTAACAACATTTCTAGTTCTAAACCTTAGAAAGCTTGGGCCTTTTATCTTCTCTCAAACAAGTAAGACATAACAAATGGCTTCAAAAATATTTTGCTTAGTTTAGAAATTATACTGTTTTTTTTTCCCAAGGCTAGCCATTTGTTACTGCAAATAACCTACCTCCCAATGTAAATGAATTAAACGTGTAAAAGGCCTTAAAAATATGACTACTTAAAAAATGTAAAGTAGTATAAACTGTCACTTTAAAATAGAAAGCACGCAGTACATTTTGGTACCTTAAATTCTTAGATGAAAAGATTATAAATTATAAACAAACGAAACTATAATAAAAATAAACTCCAATATGTAGTAACACTTAAAAATTATAAAGGAAAAACACTGGGTTTCCTTGTGATTCTACCCCAGAGAGTTTCTACTTGTGCATCTGAAAGAGGAAAATCCAACAATAAAAGGGATTACATATGCATTCCTGCAACACCTTCAACCTTAATCCGTAAGAACAATACAAGAGACACGAATTTTCAAACAAGAAAAGATGTACCTACCTTTGAGGCCAACTGGGATTTCAGGCCTAAGAATGAGAAGACTGTGTATCTCTCCTTTGTTTCAAAAAAACTGTCATAATCCTAGAAAATGGTGGAGAAGGAAACAAAAGCAATTAGCCCTGTGTCTGGGACTCTGACAAATGCTTCCAGAAATAAACGATGTGCCCCTGCTCCGTCCAGGCCAGGGGAGAGCGATGTAAATCTACTGGACTAGCTCTGTTTGAGCAGAAAGATGTCCTTGACTGTGATGGCGGATGGGACTTGAGGCAGGGTCAGAATGTACAATGATGACAACAGAAATCAACCTGTGACACATTCCTTTACCTGTGCCCAGCCAAGCTACCTGGTGTTGAACCACTCTGGCCTGAGGCTCTGTTGGATCCTAGCACTTCAATACAGAAGGCTGCCTTCCGATTCTACTCTTGTTATTTTGTTATCAGGACTTAAAAAAAGTGAGAGTGAACAGAAAGCTGGAAAGGTCGCCCTATGTCACTGTGAGCACTTCTACTCTGCTTTTGAAGTTTCCACATTCCTTGAGCTTGTCTTCAGAGGGAATACGATCAACTGAAAACGAAAGGAAATATTCTCTGCAACAATCATCTTGGCCTCAGAATCATTTCCTCTTCTTCTTTCATAAGAGAAGCCTTCATGGAGCTTGTTCTGCTCACCAACGGTTTCTTTTCAAAAATTTGCATGTAAAATAACTACATCATTTCTAAGTTAATGTGAAGTAGTCTAAAAATTTGGTAAAAGTACCTCTGATTACTTTATCCTGAAGAGAAACAGAAGCAGAAAATGATCCGGCTCATTTTTAGGCATTTGCTCTGCGCTGGGTGTCTCATGATCTGTGCATTGTTTAAATTCCACCACAGCCCACCAGCCTGGAGACTGGCTCAGAACAAAATCATGCCATCGAAGTTGGACAGCCAGTACTCGAGAGAGCTGAGATTTGGGCCCAGTTCTCACTGATGCTGGATTGATGCCTTTTGTAATCTACAATGCTTTCTGCCCAAGAGGCAAGCAGGTTTGGGGCACCTTGTATACCAGGGACACTGAGCCTAATATGTCTACTGCTGAGCTCAGGAAAAGTCTTCACAAGTCTGTGTCATCACAGACATCACAATGCCCTCATCCAAACTAGACTTTGGCAACAGCACCCAATTTATCAACCCTTTTCTGATCTAACATATTCTTATCCAATCACTCTCAAGTGAAGACAAACTGACCTTGCAAAAGCGCAAATTTGTTCACACTGCTCTCTGCTTAATACTTTCCTTTAAGACTTCTCAAAGCTCTCAGAATACAGGTTAAAATTCTTCCTATAGCACAAAAGGTGCTGTACGGTCCAGCTCTAGCTCAGTCAAAGTCGGGGAGAAGAGTGGTACACCTCCACCCCCACCAACCACTGCCAAGGGAAGATTCCCTTCTGAGAACTGGTACACGTGCTCACTCAGCTGTGGTGCAGTGGCTGGCAATCTACCATTTGAGCTATGTGACTTCGACCAACGCATTCAATGTCCTCAGACTGTCCCTCACTTTCCGTAGCAGATACTACAAGTCCTCTGAAGCCCAGAATTCTATAAAATGATGGCACATTTGTTAGCTGTGATCACGAAGCCTACTGTAGGTAAAACTGTACTACTTCTGGAATATCTCGCCTGCTTTAGTGCATCTGCATATCAACAGGAGTTCCTCAGGGGGTGGAGAGTCATAGGTCATCTCCATATCAATGGGTAATTACCTGGGCAACCCAGAGCTTATCTGAATCTGAGAGGCTAGGGGGAGGACATACGTGCCTCTGCCCCAGCAAGAAACAGATGGCCCGGACTGCAGTTTGTAAGCAAAAAACGGGTTTTAAACTTCATTTTTCCCTTTGACTGATTTTGGTTTTAGAGGTATTTTGTCCTTTGATTTCCTTTCCCTGGAGTTACACCTACACATTACAGTTACTAGAGATACTTGTTTGAAAAGTTAACCCCTGGTAACTGGTTTAAATGAACAGGAAAGGGAAGGGACAGAGTGGGGGAAAAATAAGGACTGGTGGCCAGGCATCAAAATGCTGCCCATTCCCTGAAGGCCTTTCACCTGCTCCTGTTTGATTAATGACTCTTATGTCAGTGAGGATGCACGAATGAGAAATAACATGGGAACAACACTTCACCCAGTCTCTACAGACGTAGTGGGAATTTCACTTTGAAAGACTCAAGTGTTAACATGAAAATACCATGCACATGAATGAGCAAAAGTTAAGTTACAGTGAGACTCAGTGCATGTAATTCAGGTTTCAATGTTTACATTAAAAACCTTAATCTTAAACTTATTGTAATTCACCAAATCACAAACCTGGAAATAAGGTACTCTTCTAATAAAGTTTCATATATATTAAACAAGACATATAAAATATATACATGTAACACATAGAAAGAATATGTAACATTATAAACAATCCATTTAACCACACATTGCACCAAAACTATTCTCCTACATTTCAGATACTAACAAAGGTATTTAGAAATTTCAGATATTTAGAACTCTCATAATGGCAACATTCCTTATTTATATAAAAACTCTCTTTAAGTCTACTTTCTACCAAAATTAGGAGCATTATTTAATTTTATGGTCCCTCAACTCAGTGCTATGTCATTACAGCTGAAGAGCTTCTTACCTAAACACTGATGGACCCTCCCTCCCAACAGCTTAGAAACTGTCCCTTATGGTAATGAACTCTTTCCAAAGTGACAAATACAATATTTGCTAGTCAACTTTAAAAGTGGAATAATTGAAAGGAAATCACTTTTAAAATTAATGTTAGGACCTGGCACAGCAGCTTACCAATAGTAATTGTCAAGTGGATGAATGAGTTCTGTTTGCTAGGTAATGAACAATGTGCCATGCTTTAGATTAACCTCATGCTAGTAACATAATTTGAGTAAATCCGATTTCTACTCTATTAAATACAGGTTTTAAATAATTGTGTAAAAATTTACTTTCTGACATTCAAAAGTTTTTGAGTGTCCTGATGAATCTCAAATAAGAGGTTAAATTGTTTTGTCACATTTAAGCAGAGTAGGGGAGTGATAATCTAAAATCTAGGATTTATTAATAGTTAATACTTCCTTTCAGAGATAATAACATATAGTATGATGTGAAATAGTTTAAAAAAGAAATTTAAAAATCACATCCTATTAAGATATACATTCTTATATTTTGTCCTGAGGCATTCCCCAATAAAAGAGGAAGATCTGTTTTCTTATATTCACTTCACTTATCAGGCATCTATTTTTAAATATATGTATTAGAGTTCATACTATGAAAGTTAAAAATACAGTATTTTTAAAACTCACTATTAAGTCCTGGATAGGCTTGCTGAATTTCTTATGGTCAAAGATACTGTCTCTGAAGTGCTTGTAAATGCACACCTGCAAATTGAACATTCTGGACAATCAACCATCTGTAGCTATAACAACAATGATCAGATAATATGTCTTTTGAGAAGGCACAGACACACAAAGTGTATTCAAGATAAGTTTGCCCCATTTCAGAAAACAATACATTTTTATTTCATTTAGGAAAAGGGATGATAAATTCACTTTGTTTGTAGTGCCAACTGCCTATGAATAGAAAATTTCTGAATTATATAGATATCAGCATAACTGACACTTTTCCTAATGGCACATTTACCCAAACACTACAATTTTAAGAATAAAGCAAGCTAAACAACTGTTAAAAAGGAAAAGAAAAAAAAGCTTCCTTCACCTGTACTTGTTTGTGTTCCAGTGAGAACCAGTGTGAGAGACATTCATAAGCTCCTGATAAAATCTACAACTGGCAGTGCCCACAAGAGCATTTCTTCAGAGCTCACAAGGGAAGTCACCGGTTCTACAATGGGATGGTCATGGGCTCAGCAACCATCTAAGACAGAGACAGGGATGTGTTCCATCCACCCAGTGCCCCAGGATCAGTGAGGTGGGCCCACAGCCAGCACACTGGAAGGCTGTCCCACTCCCCATGCTCACTCGTGACACTTCGCTGACAGGACGGTACAAGGAGCAGAACAGCAAGAGGCCTGAGTGAACAGTGGCAGCCATGGGTTCTCAGTGAGCCACAGCAAACCTGGTTTCCCAAAGAATTTTTTTAGACACACTTTCTAAGACTATGAGTTGCTGCAGCTTTGGAAAATGGCCACAGACTCCTTCTAAAAATGTCTTTTAAGCCTGAGGATAGCCTCTGGGAAGTTTCCTCATTTAGTGGATAAGGACCATTAATGCTATATTCCATTTTATGGAATCTGAGTATAGAAGGAAAACACAGTTGGCAGTTCTAATCCTGGTAGGGTATGTGCGATGCAGTTGTCTGAAACAGTTTCATTCAGCAATTTTTATGCCAAATACAACAAAAAAGAGGATTCTGTTGAGGATTTTAAATTCCCAATTCAAACCCTACTCGAACAAGATGGAAGAGCAAGCAGGTGTGTCTACAAGCTCCAACTGAAATTGCATGGGAAAAGTTTTCTTGTGCTCAACAGGAAAAGAAACCAGCAATAAAATTTTAAGAAATATCAGAGGAGTAAGTGGAAAGAACAAAATAAATTAAGAAAGATAATCTTTTGGCTATTGACATTTATGTCCTTCTTAAACCACAGTAAATTAGTAAAATAGGATTATTTGCCCTCCTCTCACTGCTCACACAACTGAACAGCTCTGTAGAGAAGAGTACTTACATGTCTAAAACAATACAAATATAACGTATTGTATTTTTACTTTATAATAGTTGTTACAGTTACAGAAGAGAATGAGACATAAAAACTAAAAATTTTGCGTGTATAAATCAAATGGGTGAGATGAGAGAAGTTCTAAGAATGCAAATTTGTCATCTTTTAAAGAAAGAAGTAAATACTGTCCAAATATAAAATCAAGGATTCTAGACACTAGTATGAGTGACAGGGTGATCATAAAACTGCAAGCAGAACCTCATAAAGAAGATACATCTTGGGGACCTGGGAGAGGTCACATAAAAATAGGGGCAGAGGAAATCTTACTCTTTACCTTTGACCCTCCTGTCAACAGGCTTTACTGTCTGAACATTGGCATTAACATGGCCCTAGTATCATAAGCGTTCTGTTTCTTTTTCATTAACTTTGCTGCATAAGGCTAAGAATGAGAGAAAAATTTTAATGGAGAGAAAATCACCAGTTTGGATTACTTAAGATAAATGGGAGAGGGGCAGAAGATGGCGGCGTGAGTAGAGCAGCGGAAATCTCCTCCCAAAACAACATATATCTATGAAAATATAACAAAGACAACCCTTCCTAGAATAAAGACCAGAGGACACAGGACAATATCCAGACGACATCCGCACCTGAGAGAACCAAGCACCTCGCGAAGGGGGTAAGATACAAGCCCCGGCCCCGCGGGAGCCAAGCGCTCCTCCCCCCAGCTCCCAGCGGGAGAAGAGCAGGCAGAGCGGGAGGGAGACGGAGCCCAGGACTGCCGAACACCCAGCCCCAGCCATCCGGGCCAGAGTGCAGGGCGCTCGATACTAGGAAAACAGGGCAGCAAGGACAGTGAGCAGGCACTGGAGGCTGGGCGACAGAGGGCAAAAGAAAAGCGCGCGACCATTTTTTTTTTTGCTTTTTTGCTGTTTTGTTTTGGCGAGTGCTTTTTGGAAGTCTTAAAGGGATAGGGACCCCAATACTAGGGAAACAGGGCAGAAAGACCGGTGAGCAGAGGCCTGAGGCTGGCACCGCAGAATAAAGAAAAACAAACGACCACCTTTTTTTTTTTTTTAATTAAAAACTTTTTTTTTTTTTTAATTAAAAAAAATTTTTTTTTCTTTTTTTTTTTGGTGGGCGTTTTGTTTTGGCGGGTGCTTCTTGGAAGTCTTAAAGGGGCAGGGCAGGTCACTTAATCCAGAGGTAGGGAATCCGGGATCTCTGGGCACCCTAACCCCTGGGCTGTAGGGAGCAGGGAGGCCCCGTACGGAGATAAATAGCCTCCCAGCCGCTCCCCCTCCAACGCGACTCCACCACTTTGGAGCAGCTGCCCGAGCCAGGCCACGCCCACAGCAACAGCGGAGATTAACTCCATAGCAGCCGGGCAGGAAGCAGCAACCCTGTCTGCGCGCAGCTGCGCAGCACAAGCCACTAGAGGCCGCTGTTCTCCCAGGAGAGGAGGGCCACAAACCAACAAGAAGGGAAGTCCTTCCAGCCGTCACTCATCCCAGTTCTGCAGACTATTCCTATCACCATGAAAAGGCAAAGCTACAGGCAGACAAAGATCACAGAGACAACACCAGAGAAGGAGACAGACCTAACCAGTCTCCCTGAAAAAGAATTCAAAATAAGAATCATAAAGATACTGACAGAGATGCAGAGAAATATGCAAGAGAAATGGGATGAAGTCCGGAAGGAGATCACAGATGCCAGAAAGGAGATCGCAGAAATGAAACAAACTCTGGAAGGGTTTATAAGCAGAATGGATAGAATGCAAGAGGCCATTGATGGAATTGAAATCAGAGAACAGGAATGCATAGAAGCTGACATAGAGAGAGACAAAAGGATCTCCAGGAAGGAAACAATATTAAGAGAACTGTGTGACCAATCCAAAAGGAACAATATCCGTATTATAGGGGTCCCAGAAGAAGAAGAGAGAGGAAAAGAGATGGAAAGTATCTTAGAAGAAATAATTGCTGAAAATTTCCCACACTGGGGGAGGAAGTAATCGAACAGACCACAGAAATACACAGAACCCCCAACAGAAAGGATCCAAGAAGGGCAACACCAAGACACATAATAATTAAAATGGCAAAGATCAAGGACAAGGAAAGAGTGTTAAAGGCAGCTATAGAGAAAAAGGTCACCTATAAAGGGAAACCCATCAGGCTAACGTCAGATTTCTCAACAGAAACCCTACAGGCCAGAAGAGAATGGCATGATATATTTAATACAATGAAACAGAAGGGCCTAGAACCAAGGATACTGTATCCAGCACGACTATCATTCAAATATGACGGTGGGATTAAACAATTCCCAGACAAACAAAAGCTGAGGGAATTTGCTTTCCACAAACCACCTCTACAGAACATCTTACAGGGACTGCTCTAGATGGGAGCACTCCTAGAAAGAGCACAGCACAAAACACCCAACATATGAAGAATCGAGGAGGAGGAACAAGAAGGGAGAGAAGAAAAGAATCTCCAGATAGTGTATATAACAGCTCAATAAGCGAGCTAAGTTAGGCAGTAAGATACTAAAGAGGCTAACCTTGAACCTTTGGTAACCACGAATTTAAAGCCTGCAATGGCAATAAGTACATATCTTTCAATAGTCACCCTAAATGTTAATGGGTTGAATGCACCAATCAAAAGACACAGAGTAACAGAATGGATAAAAAAGCAAGACCCATCTATATGCTGCTTACAAGAAACTCACCTCAAACCCAAAGACATGTACAGGCTAAAAGTCAAGGGATGGAAAAACGTATTTCAAGCAAACAACAGTGAGAAGAAAGCAGGGGTTGCAGTACTAATATCAGACAAAATAGACTTCAAAACAAAGAAAGTAACAAGAGATAAAGAAGGACACTACATAATGATAAAGGGCTCAGTCAAACAAGAGGATATAACCATTCTAAATATATATGCACCCAACACAGGAGCACCAGCATATGTGAAACAAATACTAACAGAACTAAAGGGGGAAATAGACTGCAATGCATTCATTCTAGACTTCAACACACCACTCACCCCAAAGGATAGATCCACTGGGCAGAAAATAAGTAAGGACACGGAAGCACTGAACAACACAGTAGAGCAGATGGACCTAATAGACATCTATAGAACTCTACATCCAAAAGCAGCGGGATATACATTCTTCTCAAGTGCACATGAAACATTCTCCAGAATAGACCACATACTAGGCCACAAAAAGAGCCTCAGAAAATTCCAAAACATTGATATCCTACCAACCAACTTTTCAGACCACAAAGGCATAAAACTAGAAATAAACTGTACAAAGAAAGCAAAGAGGCTCACAAACACATGGAGGCTTAACAACACGCTCCTAAATAATCAATGGATCAATGACCAAATCAAAATGGAGATCCAGCAATATATGGAAACAAATGACAACAACAACACTAAGCCCCAACTTCTGTGGGACACAGCAAAAGCAGTCTTAAGAGGAAAGTATATAGCAATCCAAGCATATTTAAAAAAGGAAGAGCAATCCCAAATGAATGGTCTAATGTCACAATTATCAAAATTGGAAAAAGAAGAACAGATGAGGCCTAAGGTCAGCAGAAGGAGGGACATAATAAAGATCAGAGAAGAAATAAATAAAACTGAGAAGAATAAAACAATAGCAAAAATCAATGAAACCAAGAGCTGGTTCTTTGAGAAAATAAACAAAATAGATAAGCCTCTAGCCAGACTTATTAAGAAGAAAAGAGAGTCAACACAAATCAACAGTATCAGAAACGAGAAAGGAAAAATCACGACGGACCCCACGGAAATGCAAAGAATTATTGGAGAATACTAAGAAAACCTATATGCTAACAAGCTGGGAAACCTAGGAGAAATGGACAACTTCCTAGAAAAATACAACCTTCCAAGATTGACCCAGAAAGAAACAGAAAATCTAAACAGACCAATTACCAGCAACGAAATTGAAGTGGTAATCAAAAAACTACCAAAGAAAAAAACCACCGGGCCAGATGGATTTACCTCGGAATTTTATCAGACATACAGGGAAGACATAATACCCATTCTCCTTAAAGTTTTCCAAAAAATAGAGGAGGAGGGGATACTCCCAAACTCATTCTATGAAGCTAACATCACCCTAATACCAAAACCAGGCAAAGACCCCACCAAAAAAGAAAACTACAGACCAATATCCCTGATGAACGTAGATGCAAAAATACTCAACAAAATATTAGCAAACCGAATTCAAAAATACATCAAAAGGATCATACACCATGACCAAGTGGGATTCATCCCAGGGATGCAAGGATGGTACAACATTCGAAAGTCCATCAACATCATCCACCACATCAACAAAAAGAAAGACAAAAACCACATGATCATCTCCATAGATGCTGAAAAAGCATTTGACAAAGTTCAACATCCATTCATGTTAAAAACTCTCAGCAAAATGGGAATAGAGGGCAAGTACCTCAACATAATAAAGGCCATCTATGATAAACCCACAGCCAACATTATATTGAACAACGAGAAGCTGAAAGCATTTCCTCTGAGATCGGGAACTAGACAGGGATGCCCACTCTCTCCACTGTTATTGAACATAGTACTGGAGGTCCTAGCCACGGCAATCAGACAAAATAAAGAAATACAAGGAATCCAGATTGGTAAAGAAGAAGTTAAACTGTCACTATTTGCAGATGACATGATACTGTACATAAAAAACCCTAAAGACTCCACCCCAAAACTACTAGAACTGATATCGGAATACAGCAAAGTTGCAGGATACAAAATCAACACACAGAAATCTGTGGCTTTCCTATATACTAACAATGAACCAACAGAAAGAGAAATCAGGAAAACAACTCCATTCACAATTGCATCAAAAAAAATAAAATACCTAGGAATAAACCTAACCAAAGAAGTGAAAGACTTATACGCTGAAAACTACAAGTCACTCTTAAGAGAAATTAAAGGGGACACTAACAGATGGAAACTCATCCCATGCTCGTGGCTAGGAAGAATTAATATCGTTAAAATGGCCATCCTGCCCAAAGCAATATACAGATTTGATGCAATCCCTATGAAACTACCAGCAACATTCTTCAATGAACTGGAACAAATAATTCAAAAATTCATATGGAAACACCAAAGACCCCGAATAGCCAAAGCAATCCTGAGAAAGAAGAATAAAGTAGGGGGGATCTCACTCCCCAACTTCAAGCTCTACTATAAAGCCATAGTAATCAAGACAATTTGGTACTGGCACAAGAGCAGAGCCACAGACCAATGGAACAGACTAGAGAATCCAGACATTAACCAGACATATATGGTCAATTAATATTTGATAAAGGAGCCATGGACATACAATGGCGAAATGACAGTCTCTTCAACAGGTGGTGCTGGCAAAACTGGACAGCTACATGTAGGAGAATGAAACTGGACCATTGTCTAACCCCATATACAAAAGTAAACTCAAAATGGATGAAAGACCTGAATGTAAGCCATGAAACCATTAAACTCTTGGAAGAAAACATAGGCGAAAACCTCTTAGACATAAACATGAGTGACCTCTTCTTGAACATATCTCCCCGGGCAAGGAAAACAACAGCAAAAATGAGTAAGTGGGACTATATTAAGCTGAAAAGCTTCTGTACAGCAAAAGACACCATCAATAGAACAAGAAGGATCCCTACAGTATGGGAGAATATATTTGAAAATGACACATCCGATAAAGGCTTGACGTCCAGAATATATAAGGAGCTCACACGCCTCAACAAACAAAAAACAAATAACCCAATTAAAAAATGGGCAGAGGAACTGAACAGACAGTTCTCCAAAAAAGAAATACAGATGGCCAACAGACACATGAAAAGATGCTCCACATCGATAATTATCAGAGAAATGCAAATTAAAACTACAATGAGGTATCACCTCACACCAGTAAGGATGGCTGCCATCCAAAAGACAAACAACAACAAATGTTGGCGAGGCTGTGGAGAAAGGGGAACCCTCCTACACTGCTGGTGGGAATGTAAACTAGTTCAACCATTGTGGAAAGCAGTATGGAGGTATATCAAAATGCTCAAAACAGACTTACCATTTGACCCAGGAATTGCACTCCTAGGAATTTACCCTAAGAATGCAGCAATCAAGTTTGAGAAAGACAGATGCACCCCTATGTTTATTGCAGCACTATTTACAATAGCCAAGAATTGGAAGCAACCTAAATGTCCATCAATAGATGAATGGATAAAGAAGATGTGGTACATATACACAATGGAATACTACTCAGCCATAAGAAGAGGGCAAATCCTACCATTTGCAGCAACATGGATGGAGCTGGAGGGTATTATGCTCAGTGAAATAAGCCAAGCAGAGAAAGAGAAATACCAAATGATTTCACTTATCTGTGGAATATAAGAACAAAGGAAAAACTGAAGGAACAAAACAGCAGCAGAATCACAGAACTCAAGAATGGACTAACAGGTACCAAAGGTAAAGGGACTGGGGAGGATGGGTGGGTAGGGAGGGATAAGGGGGGGAGAAGTAGGGGGGTATTAAGATTAACATACATGGGGGGGTAGGAGAAAAGGGAGGGCTGTACAACACAGAGAAGGCAAGTAGTGATTCTACAACATTTTGCTATGCTGATGGACAGTGACTGTAAAGGGGTTTATAGGGGAGACCTGGTATAGAGGAGAGCCTAGTAAACATAATATTCGTCATGTAAGTGTAGATTAGTGATACCAAAAACAAAGCAAAAAAAAAAAAAAGGGCAGTTCCTGTGTGGTAACCTCCAACGAGTTCTACACAAGGGTATAAAGGGCATATAAAAGTGTAGGCAAAGGGTCTGTTTGTGTTTATACAGAGGATCAAAGCCTAATTGGGCTACCCCGAAAATGAACTAAGATACGATATGAAAAAGAACTTCCAACATCTGCACTCTCTGGAAGACTCATGCCAGAAGATGATCATCAAAAAACCCCAACAAAGATCCACGCACTGCTACGGCTGTAGATGCAGTCATCCCACCAGTTCCTGGACTTGCCATGGGAATGAAGGAGATATCTAAGCTGGCCTGTGCATACAGTAAAACAACAAATTTGACTGGATCTATACTGTTAGAACTCAACCAAGAATTTGGAGAAGTGCAAATTGTAGCGCTCCAAACTCTTACAACTACAGACTATTTACTGTTAAAAGAACATATGGCATGTGAACAGTCCCCAGGAATGGGTTGTTTTAATTTGTCTGATTTCTCTCAGACTGTTCAAGTTCAGTTGGACAATATCCACCATATCATAGATAAGTTTTCACAAATGCCTAAGGTGCCTTAATAGTTTTCTTGGTTTCACTGGAGATGGCTGGTAATTACAGATATGCTTTGGTTATGTAACTATACTCCTATTATGTTAATGTGTGTGTGCAATTTAAGTAGTAGCTTAAAACCTATATATGCTGAAGTTACTCTACAAGAAGATATGTCAAAGAAATAATCAATCTTCCCATGTTTTCTTCCGTCTGCTACTTCTATAGCTTTTCTTCTTCCTTCCTAATTACAACCCTTAAATAGAATTCATGCCTCATATCAAATTTACCGAGTATCATAACTCCTCCAAGTGGTAAAGATACCTCAAGAAAAATGCTGGGCATAGAAGCCACAGGGCATAAATATGCAAAGAAGTAAAAAGCTAACCTTTTCAAACAATAAGGCTTCCCTCTCACTTACCAACTTCACATTTCCCTGTATGGCCCCGGAAGATGACTGGTTAGCCAGAGACGGGTAAGATTCCTCAAGGGAGGAACAACCTAAGACAGGCACAGTCGCAGGGGGGTCATCAGGTGAGAAATTGGGGATTAACAGAGGTGAGGCTTAGAACCTCACCCCCCCTGTTCTGAGAGAAATCTTCTGCATACGTGGATGTTTTATTGCCCTTGTCTAGCTCGGATTAACACATAGTCTACAGGCACACACCTGATCATCTACATTTGCTCTCTTACAACACTAAACTATGTTTTCTACCTTTACCTTGTATCTACCTACCACTTCAGCATTTTATTAAAAATAATAATAATAAAGAGAGAAATGTGGTATCCACATATAAATCAAGTATAAAAACCAAATGAGTATTCATATTTGAACTGACTGTTTAGAGTTCATAATGCATGAGCAAAACCGAAAGTTTCTGTGATGACTCCCCTTGTACTGTTCACTATGTAACTTATTCCTTATGTAAGAATTTGTTCTACATGTAAGAACTTGTTTGTTATGCCTCAGAAGATTGGAGACTGACGAAAATTAGGCTTGGGGTGCATTAATGATTGTGCATTGAGCATTGACTCCCCTATACAGAATTTTATTGTCGTTAACAACCATTTGATCAATAAATATGAGAGATGCCCTCACAAAAAAAAAAAAGGACAGACTTCCAATGGTAAAATAAATAAGTAACCGGGATGTAATGTATAGCATAAGGAATATAGTCAAGATATTGTAACAGCTTGGTAGGGTGATAGCTGGAACCTAGAATTATGTATATAAATGTTCTACCACTGTGTTGTACACTTGAAACTAATGTAATGTAATACTGTGCGTCAACTACCCTTCAATAAAAAATAATTATTTAAAAAAAAAAAAGATAAATGGCTGGAAGCACAACAGGGGTGGCCTTTCAATATTCACAGCACAAGGCATTGTTTTTAAGGAAGACATGCCCCAGGGCTTCATCACTGTAGAACACTGTGGCAGACATCTCAGTAAAGTGAAAATGGAAGATTAAACATTCGGACAGAAGGTAAGACAAGTGAAGACATCCTTGATTAGGTAAGTGATGTTTTAGACAGAATAATACTGATTTTTAAATTCAGATCACATTTCCTAAGAAAATGTTAACTGCAAAATATGCGAGCTTCTAATTGAGGCAACTTCCCAAACAGATTTCAACATAAAAACCAGAAGGTTCAGTAAGCTTGCTTTGGAGACAACTGGCTCTGACTGCTATTAGAACAAGAGTGCAAATGCTGCATGAGGCAAGACCCAAAGGTAATTGGTTACACACATTCAGCTGAAAACACCTGCAGCTATTGCCCCTTCACATAACAATTTTTGTTGAGTACATTCTGTGTTACTAGCATCATAACAGGTGACAGACACTACAGTAAAGACACAACAGAGCCAGCTGAGGAGAAGCACAAGGTACTCAGAGCCTAGCTGAAGGCAAAGACACAAAAAAAACACTCCAAGATAATAAATGTCCTAAGAGTAATAAGGTTTTCTGGGCATGGACGAGAGAGAAATAATGAGAGTCCTGGTCAATTAGAGGAAGATCAACAACAAGGCCTGCTCAAATTGGGTTTTGAGACAGAAACAGTAACAACTTATGCAGGAGGTGAAAAGACAGGATTTGGCAACCAACTGGGCAATGAGGTGAGGCAAATGGGGTGGGGCTACTTGCAGGGCTTCACTCTGTAGATGAAGCCATTAACTCTATATTAATAATGTCTACATATTAAAGAGAGAGCAAAATCTCCTGTGAACAACAATGAAATTTGGAACTTCAGCTTCCCTTTTTGTCTCTGAACAGTTCTATTAGCACATAACTGCTGCAGCCAGTTGGTCTTCAACATATGCCAAAATTTCTGTCCATCACTACATTCTTTTCCATTCTGCCTAAATATATGCTTAATTTTCATGAAGGATACTTTGGGAACAGCTAAGCCTGTGTTTCTCAAGTGTGATCACCGAGGAGCCCCAGGAGGTAGCAGGAAATGTGAATGGACTGTCTACAGCAGGGGTCTGCAATGGAGGAGCCTGTGAGAATGTGTGCTGTTGTGATTTTTAAAGGGTTAGAAAACAAAACAACCAAACAGGATATGCAGGAGAGAACTATGTGGCACACAAAGTCTAAAGTATTCACCAAATGGCCCAACTCATGATATAGGGGATTGGAGGATATACTTTGAAGTAGCCCTTGCTAATGTAAAATTTCTTAAATCTTAAATTTCTTAAATTGAATATGGCATTTTAATCTTAAAAATTCAGGGAAATCAGTCAAGGCATCCTGCCCCACAATATATCAGTGTTTGTCTTGCTATTAAAACTTGTTATGTTTCACAATGTATCCAAAATCCTCAAGTCAAATGGATGCTCTGGGAAGAGAGCTATCTTTATTCTGTGACTTTGGGAAGTCCTAGGTCATGAGAAAAACAATTATGGTTTTGCCAGCAACACAGATAATAATCATCTTAATTTTCCTAGTTTCTATTTCACCAAGTGACTATTTCTTGACCTTGAACTCATCCGGGGCCACCAACATAACCCATCATAGCCTGACAACAGTATGCCCCAAAGTATTTTTGTTTTTGACAGAGCACTAAAACAAATAGTGAAATAGCCTCATATGAAAATGTACTTTCTAAAATAACATTCAGTTTAACAAACTCTTTGGAATAGCTTGCCAGTTGCAAACTAATATGGCTAGTAACAAACTAAAAAGCCTATAGCAGAGAAATGATTACATTAACGATAATAATCCTTTAAAGGAATGACATGTATCTAAAAATAAGTTACCTATATTTGGAAACTATTTTTGTTAGACAACAAAGGAGGGCACAAAATGGTATATACAGTATGATCCAAAAAAAAAGATGTATGGGGGGACTCAATAATATGGGTGATTGTAGTAAACACACTGTTTTTCATGTGAAACCTTCATAAGAGTGTATATCAGTAATATCTTAATATTTAAAAAAACACATAAACCAAATGTTTGCTGTCTTCCTTGAAAGATAAAACTGATTACTTCCACTCTTCTTTCTCATTCTCATTTTTCTAATATTCACTGTTTTCATATTCATTTTAGTGCTGGGAAAAAGAAATAATGACAAAAAGACCGCTGAATAACAAGTTCAGTTTGAAAACTTTAAATAACCCTTTCTAACAACTTCCTGTGAGACCGTTGTCTAAACAGCATTTCATATATTTATGTGTGGGTATGTGTGTGTGCGACACACATACATATGAATAACTCTTTCTTTTGAATAATCTGTGTATGAATCAGGGATTTGAAAAACTGCTAATTAAGAGAGTTGGTTCCTCATGCTTCAAAAGACAACCACAAATACTCTAAATATATCCCTCACTATGATCTTCCCAAAAGTCATACATAAACACTTCACTTGGGAACAACACAGCTTCATAAAACATAGGAGATTTTGTGGTGCACTTCTGAGCCTCCACCAGTGGTTAGAAGATGCAAATACATCTTGTCCCCATTCATGGAAAAGAAAAGAAGAGATGCCACAATGAATCACTGCTGAGTAATGAGCCTTTCTGCGCCTCCTCAAGACCAGCTGCAACCATCTCCAGTCTACTTCAGGCTCCAATTAACAAAGTAAAATGGGGAAATGCTGTCACAGTTGGCCCCAAATCATTACTTACACAAGGAAACTTTTATATAAACTTATTTGGTTACCAATATAACTAATGCTTAGGTACAAAATTAATACTCCACAAGCATCATCTAAAATTACAAAAATTCAAAAGTTTTAAAAGATAAATAATATTTTAACTTGCCTCATGGAAAATGGCCAAAAGGTTATTCTTCTATAAAAACAGTCTTCTTTCTCTCAATTGAGCCATCCTCTCTTTATGATCAAACAAGACTTACGTGAAAAATTTCTGGAAATGTGTTTTACAATGTGAATAAACTAAACATTACTGAAATGTAAAATTAAAAGCACTTAAGATAGTAAATTCTGTAATATGTTTTTACCACAAGAAATTTTTTGATGAAAAACGAAATTAAAAAAACATTTAATGAAACCCACATCATTTTTTTTATGAGAAGATAAGACAAGTAATGAAAGTGGAGCAAATATTCTCCTTTGGTGTAGTAGATGTGTGTGTTTTCATTTCTGGTGCATTCCACACATGCGAGTTCCACAGAGAAACAACAAAGTTTAAAAACCTTGAACATGAGTAACTGAGTTTCCTAAAGTCCAAATCAGACACTAAAGCTTCTCAGAAAAGACTAGGTTTTGGGACCCCATTTCAAGAGAGAAATCTAGCACACGGTGGGACACCAGAGGGAAATAGCAAGAACAACCAGTCTGTGCCAATCCAGTTCTTAACTACAAACAACAGAAATGAACACTGGCAACTTAAAAGGGAAAGGAAACAGTGGCAGTACAGTAGGAGCTCACAGAATTCACACTAAAGGCAGAGGACCAGTTTACTTAGAATAAATTTCCATGACTGTACCCAAGAACACACCTGACCTTACCCCAGGATCAGCCCATCACCCCTGTGCACTTACTACCACCTCCAACTGTTCCTGCGTTTCTGTACTGTTCCCTCATTGTTCAGATTCTGGGGTGGGAAGAACTGACTGGGCATGCCAGGGAGCTTCTTTTCAGTGGAGAATTCCTCCCAATAGGCAGCATATTCAAATGCTGAGGACAGAGAGAAGGCAATTTTCCACACTGGATACCAAGGAGCTTAGCAGCCATTTATGTCTGCAGGCCTAGCTCATTCCATTTAAAATAAGTAAGTTTCCAGCCAGTTCCAGGAAACAGAATCTTCATGCTCACTGGAACCTGCCACTTTTGATGCAGTAGGTTTCCACACATTATCACCAGATAAGACTAGTCATAGACCATCATGGGTTAAGCAAGCTGCACAAAAGCAGGTGGAATGAATGAGGCCATGGTTAGTTGCCCTCTAAGCCTTTTGCATTTGTCTCAAACCTGCTTGACCTTGATCAGAGCAGACACTGTCTTCCAAACTCATGCCAGAACAGAGTAAGGACAGAGTGTACACCCCAGCATTATGGGGCTAACAATACCCAAGCAGAAAATATGCCATTTATCTGGCACAGTTTGGTCAATATGAAAGCCTCTAACCAGCTTCCAGTCTATCTGAACAAACTCCCACAGACACTGTAGGGCAAAGATGCACAGAGATTTAGAGTGTCACAAAGAGGTGAAAGTAAGGACAGAGAGCTTTCATAATATTACATTCTCTTATTCATTCAATACATATTTCTACTCAAAAGGCTTTGAAATTCCTTTGTTCAAAGGGTTTCTACTTTTATGATGATAGAGCAAAGATGTCTCTACCACCTTTATTTTCTTGAAAAGTCAACAGAAAAAGCTTTTTAAAAAAATTGAACATCATTTTTTCAATTAAAACTAGTAGACATCTAGATCCCTGGACCACAACATATGCAAAATATATGTTGAAATGGTGAGGGTTGTGAGACACAGAGCATGGCCAAACTTCAGTGTCTGAGGGGGCAGCATCAACATAAACAGGCTGCAGGGACCACTTGTGAAGGTGGCTTGTGGGCAAAGGCAGAAACAGGGAGACCATTTGAAAGCCTGTACAAGGAGTAGTTAGACTCCAAGGATACTCCACTGTCCCCTTTGTTGTAGAGCAACAAAATTCTAACACAAGCAGTGAAGAAAATAAGGTTGAAAACAAGGTTAGAAAGTAAACGTGCATGTCAGAGCACGAGATCCTCCAGGCCTACAGGAACTCTCTCCACACAGGTCAAGAACTCCAGTATCTGGGCTGACATTCCCAAAACAAGAGACCAAGGGTCCATCCTCTGGGAAAATTAACCCATCTACTGAAAAGACTTACAGATAAACTATCAGTATCTGCAATGAGAATGCCATCTGGGGACCCAGTCACCCTACAAAGTCCAGCAGAAAACAAGCCCACAGACATATAGGCGCACGTGGCACAAATGGGCACACTCCATTTCTTGACAGATCTCCAGTGCCTCACCTCTTAAATAAGCGAAAGACAAGGATCACCAGACATCTGAGTAAGCCCAAGATAATTAGGAGAAAAGAACAAAATATAGTGAAACAAAGTATAACAGCGGAAACAGACAATACTGGTAAATGAAGAAAACTTCAAAGAAATCATATTTAATATCTCCGTTGAGCTAAGATACTGCATTCATCTCATAAGAGCCTATTATTAAAAAGAAAAAAATCAGGAAGAATAGAAAAGAAACAAAAAATTCAAGGAAAGGATTCAGAGGTTAGTTAAAGAAATCTCATGGAAAGGAGAACAAAACGTTAGAGAAGTGGACAATACAAAAAAAAAGGAAAGAACACTGGAAAATCAATGTTAAAATGTTTTATACCAAAATTAATATGCAGTCAAAAAAATGGGAAACAGGAGAAAATCTTCAAAGGAAATACTATAAGAACATATTCAATAACTCAACCACATAATCTTAGGTTATATGGACCCACTGAGCACTCAACTCAATGAAGGAAAAATAGTTTACATTGTGGTTAATTCACCCACAATTTTTAGGATAAACATGAGTAAGAGACCTAAAAGACTAGCAGAGATGAAAATGACTAAAACATGCAAAAGATCAAGGAAAACTACCACAGACTTGTCAACTGCAGCACTGGAGAGCAGATGATAATAAAGCTGGGTGGCCAGAAAGATTTCCCACCTAGGGTTCTGAACCCAGCAGAACTACCAGGCAGCCTGAGACCACTTTCATGCCTGCAAAATCTGAGGAAGATGTCAAAAAGGGCTGGAATTTGTTTGAAGCCTCCTAGCTGTATTTGATAGCCTCACTCTATCACATTACCCTAACCCTAACACTAACCCATTCCTGTACCCTATCCATAGTTCTAACCCCTTCTCTTCCTATTGTCTTATTTCAAACAAAACCCCTATGACAAACCCTACTCTTCACTGTGTTCCAATCCTCCATTTATTAAATATTAGGCAGTATTATTTTAATCCTAAATATCTAAATTATTAAATCCCAAAGCTCTGAACCCTTAAATTCCAAATGTAAGCTTCTAAATTAACTAAGCGAAGTTACAAGAAAAAAGAACATTACACAAACATGTTTTCTTTGTATACATAAGCAATGAATAACCACAAAAGGAATTTTTTAATTCTCTACTAAATAATGTCAACATTAATAATATACATGGGAACAGACTTAATTTAAGTGCAAGTATTATGCATTTAAAATTATAAAACATTGATAATAGGAAAAATAAAGAAAAGCAAAATAAATGTAAGGTCCTGCTGTAGTGATGGCAGACTTAATATCTCTAAGACGGCAATGGCACAAATGCACCCTACACACTCAATGTGGTTCCTATGAAAATTCCCAAAGCTTTTTGGGAAGAATTGCTCCAGCAGATCCTGTCACATATAAAATTGCAAGGGACCACAATGAGCCCTTGAGCAGAATCTTGATAAAGAAAATCAAAGCTGGAGGCACAGGCTTCCCAAATCAAATCTTAGTACAAAGTGAGCAGTAAATGAAACACTGAGACACTGTCATAAAGATACACAGTTGACCCTTGGACAGTAGGTATGTGAACTCCACAGGTCCACTTAAACTGATTTTTCCCCACAAATATATTAGGAAAATGTTAAGTCAACAATTTGAAACATTACCTTTTCTCTAGCTTACTTTACTGTAAGAATATAGCACATAATAGGTATAATGTACAAAATATTGTTAATCGAGAGTTTATATTATTGGTAAGGCTTCCAGTAAAAACAGGCAATCAGTTTTAGGATAACAAAGTTTTGGGAGAGTCAGATGTTTTATGTAGATTGTGATTCTGTGGGGGTGTCAGCACCACTAACCCCCATGTTGTTCAAGGGACGACTGTATATACAGATCAACGTACCTGAATGGAAAGCCCAGAAATGTCCCTAACCAACAATGTCCAGTTGATTTCTGACAAAGGTGGACCACATTAACTTATGGAGAGGAAGTGTCTTTCCAGTAAATGGTGCTTGGCAACTAGCTGTCCACATGCAGAAGAATGAAAATGAATCCTAACTCATATCACATACAAAAATTAACTCAAAATACATAACGGCTTACATGTAATAGGTAAAACATGGGGATAAATGTTCATGACCTTGGATTTAGCTATGGTTTCTCAGATCTGAAACCAAAGTACAAGCAACAAGAGAAAGAATAAATTAATTTCCTACAAATTAAAATATTTTCTGCATCAAAAGATTCCAACCAAGAAGTGAAAAAAGTCACGGAATAGAAGAAAATATCTGCACACTGTACATCTGACAAGAGCCTGTTATCCAGAATACACCATGAACTTGTACAGTGCAACAAGACAACATCCCAACTTTTTAAATGCATGAGAGACTCCAAGACATACAAATGCTCCAACAAGCACATGGAAAGGTGTCACATAGAATTCCCTGCACACACATGGGAATGGCTATAATCAGGAAAACTGAAAATCACACATTGCCAAGGATGCAGAAGAACTGGAGCCCCTAACCTTTGCTTGTGGAAATGTAAAACGTGCATCCTGTGCACAACACCTTGGCGTTTCCTCATAAAGATAAAATACAATTACCTAATTGTGGTTCTACACCCACTCCTAGATAATACTGCAAGGAAATGACTATGATGTTCAAACAGAAACTTGCCCACGAGTTTTTGGCAGCATTGATCAGCACAGCAAAAAGTCAGAAACAACTCAAATGGCCATCAAGGGGTGAATGGATGGATAAAAACGGGTTGATCCATAAACTGCATTTTTCTGCCACATACAGAAAGAAAGGAAAGTGGTCCACAGACTCCTGGAAAACAGTGTGGGGAGGGGGGAAGGTGTCCCCAGAAACTTGAACATACAGTTAATATATGAGCAGCAATTCCATTTCAGGGCAACTGCCCAAACCACAGGGCATCTGCCAAAAGCAGGGACTTAGAAATTTGGACACCTATGTTCACATCTCCATGACTCACAATGGTTAAAAGGTGGAGAAGACCCACGTGTCCACAGACAAATGGATGAACAAAGTGTGGTCTCCACACAGTGGAGTGAACAAGGGCATCCTGGCACCTGCTGCATGGATGGACCTAAAGCCAATTTTCTCAGTGAAATGCACCAGTCACAGAAGGATGAATACTATGTGATCCCACTTACGTGAGATCTGTTGGAGCCCATCTGAGCTAAAGTCCCTGGAACAGTTCCAGAAAAAGGAAATGTGATCAGAATAGAAAGACATTTGCACACAGCAGGGGTAGGTGGAAACAGCTGTGCTGGGTCTGTGCACTGGATTATCATATGGAGACCTTAATACTTCCCTCATTTAGGGTCAGGTGGTGGCTCCCTATAAACTTGTCCCTATTTAGGGTAGAGGCCAAGAGAATTTTTTGTGAAGTGGCATGTGTGGTAAAGTGGGACCATGGGGCATTTAGTGTAGAGAGTGTTTGTACTGACACTGCAAGTTTTCTGTGTGCTTGAAATTGCTGGAAAGTAAATTACTTTGCAGAACAACCATGTCAGTCCTGCACCAGAAAAGCAGAGCAGACATCACACCCGGTCACAGAGGCCAAGCCCTCCCCATTCAGTTCACCCGAAGTGGACCGCTACTTAGCCTGCGGGAGTCACTACAAGGCACGTGGTAAAATTCCCTTGCAGACACTGGGCTTGGGTGTTGGGACGACCTGGAGTGGAACACTGGGATTTTTAAATTCCAATTTCCACACTGCTCCACCAAAAACCTCTTACAGCTAAAAGTAAAAGCAATAATCTTGCAGGATACAAAATCAACATACAGAAGTTGTTTGCTTCTGTTCACCAATAAGCAACCATCAGGAAGAGACATTAAGAAAACAATGCCCTTTACAACTGCATCATAAAGAATGAAGTATCTAAGGACAAGCCTAACCAACGAGGCGGGAGGCTTGAAGCTTGAGGCCTGAACACTGTGGACACTGCAGACCAGGATGGGGCGGGTGGGGTTATTTTATTACAAGTACTCTCCACCAACAGGAACCTTCAGACTCCGTGGGACCCCCCCATCAAAATTCCACCACACTTCACAAAGAAGTGAACACCCTACAGGCTGATAGAACCACACAGGACCCCATCCTCACAGCTGTCATGAGAAAGCAGAGACCGGGCATCGAGTCCGGACCTCCCACTACACTGTGGACCTGTAGCAACGGAGACACCATGTGGTGCCAAAACAGAAGCGGGAGTCGAAACAGAACACCAGGTGCCCTTCATTTCCCAACCTGCTCGGCATGAAGAACCGGCTCACGAGGAACCGGTCGCAGGCCTTGGGTGAGGGCCGCCCTCAGGGAGCCAGGCTGGGTCAGTGCCGTGCTGTGCCCAGGGGGGCCTCCCAGGTGGACCCCAACTCGGGGACCCTTCCCGGGAAACCACCCTGTGCTGGGCGCTCAGCAAAGGCTGAAGCACAGGTAAGAGAGCCGCTTAAGCAGCCAAGTCCCCTCCGCCCCCATTCCCATTTCAGAGCCTTGTTAGGAAGGATGCCTGCAGCCCTGAGGGTGTCCCACAGGTGTGGACAATCCACCCACTGCACGGGGCCCGAGACACGCAGCGTGGAGACACAGACTCCCTAGGAAGCGCTGGACACCACATACCCGCCCCAGTCCTGTCTCCGCCCATGCCCGATCTCTACCTGAGTGCCGCCCGCCACACCCTGAACTCAGTCGCACCCGTCTTGGCCCAGACTCCAAAAAGACCCCTTTCCCCATCGCAGGCCTTCCTCTCCCGGCCCCTGAAGAGGAGCGCTCAGCAGGAGATGCACGGAAAGCTTCTCCTTACCTTTCCCTACCGCAGCTCCTAAGGAAACCAAGCTGTCCCTGCGGACGCGGCCCGCGCTGTCACGGAGCTGCACGGGAGCCGAAGCAATTCCGGCACTGGTCAGAGCCGGGAGAAAAGACCTGCGTCCTGACCGCGCATGAGCCCTGCTGGTCCACAAAGAGGGCAGAGGCGCCACTTATGGATCACGGTGAGCATTGCAGGATGCATGCTTACAGCTCAGGGAAGGTGGTTCCCCCTTGTGGCTAAACTGATGAACCACAAATCTTTGGAAATTCAAGCCGCAATGGGCACAAATTTCCTGTGTCTTCTCCACTTTGATTGAGAGTGAAATGAGTGAAATGAAGTAGGCAAAGGCTTTACAACTTACACCAAAATTAACTCGAAATTCCCCATAGGAATGCTCCTTAGAAAACTAAATATAGAAATACCATTTGACCCGGTAATTCCACTCTTAGGAATTTACCCAAAGAATATAGTTTCTCAGATTCCAAAAGACATATGCACCCCTATATTTGTTGCAGCACTTTTTACAAGAGCCAAGATATGGAAGCAACCTAAGTGCCCATCAGGAGATGAATGAATAAAGAAGGTGTGGTACATAAACACAATGGAATACTACTTAACCATAAGAAAAAACATATCCTACCATATGCAAGAACATAGATGGAGCTGGAAGATATTATGCTCAGTGAAATAAGCCAGGTGGAGAAAGACAAATGCCAAATGATTTCCCTCATTTGTGGAGTATAACAGAAAAGTAAAAATGAAGAACAAAAACAGAAGCGGACTCACAGGCTCCAAGAAGGGACTAGCAGTTACCAAAAGGGAGGAGTGTGGGAGGGCAGGTGAGAATGGAGGGAGAAGGGGATTGAGGGGTATTATGATTGGCACACATGGTGTGGGGGACCACAGGGAAGACAGTGTAGAACAGAGCAGACAAGTAGTGACTCTGCGGCATCTTACTACACTGATGGACAGTGACTGCAATGAGGCATGGAGGGGACTCGATAATATGGGTAGATGTAGTGACCGCAGTGTTCTTTCATGTGAAACCTTCATAAGAGTGTATGTCAATAATGCTTTAATTTTTAAAAATTTTTAGTGGTACACTCATAAAAAAAATTCTTCATAGGCAAATTTTAGATGCAAAATTAAAAAATTTGTAGGTAAAGCAAGAAAATCTACACAACCTTGCTGAACACAACACCAAAGGCCTATCCACAAAAGAAAAATAATCACATGTGCTGTATAGAGTTATAATTTCTACTCTAAAAGACCTTGCTCACAGAACCCAAACACAAGACACAAACTAAAAGAAAATATTTGCAAAATACATTTTTTATAAAGGATTTGTACTCAAGATATACAAAAATCCATAAAACAAAAATGAGTCATTAAAAATATTTTACAATTAAGAAAAGGTCTCACCTTGACATTCAAGAATTACATCGCCAGTATTCATACAACTGCTTTGAAAAACTATGCCCCAACAAAAGCCACCATGCAGTTTTACATAATAGCTCTATTCATAAAGGCTAAAAACTTAAAGAAATCAGGATGTGCTTCAGCAGATGAATGCTTTGGTAAAACTGGGGTACATCCATTACATTTCACTATAATTTGTACAGTGAAATGTACACTGATTTGCCCAGTGAAGCTGGTGCCTTGATCACTGGAGGTCACAGGTGTAAACCACATGAGAAATGGTTTCTAACAGCTTCTTTGGGATTATGAAGGCATTGGCCTTGGGCCAGCAGAAGGCTTCATTCTTCCCTGTGGGGTTGGAACACATCACCCTCCCAGTACACTACATGGATGTATTTGCCAACCTGGAAGCTCTTCAAAATCCATATTTTGAGACACTTGTATGATGTATTATTAACTCCATTTTTATCCCCTCCCCTTTCTCTGGAGAATGGAGGGGTGAGGCTGAAAATCCCAAGTTTCTAATCATGGCATGGGCTTTCTGCCTGTCAGACACCCGAGCAGAACACACCCAGAACCACCTACTTAGTATAAAAGACTCTCTTACCCAGGAAATTCCCAGGGATTTAGGAGCCCAGGATCAGGAATGAGGCAAAGACCAGAATATGTTTTCTGTTGTGTTTCTGTGTTCATGGTGGCACATCCCAGGAAGAGGGTCAGGAAGTTATGCTTCTGCAATCCTAGGATAAGGAGGATTTACAACAAAAACTGTTTACTTCTTTAAAATGTTATAATGTTTTACCCCAAGGTGTATGGATTAGATTCCAACTAAAAGGCTGATATGGCTGTAGTGACAAGTATTAGCTTCCACAGCTATTTGAGGGTCTGACCGAGGCAGTTTCTATGACTGTCCATTCACAGGTCTGGGTGGGGAGTGTAGGCCCCTCCCCTGCAGTGATGGAAAGAGCCCTGGGCTCAGAGAAAATGCCTATCTTACACCAGAACTGGGACTTTGGTCTAAAGTTGCCATAGAAACACAAGTTAAATTTGAATTTCAGAGAACAAATAATTTTTTGGACATACTTATATTAACATAATTCTTGCTATCATCTGAACTATATCCTGTGTTTTTACCCCAAGACAGGCAGCCCTATCTTAGGCCAGTCATCTAAATGCTTGGAGCTTCAATTTCCTCATCTGAGTGATAGAATGATGCCCACTGTAGAGTGCTGTGCTTAGTATCAACTGGGACCACTGCAAGGGGTGGGGGAGTTGTTCTTGACCCTCTTAGGGTTGCTGGGTCTGAATATGAAACTGACAAAGATTAACCAGAGAAAAGCACACCCATTTATTAATAGGTTTTATGTGATATGGGAGACTTCACAAGGATGTGAAGACCCAGAGAAGCAGTTGGCCCTGAACATTTTTGTGCTGGGTTTGATAAGGAGTAGACAGTTGTGGAGAAATATGACAGGTTAAGGAGTATGAGATAGTGTTGTAAATAGGGGGAACTTATCAAGGCCTTCTCATTAAGATTCCTCTTTCTGTCCCTTTGTCTTCAAAGAAAAGGATTTTCCTTTACTCTTTGTATACGGAGGGTACCTCTCACATAAGACTTAAGACAATTAGAAACACTTGATTTTTTCTAGCTTACCTTACAGTTAGAATACAGCACAAAACATGTGTAATGTACAAAGTATGTGTTAACTGTTTATATTATTGGTAAGTCTTCCAGTCAAAATTAGCAATGAGATTAGGATAATACTTAAGTTTGGGGGCAGTGAGATGTTTTATGTGTATTCTGACTCTGTGGGCTGTCAGCTACACAACCGCCCATTTTGTTCAAGGGTCAACTGTATGCACAGATCAACAGACTGAGTGGAAAGCCAGAAGTGACCCCAACCATATATAGTCACTTGCTTTCTGACAATGGTGGACAACATTAAATTAGGGAAAGAATTGTCTTCCTTGCAAACAGTGCTGGGCAAATAGCTGTCCATGTGCAGATGAATGAAACTGAACCATTAACACATATCACATACAAAAATTAACTCAGAACAGACAAAGGGCTTACATAATATGTAAAAAAATAGAGTCTAAAGAAAACATGAGGATAAACGTTCATGACCTTGGATTTAGCCATGATTTCTCAGATCTGACACCAAAGGACAAGCAACAGAAGAGAGCATAAAATTAAAAACTTTTCTGCGTCAAAAGTCACCAACCAGAAAGTGAAAAGCAGTCACAGAATGAAAGGAAATATCTCCACGTTGTACATCTGAAAAGAGCCTGTAACCCAGGAAACACCACAAACTAGTACAAGGCCACAAGACAAGACAAATGTTTAAAGTGGATTAAGATAACAAGTAAGACATACAAATGTTCAACAAGCACATGAAGAGGTCTCACACAGCATTAGTTGCTATTGAAATGCAAATTAGACCACCCACCCAATGCAAGCACATGGCATTGGCCATACTCAGGAAAATTCAAAATCACATGTTACCAAGGATGCATAGGAATTAGAGCCCCTAACCTTGGCTTGTGGAAATACAAAACATGCAGCTTGTATACAACAGCTTGGCATTTCCTCATAATATATAATACAGTTACCTAATTGTGAGTAAAGAACTGCTCCTAGATAAATATCACAAAAAAATGAAAATGCTGTTCAAACAGAAACTGGCCCAAGAGTTCTTAGCAGCACTGCTCACCACAGAAAAAAGGTAGAAACAACTCAAATGCCCATCAAGGGATGAACAGATGAACATAACAGGGTTGATCCATAAACTACATTATTCTGCCAAATATAGAAATAAAGAAAAATGGTCCAAAGCTGATATGAAAACACTGTGTGGGAAGAGTGTCCCCCTAAACTCGAGCATAGTTAACATATAATTAGCAATTCCATTTCAGGGCATTTGCACAAATTACATGAAAGCAGGGACATAGATATTGAACACCTCTGTTTACAGCTGCATGATTCACAACAGCCAAAACGTGGAGACGACCCGGGTGTCCACAGACAGATGAAAACAATGTGGTCTCTACACAGTGGAGTAAACAAGGAGTCCTAGAACCTGCTGCACAGATGGACCCATAAAGCCATTATGCTCAGGGAAATGAGCCCCCCCAAGAAGGACAAATATTATGTGATCCTGCTTATTCAAGGTCCCAGAGAAACCAACTGAGGTAAAGTCTCGGGAACAGTTCCAGAAAAAGGAAACTGCATCAGGATAGAAAGAAATGTGCACACAGCTGGAGCGGATGGTGACAGCTGCGGTGGTTCTGTGCATTGGATTATCATGTGGAGACCCTAATAATTCCCTCAGTTGCAGTCAGGTGTTGTTTCCCTGGAAGCGTGTCCCTGTTTGGGGTAGTCACCACAGAAATTTTGTGTGAAGTGGCAACTGTGGTAAAGTGAGATGCTAGGAGATTCAGTATAAAGTGAATCTGTACAGACACTACAAGTTTTCTGTATGTTTTAAATTGCTGGAAAGTAAATTAGTTTGCAAAATAAACATAAGAAAAGCACAGCAGAGGGGCGGAAGATGGCGGTGTGAGTAGAGCAGCGGAAATCTCCTCCCAAAACCACATATATCTATGAAAATATAACAAAGACAACCCTTCCTAGAATAAAGACCAGAGGACACAAGACAATATCCAGACCATATCCACACCTGAGAGAACCCAGCGCTTCGTGAAGGGGGTAAGATACAAGCCCCGGCCGGTGGGAGCTGAGCGCCCATCCCCCCAGCTCCCGGCGGGAGAAGAACAGGCAGAGCGGGAGGGAGACGGAGCACAGGACTGCAGAACACCCAGCCCCAGCCATCCACGCCCAGTCACAGTACGTGCCCAAGGGGCCCTGGATACTAGGAAAACAGGGCAGCAAGAACAGTGAGCGGACACCGGAGGCCGGGCGCCAGAGGACATAAGAAAAGTGCGCGACAAATTTTTTTTTTTTTTTTTTGCTGCTTTGTTTTGGCGAGCACTTTTTGGAAGTCTTAAAGGGATAGGGACCCCAATACTAGGGAAACAGGGCAGAAAGAACAGTGAGCGGGCACCGGTGTCCTGGTGCAGGAGGACACCATAAAAGCAAGCGCACATTATTTTCTTTTTTTTTTTTTTTCGCTGTTTTGTTTTGGCAAGTGCTTTTTGGTAGTCTTAAAGGTATAGGGACCCCAATACTAGGGAAACAGGGCAGCAAGACCAGTGAGCAGAGGCCTGGGCAGGCACCGGAGAATAAAGAAAAACGAGCGACCACCTTTTTTTTTAATTAAAAAAATGTTTTTTTTTAATTTAAAAATTTTTTCTTTTTTTTTTTTTTTGTGGTCATTGTTTTGTTTTGGCGGGTGCTTTTTAGAAGTCTTAAAGGGGCACGGTGGGACACTTAATCCAGAGGTAGGGAATCCGGGGATCTCTGGGCACCCTAACCCCTGGGCTGCAGGGAGCAGGGAGGACCCTTATGGAGATACATAGCCTCCCAGCCGCTCCCGCTCCAACGCGACTCCACGACTTTGGAGTAGCTGCCCGAGCCAGGCCACGCCCACAGCAACAGCGGTGATAAACTCCCTAGCAGCTGGGCAGGAAGCAGAAACCCTGTCTACACGCAGCTGCGCAGCACAAGCCACTAGAGGTCGCTGTTCTCCCAGGAGAGGAGGGCCACAAACCAACAAGAAAGGAAGTCCTTCAAGATGTCACTCTTCCCAGCTCTGCATACTATTCCTATCACGATGAAAAGGCAAAGCTACAGGCAGAAAAAGATCACAGAGACAACACCAGAGAAGGAGACAGACCTAACCAGTCTTCCTGAAAAAGATTTCAAAATAAGAATCATAAACATGCTGACAGAGATGCAGAGAAATACACAAGAGAAATGGAATGAAGTCCGGAGGGAGATCACAGATGCCAGAAAGGAGATCACAGAAATGAAACAAACTCTGGAAGGGTTTATAAGCAGAATGGATAGGATGCAAGAGGCCATTGATGGAATTGAAATAAGAGAACAGGAACGCATAGAAGCTGACATAGAGAGAGACAAAAGGATCTCCAGGAATGAAACAATATTAAGAGAACTGTGTGACCAATCCAAAAGGAACAATATCCATATTGTAGGGGTCCCAGAAGAAGAAGAGAGAGGTATCTTAGAAAACTTCCCCAAACTGGGGGAGGAAATAATCGAACAGACCACAGAAATACACAGAACCCCCAACAGAAAGGATCCAAGGAGGACAACACCAAGACACATAATAATTAAAATGGCAAAGATCAAGGACAAGGAAAGAGTTTTAAAGGCACCTAGATAGAAAAAGGTCACCTATAAAGGGAAACCCATCAGGCTAACATCAGACTTCTCGACAGAAACCCTACAGGCCAGAAGAGAATGGCATGATATATTTAATACAATGAAACAGAAGGGCCTTGAACCAAGGATACTGTATCCAGCATGACTATCATTCAAATATGACGGTGGGATTAAACAATTCCCAAACAAACAAAAGCTGAGGGAATTTGCTTTCCACAAACCACCTCTACAGAACATCTTACAGGGACTGCTCTAGATGGGAGCACTCCCAGAAAGAGCACAGCACAAACACAAAAAATATGAAGAATCGAGGAGGAGTAATAAGAAGGGAGAGAAGAAAAGACTCTCCAGCCAGTGTATATAACAGCTAAATAAGCGAGCTAAGTTAGGCAGTAAGATACTAAAGAGGCTAACATTGAACCTTTGGTAACCACGAATTTAAAGCCTGCAATGGCAATAAGTACATATCTTTCAATAGTCACCCTAAATGTTAATGGGTTGAATGCACCAATCAAAAGACACAGAGTAACAGAATGGATAAAAAAGCAAGACCCATCTATATGCTGCTTACAAGAAACTCACCTCAAACCCAAAGACATGTACAGACTAAAAGTCAAGGGATGGAAAAACGTATTTCAAGCAAACAACAGTGAGAAGAAAGCAGGGGTTGCAGTACTAATATCAGACAAAATAGACTTCAAAACAAAGAAAGTAACAAGAGATAAAGAAGGACACTACATAATGATAAAGGGCTCAGTCAAACAAGAGGATATAACCATTCTAAATATATATGCACCCAACACAGGAGCACCAGCATATGTGAAACAAATACTAACAGAACTAAAGGGGGAAATAGACTGCAATGCATTCATTCTAGGAGACTTCAACACACCACTCACCCCAAAGGATAGATCCACTGGGCAGAAAATAAGTAAGGACACGGAAGCACTGAACAACACAGTAGAGCAGATGGACCTAATAGACATCTATAGAAATCTACATCCAAAAGCAAAAGGATAGACATTCTTCTCAAGTGCACATGGAACATTCTCCAGAAAAGACCACATACTAGGCCACAAAAAGAGTTCAGAAAATTCCAAAAGATTGAAATCCTACCAATCAACTTTTCAGACCACAAAGGCATAAAACCAGAAATAAACTGTACAAACAAAGCAAAGAGGCTCACAAACACATGGAGACTTAACAACACGCTCCTAAATAATCAATGGATCAATGACCAAATCAAAATGGAGACCCAGCAATATATGGAAACAAATGACAACAACATCACTAAGCCCCGAATTCTCTGGGACACAACAAAAGCAGTTTTAAGAGGAAAGTATATAGCAATCCAAGCACATTTAAAAAAGGAAGAGCAATCCCAAATCAATGGACTAATGTCACAATTATCGAAAATGGAAAAAGAAGAACAGATGAGGCCTAAGGTCAGCAGAAGGCGGGACATAATAAAGATCAGAGAAGAAATAAATAAAATTGAGAAGAATAAAACAAAAGCAAAAATCAGTGAAACCAAGAGCTGGTTCTTCAAGAAAATAAACAAAATAGATAAGCCTCTAGCCAGACTTATTAAGAGGAAAAAAGAGTCAACACAAATCAACAGTATCAGAAACGAGAAAGGAAAAATCACAAAGGACCCCACAGAAATACAAATAATTATTAGAGAATACTAAGAAAACCTATATGCTAACAAGCTGGGAAACCTAGGAGAAATGGACAACTTCCTAGAAAAATACAACCTTCCAAGATTGACCCAGAAAGAAACAGAAAATCTAAACAGACCAATTACCAGCAACGAAATTGAAGTGGTAATCAAAAAACTACCAAAGAAAAAAACCACCGGGCCAGATGGATTTACCTCGGAATTTTATCAGACATACAGGGAAGACATAATACCCATTCTCCTTAAAGTTTTCCAAAAAATAGAGGAGGAGGGGATACTCCCAAACTCATTCTATGAAGCTAACATCACCCTAATACCAAAACCAGGAAAAGACCCCACCAAGAAAGAAAACTACAGACCAATATACCTGAAGAACGTAGATGCAAAAATAGTCAACAAAATATTAGCAAACCGAATTCAAAAATACATCAAAAGAATCATACACCATGACCAAGTGGGATTCATCCCAGGGATGCAAGGATGGCACAACATTCGAAAGTCCATCAACATCATCCACCACATCAACAAAAAGAAAGACAAAAACCACATGATCATCTCCATAGATGCTGAAAAAGCATTTGACAAAGTTCAACATCCATTCATGATAAAAACTCTCAGCAAAATGGGAATAGAGGGCAAGTACCTCAACATAATAAAGGCCATCTATGAAAAACACACATCGTACACTGTATTGAACAGTGAGAAGCTGAAAGCATTTCCTCTGAGATCGGGAACTAGACAGGGATGCCCACTCTCCCCACTGTTATTTAACATAGCACTGGAGGTCCTAGCCACGGCAATCAGACAAAACAAAAAAATACAAGAAATCCAGATTGGTAAAGAAGAAGTTAAACTGTCACTATTTGCAGATGATATGATACTGTACATAAAAAAGCCTAAAGACTCCACCCCAGTACTACTAGAACTGATATCGGAATACAGCAAAGTTGCAGGATACAAAATCAACACACAGAAATCTGTGGCTTTCCTATACACCAACAATGAACCAACAGAAAGAGAAATCAGGAAAACAACTCCATTCACAATTGCATCAAAAAAATAAAATACCTAGGAATAAACCTAGACAAAGAGGTGAAAGACTTATACTCTTAAAACTACAAGTCACTCTTAAAAGAAATTAAAGGGTTCACTAACAGATGGAAACGCATCCCATGCTCATGGCTAGGAAGAATTAACATCGTCAAAATGGCCATCCTGCCCAAAGCAATATACAGATTTGATGCAATCCCTATGAAACTACCAGCAACATTCTTCAATGAACTGGAACAAATAATTCAAAAATTCATATGGACACACCAAAGACCCCGAATAGCCAAAGCAATACTGAGAAAGATGAATAAAGTAGGGGGGATCTCACTCCCCATCTTCAAGCTCTATTTTAAAGCCATAGTAATCAAGACAATTTGGTACTGGCACAAGAACAGAGCCACAGACCAATGGAACAGACTAGAGAATCCAGACATTAACCCAGCATATACGGTCAATTAATATTTGATAAAGGAGCCATGGACATACAATGGCGAAATGACAGTCTCTTCAACAGGTGGTGCTGGCAAAACTGGACAGCTACATGTAGGAGAATGAAACTGGACCATTGTCTAACCCCATATACAAAAGTAAACTCAAAATGGATCAAAGACCTGAATGTAAGTCACGAAACCATTAAGCTCTTGGAAGAAAACATAGGCAAAAACCTCTTAGACATAAACATGAGTGACCTCTTCTTGAACATATCTCCCCTGGCAAGGAAAACAACAGCAAAAATGAACAAGTGGGACTATAGTAATCTGAAAAGCTTCTGTACAGCAAAAGACACCATCAATAGAAGAAAAAGGAACCCTACAGTATGGGAGAATATATCTGAAAAAGACACATCCAATAAAGGCTTGATGTCCAGAATATATAAAGAGCTCACACACCTCAACAAACAAAAGACAAATAACCCAATTAAAAAATAGGCAGAGGAACTGAACAGACGGTTCTCCATAAAAGAAATACAGATGGCCAACAGACACATGAAAAGTGGCTCCACATCGATAATTATCAGAGAAATGCAAATTAAAACTACAATGAGGTATCACCTCATGCCCGTAAGGATTGCTGCCATCCAAAAGACAAACAACAACAAATGTTGGCGAGGCTGTGGAGAAAGGGGAACCCTCCAACACTGCTGGTGGGAATGTAAATTAGTTCAACCATTGAGGAAAACAGAATGAAGGTACATCAAAATGCTCAAAACAGACATACCATTTGACCCAGGAATAGCACTCCTAGGAATTTACCCTAAGAATGCAGCAATCAAGTATGAGAAAGACCAATGTACCCCTATGTTTATCGCAGCACTATTTACAATAGCGAAAAATTGGAAGCATCATAAATGTCCATCTATAGATGAATGGATAAAGAAGATGTGGTACATATACACAATGGAATACTACTCAGCCATAAGAAAAGGGCATATATTACCATTTGCAGCAACATGGATGGAGCTGGAGATTATGCTCACTGAAACAAGCCAAGCAGAGAAAGAGAAATACCAAATGATTTAACTCATCTGTGGAGTATAAGAACAAAGGAAAAACTGAAGGAACAAAACAGCAGCAGAATCACAGAACTCAAGAATGGACTAACATTTACCAAAGGGAAAGGGACTGGAGAGGATGGGTGGGTAGGGATGGATAAGGAGGGGAGAAAAAATGGGGTATTAAGATTAGCATCCATGAGGGGGGTGGGAGAAAGGGGAAGGCTGTACAACACAGAGAAGACAAGTAGTGAGTCTACAACATTTTGCTACGCTGAAGGACAGTGACTGTAAAGGAGTATATAGGGGGGACCTGGTATAGGGGAGAGCCTAGTAAACAAAGTATTCATCATGTAAGTGTACATTAATGATAAAAAAAAAAGCAGTTCCTGTGTGGTGAACTCCAAAGAGTTCTACACAAGGGTATAAAGGGCATATAAAAGTGTAGGCAAAGGGTCTGTTTGTGTTTATACAGAGGATCAAATCCTAATTGTGCTACCCCGAAAATGAACTAAGATACGATATGAAAAAGAACTTCCAACATCAGCACTCTAGGAAAGACTCATGACAGAAGATGATCATCAAAAAACCCCAACAAAGATCCACGCACTGCTACAGCTGTAGATGCACTCATCCCACCAGTTCCTGGACTTGCCATGGGAATGAGGAAGGAGATATCTAAGCTGGCCTGTGCATACAGTAAAACAACAAATTTGACTGGATCTATACTGTTGGAACTCAACCAAGAGTTATTAGAAGTGCAAATTGTAGCACTCCAAAATCTTACAACCACAGACTATTTACAACATATGAGATGTGAACAGTCCCCAGGAATGGGTTGTTTTAATTTGTCTGATTTCTCTCAGAGTGTTCAAGTTCAGTTGGACAATATCCACCATATCATAGATAAGTTTTCACAAATGCCTAAGGTGCCTAACTGGTTTTCTTGGTTTCACTGGAGATGGCTGGTTATTATAGGTATGCTTTGGTTACATAACTGTACTCCTATTATGTTAATGTGTGCACACAATTTAATTAGTAGTTTAAAACCTACCCATGCTGAAGTTACTCTACAAGAAGATATGTCAAATAAAATAATCAATCTTCCCAGGTTTTCTTCCGCCTGCTACTTTTATAGCTTTTCTTCTTCCTACCTAATTACAACCCTTAAATTGAATTAGTACCACATGTCGAATTTACCGAGTATCATAATTCTTCCAAGGGGTAAAGACACCTCAAGACTAATGCTGGGCATAGAAGCCACAGGGCATAAATATGCAAAGAAGTAAAAAGCTAACCTTTTCAAACAATAAGGCTTCTCTCTCACTTACCAACTTAACATTTCCCTGTATGGCCCCGGAAGATGACTGGTTAGCCAGAGATGGGTAAGTTTCCTCAATGGAGGAACAAACTAAGACAGGCACAGTCGCAGGGGGCTATCAGGTGAGAAAATGGGGATCAGCAGAGGTGAGGCTTAGAACCTCCCCCCTCATGTTCTGAGAGAAATCTTCTGCATACAGGGATGTTTTATTGCCCTTGTCTAGCTCGGATTAACACATAGTCTACAGGCACACACCTGATCATCTACATTTGCTCTCTTACAACACTAAACTATGTTTTCTACCTTTATCTTGTATCTATCTTCCACTTCAGCATTTTATTTAAAATAATAATAAGAGAGAAATGTGGTATCCACATATAAATCAAGTATAAAAATCAAATGAATATTCATATTTGAACTGTTTATAGTTCATAATGCATGAACAAAACCGAAAGCTTCTGTGATGACTGCCCTTGTAATGTTCACCATGTAACTTATTCACTATGTAAGAATTTGTACTCCATGTAAGAACTTGTTCATTATGCATCAGAAGATTGGAGACTGACGAAAATTAGGCTTGAGGAGGATTAATGATTGTGCATTGAGTACTGACCTCCCTATACAGAATTTTATTGTTGTTAACAACCATTTGATCAATAAATATGAGAGATGCCCTCAAAAAAAAGAAAAAATATTAACAGAGGACAGAGATTTCTCCCTCGACCCTGTGAGGACACAGCAGGGATGCGGCCATATGCAAGCAAGATGAAGGGACCTCACCAGGAACTGAACCTGCCTTGGTCCTGGAATACTGCTTCTGGAATGGTGAGAAATCAGTGTCTATGGATGAAGCTCCCACTCAAAGACACTTTGGTAATCAGCTTGAGTAGACTAACACAGATATGGAAGTAAACAGAGATGTACTTAGATGATGGATGGAGAGAGCCTACACATAGATATCTGTGATTAGGTGTGTGCATAGGTATCTGTGTCCAACCACCTCTGCACTTTGAAGTCTGCTCTCTATGGGGGGAACACCAGGAGCACAACTTATGCACATTTCTTTTTTAAAGTGTGGGATGAAGTTTTCGCTAACTGGGGTCTCCATTAACTCTCAGCCGTGTGTGTCTGTGCGTGTGCGTGTGTGTGTGTCTGTGCGTGTGCATGTGTGTGTGTACACTGCTGCCGCTATCGGTCTACAATCACAGGAGATGCAAAAGTAGCAAAGAAACGCAGGATAGGGCAAACATCTTGCAAACTATGACCAGAAAGAGTAAAATTTTCCACTAGAATCCGGGGATATCTTTACCAAGTGTTTCTATACAATTTTAGAAAGATATTGCTGGAAATGTTCCTGGGACCACTCTGAACCATCAAGTTAGTTAAGGTAATAAGCCAGGACAGGAGAGCAGCAAAGAGCACAAACGGTGTGTCTCCTATGTATCAGACCAAGCTGAACAGGCTGTAATTCTACTACACCACTTCATCTCACCATGGCTGACGTGGGATGAACTTATGCACCACCTTCATCTGTGAGTAAAAAGTTACTTCAGAATCACCTCCCTTAACAGAAAATAAATAAGTGCGGGGACATAATTATTCCTAGAATACCTGCCAAAATCACCCAACACTTTATGCTCAGCACCCTTTTCATACGAACGGAAACATAGCTCTCAACGCTACTATTCCATTTCAGATAGCCCTCACTCACATCTAAATGCCTAAATGCACTGAAATTTCACCTCCACCTTGACAGCAGAGGGAAACAGTTTCCCCACAAGCTAGCTGGCCAGCCACCTCAGCAAGCCCATGGGCCACTGGCCCACAAGAACCCCACGTGTCAACAAAAGGCAGTTTCCTTAACCACTGACTACATGCACGCTCTCTGAATATGGGCCACCAAGCAGGGCCACCGAGGTGACATCGGTGCACAGGCAAAAAGACCTACTACTGCGCATGCACCTGCCACGGACCCCGCAGGCCCGCCAGGGTGCTCCTTGCGTGGGTCCTCGGATATTCCCTGCAGCTCACGCAGCCGCCACAGCAGGAATGGCCCAGGGGCAGAGCAGCTGGAGGGCCCTGGGCCACACAGTTTCAAGAGCACAGCCCGCCAACCACACTATCCACACCCAGAAGACTCGTGCCACATGTGCAGGAGAAGTTCCCACCAATGGCCACTCCTCTCAAGAGCCAAACACACAGCTAACTCACGTAAACAAACACAAGGATTTGAGACTGAGAAGGACACAGAGAAATCAAAGTGCTCCTAGTGACAGAACGTTGACAAAAGTGAGAAAACAGATACACAGATAGACAGATGATTGATACATAGATTGGACTGATATACATACATATAGATGATAGACTAATTAGATAGATACACAGATGATAGTAGATAGATGATAGACCATCCATAGATAGATGACAGATAGACAGATAGAAAGATTACATAGATAGAAAAAGAGATAGATAGGTATGTAGATAGGAAAGCATCATACTAAACAAAGCTATCTTTCACTCAAGATTATGTACGTGCTCCCTTACAGGAGACTCACTTGAGATCCAAGGACCCAGACAAACTAAAAGCTGAAGGGGCGGGGACAGGTACACAACAAAAGTGAAACTGAGAAACAAACAAACAAACAAATGGATTCTCTTTGAGTCCCCAGAGACAGTCAGTAGAAAATAGCCCTATCTGGCCACCGTGAATTCTTTTTGTTTGGTTTCAGCAGTGCCCAGAAAGAGATTTTGTGGTACAGCAAAGTCCTTCTGAATTTTTCTAACCTCAATAACAGAATTGCTGTAATAATATCCATCTGGGCTTTTGAAATCAGTGCGTTTTATGATGTTCATGAATGTAAAGAAGTAATAACCACCTAAAGAGGGAAGTTTGGACACTCAAATAAACACGTCACTCCACAACATACTCTTTGTTCCAAACTGCTCCTGTCCTGAAATAGGTGTTCATTTTTATTTGTCCCTCCTCCTATCAGCGGTGATCACGCCGAAGTCCCTCAAACTTGGTGTTGAGCAAAGCACCAAGTATCCTTTCTGACTACAACAGGCCCACAGGAAGGATAATTGTCGTCTTCAGGCAGGACTTAGTCAATTAATGTGGCAAATTACAGTCAGCTAGTGAGAAGGAGGTAAAAGAGGACAGAGGACATAGATACGGTTTCAAGTCCCTGCACCACCATTTACTGGTTTTGTAAGCACACGTGGCAGACTCGACCTGCACGTGTCTCAGTGAACCCAGTGCTCTCCCTACGTCCTAGTTACTTTGCAAGTTTTTTGGAAGCATAATGTAAGGAAGTGACATAGGCGATGTTGTTAAATGTTCTGTACAAAAGGAGAGATGGGAAGACAAAAAGATGATTGATTCATAGATAAATAGATAGATAGATGACAGATGATAGATAGATGATAGACATGATAGATGGATGATAGGAAGATAGGTAGATAGGTAGATAGATAGATGATAGATAGATAGATAGATGATAGATGATAGATAGATAGATATAGATAGATAGATAGATAGATGATAGATAGATAGATAGATAGATAGATAGATAGATAGATAGATAGATAGATAGATAGATAGATAGATAGATAGATAGATAGAAAAATAGAAGGATAGATTGATAGATAGATAGACAGACAGACAGACAGATAGATAGATTCAGATACATACCGATTAACACAAAGCTAATTCTCATAACCAGGAGATGAATGGTGAAAGCACATAGTGAAACTACAAACAAAAAGGAAGAATGAAACCCAGTTTAAAAAGTGCAGAAAGAAGCCATAAGAAGAAAACAAATCCTACCATTTGCAATGACTTCGAAGGAGCTAGAAGGTAGTATGCTCAGTGAAATAAGCCAGGCAGAGAAAGACAAGTACCAAATGATTTCACTCATGTGTGGAGTATAACAACAAAGAAAAACTGAAGGAAATAAACAGCAGCAGACTCACAGAACCCGAGAGTGCACTAACAGTTACCAAAGTGAAAGGGACTGGGCAGGGTGGGTGGAAAGGGAAAGAAAAGGGTATGGAGAAAGAAAGGGGACTTTAGGATTAGCATGTATAATGTGTGTGGTCGGGGGGGCATGGGGAGGGCTGTACAACACAGAGAAGACAAGTAGAGATTCTACAGCATCTTACTACACGCTGATGGACAGCGACTGTAACCGGGTGTGTGAGGGAAGACATGTTGAAGGGTTCTACAGCATTCAACTATGCGGAAGGACAGCATGTGTAAAGGTTTTTGGTGGGGAATGGTGAAGGAGGAACCTCGTGAAAATAATGTTCCTCACTTGATTGTAGATTAATGATAACAAAAAAAAATTTTTTAAGTGCAATAAGGGCACAGCTCTGAATCATCAGAATAAAAGGACAGGCTTTGAGTGCTCCAAACAAAAGACACAGGGTTAAAAGAAGGGATGAAAACTCAAGACCAGCTATGTGCTCCCTTACAGGAGACTCACTTGAGATCCAAGGACACAGACAAACTACAAGCCAAACGGGTGGGGATAGGTTCCCTACACATGTGAAACTGAAACAAAAAACAAATGGATTCTGTGTGGTTCCCCAGAGACAGTCAGTAGGAAACAGCCCTATCTTGCCACCATAAATTATTTTGGTAGGTTTCAGCAGTGCCCAAACATAGTTTTAGTGGTGCAGCAACATCCTTCTCATTTTCTATCACCTCAACAACTGAATTGCTGTAATAATATGCGTCTGGGCCTTTGAAATCAGTGGGTTTTATGATGTTCACGTATGTAAAGAAGTAATAACCAGATAAAGAGGGAAGTTTGGACACTCAAATATACACTTCACTGCACAACACATCATTAGCTCCCAACTCCACATGTCTAGAAATTGGTGTTCCTTTTTATTTGTCCATCCCTCCTATCAGTGGTGATCACGCCGATGTCCCTCAAACATGGTGTTGAGGAAAGCACTAAGTTTACTTTCTGTGGGCAACAGGCCCAAAGGAACAATACTTGTGGTCTTCACGGAGCACTTAGTCAATGAATGTGGCTAAATACAGTCAGCCAGTGAGAAGAAGATAATAGAGGATACAGACACAGGTTCAAGTCCCTGCACCACCATTTACTGGTTTTGTAGGTACACGTTGCTGAGTCGACCTGCAAGTTTCTCGGTGAACCCAGTGCTCTCCCTACGGCCTAGTTACCTTGAAAGATTTTTGGAAGCATAATGTACGGAAGTGACATAGGCAATGTTGTTAACTGTTCTGTACATAAGGATAGATGGGCAGACAGAAAGATGATTGATTCATAGATAGACAGATAGATAGGAAGATAGATAGATAGATAGAAAGATAGAAGGATAGATAGATAGATAGACAGACACACAGATAGATAGATACAGATACATATCGAATAACACAAAGCTATTGCTCATAACCAGGAGATCAATGGTGAAAGCACATAGCGAAACTACAAACGAAAAGTTAGAATGAAGTCCAGTTTAAAAACTGAAGTATGCAGCCATAAGAAGAAAACAAATCCAACCATTTGCAATGACGTGGATGGAGGTAGACAGTAGTATGCTCAGTGAAATAGGCCAGCCGGAGAAAGACAAGTACCAAATGATTTCACTCATGTGTGGAGTATAAAAACAAAGAAAAACTGAAGGAAATAAACAGCAGCAGACTCACAGAAGCCGAGAGTGGACTAACAGTTACCAAAGGGAAAGGGACTGGGCATGGTGGGTGGGAAGGGAGAAATGAGGCAAGCAGAAAGAAAAGGGGCATTAGGATTAGCATTTATAATGTGTGGGGTGGTGGGAGCATGGGGAGGGCTGTACAACACAGAGAAGAGAAGTAGTGTTTATACAGCATCTTACTACACGCTGATGGACAGTGACTATAACGGGGTGTGTGGTGGGAGACATGGTGAAGGTGTCTACAGCATCGAACTACGCTGATGGAGAGCGACTGTAATGGGGCTTTTGGGGGTGACTTGGTGTACTTGGTGATCATAATGATAATCACGTGACTGTAGATTAATGATAACAAAAAAATTTTTCTAAGTGCAATAAGGACACTGCTCTCAATTGTCAGAATAAAAGGACAGACTCTGAGTACTCCAATCAAAAGACACAGGGTTAGAGGAAGGGATGAAAAATCAAGACCACCTACGTGCTCCCTTACTGGAGACTCACTTGAGATCCAAGGAAACAGACAAACTACAAGCTGAAGGGGTGGAGACAGGTACCCTACACAAGTGAAACTGAGAAACAAACAAACAAATGGATTCTGTTTGAGTAACCAGAGACAGTCAGTAGAAAATAGCCCTATCTAGCCACCGTGAATTATTTTGTTTGGTTTCAGCAGTGCCCAGCTATAGATTTAGTGGTACAGCAAAGTCCTCCTCCTTTTTTATCACCTCAACAACTGAATTGCTGTAATAATATGCATCTGGGCTTTGGAAATCAGTGGGTTTTATGATGTTCTTGAATGTAAAAAAGTAATAACCACATTAGAGGGAAGTTTGGACACTCAAACACGTAACTCCACAACACTCTCATTGCTCCCAAATGCTCCTGTCTAGAAATAGGTGTTCTTTTTATTTGTCCCTCCTCCTATCAGCAGTGCTTCCGCCGATGTCCCTCAAACTTGGTGGTGAGCAAAGCACCATGTATACTTTTCTGTCTTCAAAAACCCAGAGGAGGGATACTTGTGGTCTTCAGGGAGCACTTAGTAATTGAATGTGGCTAAGTACAGTCAGCAAGCGAGAAGGAGTTAAAAGAGGACAGAGGACAGAGAGATGGGTGCAAGTCCCTGCAACACCATTTACTGGTTTTGTAAGCACACGCAGCTGACTCGACCTGCAAGTGTCTCAATGAACTCAGTGCTCTCCCCACGGCCTAGTTACCTTGCAAGATTTTTGGAAGCAAAATGTTGGGAAGTGACATAGGCGATGTTGTTAACTGCTCTGTACATAAGGATAGATAGGCAGACAAAAAGATGATTGATTCATAGATAGATAGATAGATAGATGGTAGATGATAGATAGATAGATACATAGATAGAAGAGAGACATGAGAGATGGATGATAAGATAGATAGATAGATAGATAGATAGATAGATAGATAGATAGATACATACATACATACATACATACATACATACATACATACATAGATTGATAGAAAGATAGACAGAAAGAAAGATAGGATAGATGGATGATAGATAGATAGATGATAGACAGATAGATAGATAGATAGATAGATAGATAGATAGATAGATAGATAGATAGATAGATAGAAAGATAGAAGGATGGATAGATAGACAGAGAGACAAATAGATAGATACAGATACATATCGATTAACACAAAGATATTGCTCATAACCAGGAGATCAATGTTGAAAGCACATAGCGAAACTACAAACAGAAAGTTAGAATGAAGTCCAGTTTAAAAACTGCAGTTAGCAGCCATAAGAAGAAAACAAATGGTACCATTTGCAATGATGTGGATGGAGCAATACGGTAGTATGCTCTGTGAAATAGGCCAGGCGGAGAAAGACAAGTATCAAATGATTTCACTCGTGTGAAGTATAACAACAAAGAAACCCTGAAGGAAAAAAAACAGCAGCAGACTCACAGAACCAGAAAGAGGACTAACAGTTACCAAAGGGAAAGGGAATGGGCAGGGTGTGTGGGAAGGGAGGGATATGGGCGGGGTGAAAGAAAGGGGCATTAGGAAAAGAATGTATAATGCGTGGGGTCTGGGTGCATGGGGAGGGCTGTACAACACAGAGAAGACAAGTAGAAATTCTACAGCATCTTACTACATGCTGATGGGCAGCGACTGTAACGAGGTGTTTGTGGGGGGACATGGTGAAGGGGTCTACAGCATCCAGGAACACTGATGTTTAGCAACTATAACGGGGTTTTGGGGGAGGACTTGGTGTACTTGGTGATCATAATGTTCTTCACGTGATTGTAGATCAATGATGACAAAAAAGGTTTTTAAAGTGCAATAAGGACTCAGCTCTCAGTTTTCAGAATAAAATGACAGGCTCTGAGTGCTCCAATCAAAAGTCACATGGTTAAAAGAAGGGATGAAATCTCAAGACCACCTACCTGCTCCCTTTCTGGAGACTCCCTTGATATCCAAGGACGAAGACAAACTACAAATTGAGGCGTTGGGGACAGGTACCCTAGACAAGTGAAACTGATGAAAAAAAACAGAAAAAAGATGTGCTGATGGGAGTAATGACCCAGGCTCACATGAGAGTGGATGTGGAAAGCTCCTTCCAAGATCAAAACCACATAAATATGTACTATGTGGACATAGAACAACTACAACAAATCATGGAAGAGCAGCAGGGAGGAACGCTGCTGCTGCAGCCTGTCACCTCAAGGAGAAGTGTGACATACAGCCCTGGAGATGCACTCTCTGAGCACGAACCTACCGTACATGTGGTGCATACTGGAGGATCGGTGGGGTTGGAAAGAAAAGAGACGCGGAAGACTTTGAGAGACTTGAGGTTCCAGCCACTTGTGGGACAACACAGGGATCCACATCCGGCCACTGTGGGACAAAAGAAAGGCGGACTGTCTGAGAGACTTTCTAACAGTGACAAAACTGCTAAAGGGGCAAGGCTTCCACAGGGCTTGTCACTCAGGAGAAAGGACAGGTGCGCCAAACTGCGTGGGTGCACTCTGCCTGACAGGAGGGGTAGCTTTCAGGAGCTCCGGTCGCTCCATCCCCCTGGCTGGCCTTGCAGCTCCGAGGCCCCTTACCATGCTGTGACTGGTACATGGCCTGCCTCCCCGCCGTCACCGGCCTGCAAAACGGCTGCCCCCACCTACGGCAGCTTCTCCCTGCATGCTCCAGACTCTGGCCCTGGCAGTGGAGAGGGGCACTGTGGCCAGGAAGCAGGAAAGACCTCTATACTCCCAGCGGGGCTGGGCACCAGCACCGCTCCTCTAGGGCCCCTGCCATCCAACAAAGAGCTGTGCATCTCCAGAGAGTAAAGCTTCTGGGAGCTAGAGTGCACCACCTACAAATATGAACCTTCAAGGGAACCTTTTAACTGACCTCAAATCAATCTTCGTGAAAAAGAGATCTCAAAATAAACATCAGGAGCATGCTCAGGGAGCTACAGAAAATAAAACAGTCAATGTCTCTTGAACGCAATTCTCTCTCTCACTTTCTCTCTCCAGGAAGCGCTGCTGAGGCCCTGTTCCGAGAGGGGTGCTGCGACTGCCCAGCAGGAACGGCACAGCTCTTGGGTCCACCCCGGCCAGTGCCAGTACAGTACCACACGGGCACTGACTTAACTGCATATGGGGGACGCCGCTCATCTAACACCGCAGGAAACACAACAGTGTCGCATGCTAGCCTTCCCATCAATGACTAGAGGCTACGTGGATCAACCAATACCAGGTGACATCAACAACCCGGGCTTCATCTCCTTGGCAATCTTTTTTACCTATGACCCTTGAAAGAAGCACATGGAAAGATACAACCTACCAGTCTCCACACCACATCACCTATCACTTTTACGCTAGATGGTCCTGCATCACAGCTTCTCCTCTTCATTCCAGGCTTCTCAGCTGGTTGATGTTCTGGAAAAAAAAAATTAGTCAGATTTGGAATGAAGTGGTAGGGGGTTTAGTAAGATTCTGTTTGACCAGCATCAGTAGAGCCAAAATACATCCTTCTGTATGGGAGAATATATTCACTGATGACATATTTGATAAGGCATTGCCATCCAAAACATGTATCAAGAGCTCACGAACTGCAACACACAAAAAGCAAATGAATCCAATTACAAAATGGGCAGAGGATCTGAACAGACACTTCTCCACAGAAGTAATTTCAGGTGGCCGACAGGCACATGGAAAGATGCGCCGCATTGCTAACCATCAGAGAAATGCACATTAAAACCACAATGGGGTATTACCTCACACCAGTTAGGATGGCCACCAACCAAAAGACAGACAACAACAGATGTCGGCAAGGGTGTGGAGAAATCGGAACCCTCATACACTGCTGATGGGAATGTGAGTCAGCTCAACCATTGTGGATAGCAGTATGGAGGTTCCCCAAAAAACCAAAGAACAGAAATACCATTTGACCCAGGAATTCCTCTCCTAGGTATTTACCCTAAGATTGCAGAAGCCCAGTTTGAAAGAGACAGATGCACCCCTATGTTGATCGCAGCACTCTTTACAATACCCAAGAAATGGAAGCAACCTAAGTGTCCATCAGGAGATGAATGGATAAATGCCCCGGCCAGTGGGGTGTTCAACAAGTTCTCGAGGGGAAGTTAAACTGGATGAGAGACAAACCAGACACAAAGAAGGAGACCAAGTCGAAAGTCTGATCAAGGTCTCAAAGTTTATTCTTACAAGGAAGATTATATAGGAGCTAGGAGGGGAAAACAGCCCCAGCTGAAGTGGCAAGGATTATCTAGGTTGCTAGGATACCTAACTGAAGAATGTTCTCTGGAAAAGATCATGGGTGGGGGATTACTGAGAAAAGACTGAAGGTTTAACTAAGGAGGAGATGTTATCATGGCATCTGCTTAAACTCTATCCCAGCGGTCTAATCACAAGCTGGGTCAATTGATCTTTCCTAAACGGTGCAGGCTTGAGAAACTAGAGGCCTAGGCGAAAAGCACGAGACCATTGTTTCTATGGCCAACGGCTCCCGACAGATAAAGAAGAGGTGGTATATACACACTATGGAATATCATTCAGCCATAAGAAGAAAACAAAACCTACCATTTGCAATGACGTGGATGGAGATAGAGGGTATTTTGCTCAGTGAAATAGGCCAGGCGGAAAAAGACAAGTACCAAATGAATTCACTCATGTGTGGAGTATAACAATAAAAAAAACTGAAGGAAAAAAAACGAACAGCAGCAGACTCACAGAACCCGAGAGTGGACTAACAGTGAACAAAGGGATAGGGACATGGGAGGATGGGTGGGAAGGGAGGGATAAGGTGGTAAAGAGGGCATTATGAACCACACACAGAATGTAGGGCGTGGGTGGCCACGGGGACTGCAGTATAACACACAGAAGACAGGTAGTGATTCTATAGCATCTTACTGCATAGATGGACTGCACCTGTAATGTGGTTTGGGGTGCAGACTTGATAATGGGGGGAGGGGTAGGAGGGGGAGTCTAGTAACCATAACATTGCTCATGTAATTGTACATTAGTGACACCAAAAGAAAAATAAATAAAAGTGATTCTGTTGTGTGCCCAGAGAGTCAGTCAGTAGAAAATAGCCCTTCCCGCCACCGTGGATTCTTTCTGTTCGGTTTTGGCAGAGCCCAGTCATAGATTCAGTGGTATAGCGAGGCCCTTTTCATGTTCTCTCACCTGAACAACTGAACTGCTGTAATAATATGCATCTGGGCTGTTGAAATCAGTGGATTTTATGATGTTTACGAATGTAAAGAAGCAATAACCAGATACCGAGGGAAGTTTGGATGCTCAAACGAACAGGTCACTCCACAACACACTCTTAGCTCCCAACTGCTCCCGTCTAGAACTCGGTGTTCCTTTTTACCTGTCCCTCCTCCTATCAGTGGTGACGCCTATGTCCCTCAAACATGGTGGTGAGCAAAGCACCAAGTTTACTGTTCTGTCTACAACAATCCTGTGGTACAGGTCCTCTCAGAGGAAAAGCAGTAGCAGCGGGAGAAAACCCAAAGAAGAAGACATAGAAGATGGTTCAGTACAATGAAAACTGACACAAGAGACTTCTGAGACCCGTACTGAATTCCTTCAGAGACACGAAAGAAGCTGCCCCCATACAACAAACTACACCACTACGGAGAAAGCAGAGGCAAAGAACAAGAAGATATCTGGAATCTTACCCCACAGGGCCAGAGAGAGGAGTCATCACAGCAGCAGCAGCAGCAGTAGCAGCAGCTGGGGCCTGCCCCACATGCACTGCGCTCATCGCCGTTAAAGATAAGGTCATGGGCTCAGTTCGCTGGGCTTCTCCCTCAGCACCCAGAGGCATACACAGCAGGGACTGAGGGTTCGTCGGTGGCACCTCGCCTGCATTTATGTTCCACATGGTTTGGAACATAACGAATGGTTGGCAGAGGAACGAGCGGCACCAGGTACCACTGAACGGGCAGCTGAGCTTTGAAGCCGAGTCCAGTCATTCACTGTCACCACTGTTCAACGGATCCCGTGACCCGAAGAGTGATGTGTATGAGCTGACACACTCACATTTGATAAGGGAGGTTCTCACCAAGTATGGAGAAGGGAGTGGAGGGCACGCCTAAGTGAGAGTGCACGGGAAGCCTCCAAGAGGAGGTGACTAGAGAGGTGGGTCTTCAACGATCCATGTTCTTCTGCTGGGGTGAAATGTCTTAAAAACCAGAGGCAATAGGTGGGAACCCCCAGAGGAAATAGTTCAGAGATGAAAAGGCACGAGACAGGATCTTTTCAAGGAGCAGGGAGCTTGGCTCATGGGATTGAGATGTAGACAAAGTGAAGGCCAGACCGTGAATCGGGGCTGGAGAATTTCACATTTTATTCTGGAACAATGTCAGTGCTTCCGCAGTTAAGCAGTGAGCAAGCAGGGCCTAGGTCCACCAGGAAAGACCTGAGAAACTAGAAGCAGGGTTACTGACACGGGACACGAGCTTCACAGGTTATAACATAAAGGATGAACAGTCAGGACCGGGAATGGACAGGCTGACTGCTGAGGAGGCGAGGTTGCCCCACAAGCATCCAGCTTGGCTGACGGGCAAGAACGGCGACGCCATCGAGACCAAGAGTCTAAAGGAGAAGCATTTTAAAAATAAAAAGTGTTTCCCAGTTTACTGTGTTGTGTTTTTCACGTATGAGACACGGGCCCCCAAAACTAGATCAGAGAGAAAATCTGGGCCACCGAGCCCAGTCAGAAAGCGGGATGTGGCTATGCTGAGACCCGGTGGTCCCCGACATATGCTTTCTATAAGAAGCAAAGGAAGAATTTGCCCGCTAGCTAGAAAGGCACGTCATGGGGTCTGCGCCCTCTTCAGAAGTCAGCCACCTGGCTGGCCATGGCCGAGAAGGCATGCCTGGCTCCAGGTGTCCCAGAGAAGCTGGGAAGTGCTGGGAAAGGGCGGGCCATACACCGGGCAGCCTGTAGGTGACTCCGCTCCGGGCTGTGAGCAGGCCCTGGCCTCAGGGTTCGTGGGAGTCGGAGGAGGCAAGGTACTTGACGCCCGCAGCACCCTGGGTGCAGAGCCCATGCAGAGCGGGCACCTGGGCAGGCTTAGCTCTGACAGACGCGGGCACTGCAGCCCTCGATGGTCTGCATGGTGGTCACGTTGGTCCAAACACCTGTACGGCCTTCAGGGGGCAGTCCCGGGTACTAGGGATTCTACTGGGGTTGGCCTTGGGGATGCGCCGTAGCCTTGGCCCAGGGTCTCTGGGCGGGGCTGGTGTGCTTAAGGCAATGTGGGCGTTGTGATGCAGCGCCTGGGTGACGTTACAGTGGCCCAGGCTGCTTTGTGATGCTTCCCCTGGTGACATACATACCAGGCTCACCCTAGCTGGGCAGCTCAGTGCGTGCTTAGCCTGAGAAGGAGTTAGTGGCAAAGGAGGCCCTCTCCCTAGCTTCAGCCTGTTTCCTAGGATCATTTGGCACACACCACAACCCATTTTTCTGTGTGGACTCTTTCCTCCTTCCTAAGGTTCGTGCCCCACCACGCCCGCCACCTCCCCAGCACCACCTTCTTCACCCTCCGGTCTATCCCTTCCCTGGGGTGCTGCCCCCTACCCCTCCTGCCAGGGAGCACCCTGCACCTGCCCGCTGCCCTGGTCACAGGTTGTTCCACCGGGATCTTGTGCCTTTAGCAGCTGGCTTTTCCCACTCTTCCCAGCAGACTTCCCACTGCCTTGGGGAGCAGTCCTGGGCCTCTGGACCATCCTAGGCTCCAAGCAGATGGCTGGAGAGAGACCACCCAGACGAGCTCCTCCTCAGCAGGGCACACGGGCACCACTACCAGCCCGCCTCGAGGTGTCCTGCCTCTGCAACATCACCATCCAGAGTCAGCCAACAGACAATGCCTTGGGCAGAACAAGCACCAGCCCGATGGCTGGCTCTGATGCTCAGGACGAGCCAATGGACACGACACCACCATTGCTGGCCATCATCTTCCAGTCTCCCCTGGCCCCACACAAGGCTGTGTGAAGCACCACCTTTGGCCCGAGGGCCGGCAATGACGCTCGAGATGAGCCCATGGACAGGACACCTACCTCGATGGCCATCATCTTTGGTCGCCCCCGGCCATGCACGGGCCCTTGGGTAGCACCACTTCCGGACTTCTGTGTACCCACCAGGCGTGCCATCATCATCTGGTCTCCCCTGGACCCATACAATGCCGTGGAAGGCACAAACGAAGGCCTGGGCCCTACCAGCATGTCAGCCTCGGACCCGACGGGCAACACTACCACCCTCGGGAAAGGCACCTACAACTGCCCCCCGGTTCCAGACAAGGCACAGGGCACCACAAGGGCCGGCTTGAAGGCTGATGCTGACGCTCAAGATGAGCCGATGGGATACGACACCCCCCTCGATAGCCGTCATCTTCCGTTCCCCCCCAGCCCCACACGAGGCCGTGGGCAGCAGCACCGCCATCCTCCTGCACACCACATACACCCACCGCACGGGAAGTCATCCTCCGGACTACCCTGGACCCACACGATGCCATGGGAGGCACAGACGAAGCCCTCAGACCTACCCTCAAGTCGGACGATGACCCAATGGGCATGCCACCGCCCCCGGGAAAAGCACCTACTAGGCCCACAGTGCCATACATGAGGCCGTGCAAATCACCATCGCCGGCCTCAGGCACACATCAGAAACCCACCGCGCGGCCGTTCATCGTCCTCTCTCCCCTGGTCCCACACGATGCCATGGAAGGCACAGACGACGGCATTGGACCTAACCGCAAGTCGGAGTAGGACCCGATGACATGCCACCGCCAACTGGAAAGGCACATTCTTGTCCCAGCATGCCCCAGAAAACGCAGTGGGCTGTACAAGTGCCGGCCCGAAGGCTCACTCTGACCCTCAAGAGGAGCCAATGGACATGATCACACCGTCGCTAGCCGTCATCTTCCAGTCCACACCGGGCCCCACACCAGGATGTGGGCATCACCACCGACGGCCTCCTGTGCACATCAGACACCCACCACACGGGCAGTCATCCTTCGGTCAGCCCTGAACACAGACGATGCCATGGGAAGCTCCGCTGACGGCCAGGGCCCTACCCCTAACTCGGGCTCCAACCCAAGGAACACGCCACAGCCCTTGCCATCGGCACATACAGGTCTCTCCCGGCTACAGACAAGGCCTATGTCCTCCTTTCCATTTAACAAAACCTTTCCCACAATATGTGTGTATATTATATACTCACACTAAACCCTGCTCTTGCGTGTATGCCTCTGCTCTATTTACTCTTTGACTTGGCGACAGAGGAAGAACACACATACATGAGTGATAATGTTCTGAGCCACACTTAACTATGCAACGTGTTCCATGCCCCAGTGACTGGGATGTGGAAGTAGCTGCATTTTCTGACTGTGTGTGCTCACCGCGAGGTCTGCGTGATGAGCATTTAATGGATGACAACCCTGGGGGAGGCAAGTCCAGAGGAAGGAGAACGGGTTGGCTTATGTGGCCCCTTCCCTCTCCTCTCCCACTGCTCTGAGGTCACTGGAGGCTAGGGAATCCCTGCTGTGGCAAAGGAAAACACTCTTATCATTTTGGATTTTAAACATCTTTAATTCTGTATGTGTGTGAACTGTGTAACTTAAGAATTTGGCCAATCATAGTCACACATTCCCACTTCCCCATGAGAGAACGGATTTGGCATCCAGGTCCTCGAGGCTGGAGGAACGACAGAAGGAAGTGCTTCTGCCTGCTGTGTTATTATAGAAAATTTATGCTTACTTAGAATATGTCAAGTAGCTTAGTAATATCAGAAAAGATCCTCCTTAATGACTGCCTGGCCTGAATCTAACCTAAACTGCTAACATGTAAAACCACGTTGAGTTACAACTGTGCCCACTTCTCACTGACCCTGGAGTCTGCAGGGTCTCCACCAGACTTAATACAGGCAGAATTCCTAACCTGTGGAGACCACGTTCTAGTTGGAGGGGAGGAAAGAGACAATAAACATCTGTAAGTTCTCTGGTAGCTCAGCCGGTAACAAACACTATGAAGAATAAAAAGCAGGATATGGAGGACTGAGATTATAGGCAGGGAGAAGCAGGGCTTTCAAAATAAACAGTGGACAGGCTAAGACTCACCAAGGAGGTGGGACTTGAACAGTCTAGAAGGAGGTGGCAGTACCAGGTATCTGAGGGAAAAGCATTCCATACAATGGGATAAATTACCTGTAAAGCCAAGAGGAAGGATGCTTGTGGTCTTCAGGGAGCAGTCAGTCAACAAATGCGGCTAGAATACATTCAGCAAGGAGGGGAAAGATGATGGGGGACAGAGATATGGGTTGAAGTCCCCGCACCACCATTTACTAGTTTTCTACTCACACGTTGTTGACTTGATGTGCAAATGTCTCAATGAACCCAGTGCTGTCTGTCTCTAGTTTCTAGTTACCTTGCAGGCTTTGGAAACATAAGTAGGGAAGTGACATATAAGCCATCTTGTGAACTGTTCTGTACATAAGGATAGATGGGTAGACAAAAAGATGATGATAGATAGGACAGATTGACAGATGATAGATTAGATAGGACAGATGATAGGTATAGACAGATTGAATAGATAGATGAAAGAGAGAGAGAGAGAGAGAGAGAGAGAGAGAGAGAGAGAGAGAGCCATGTTAGATAGCTGTGTTGTTAACTGTGTGGAAGCCTGGGGGCACTGATGGGAATAGCGAGCAAGTCGGACACTGATGATGTGCCAATGTCTCCGGCTGCTGCCCCCTCCCACATGGGACCCTGATGATGTACCGAAGTTCATGGCTGTTGCCCCCTCCCAACCTGAAAAATACACCTTGGGCTAGCCAATACACACGCTGCTGTAAATCTAGTCTCTGCCTCCCCCTACCTTCTTTAAAATCTCGCTGCATATCTACTTAAGTGTGAATACCCAGCCTCCATTTCTGTAGAATGGGGAAATCTCGCCAGGGTATTTGCATTCAAATAAACTACCGGGACCTTGTTGCCTCTCTTCACCTGCTTATTTCAGCTAGAATTTATCTTATACTTTTCTGTAAATAAAGATAGATGGGTAGACAAAAAGATGACGACAGGTAGATGACAGGTGATAGATGATACATTAGAAATAGATACATTAGACAGATGAGAGATATTCATAGATTAGATGAATAGATTGACAGAGATGACAGATAGGTAAGATATATATAGATGACAGATGATATAATATATAGGATAGATGACATACGTAGGTTAGATTAGACAGATAGATGATAGATACAGAGTTATGAACTGAATTTTTGGGCCCTCACCTCACCACCTTCTGCTTCTCTATCCCCCCGCCGCCACCACACACACACACACACACACACACACACACACACACACACACACACACACACATACACACACACAAGTTCACATTTGAACTGAGACAGGGTTGAAGCCTAACCCGCACTGTCATGGTATTTGGAGGTGGGGCCTTTGGAGGTTATTGGGTTTGGAAGATATGAGGGTGTGAGTGTAGCTGCCATTATGCAATCAGTGCTATTAAGAGGAACAGAGGACAGAGCTTTCTCCCCCGACCCTGTGAGGAAACAGCAGGGATGTGGTCATACGCAAGCCTGAAGAAGGGACCTCACCAGGAACTGAACCTGCCTTAGCCTTGGAATTCTGCTTCCAGAATGGCGAGAAGTCAGTGTCTATGGATGAAGCCCACACTCAATGACACTCTGGTAATCAGCTTGAGTAGACTAACACAGATATGTAGGTAAACAGAGATGCACTTAGACGGTGGATGGAGAGAGCCTATGCATAGCTATCTGTGCTTAGGTGTCTGCATAGGTATCTGTGTCCAACCACCTCTGCACTTTGAAGGCTGTTACCCCACACTAGGAGCACAACTTATGCACGTTTCTTTTTTAAAGTGTGGGCTGCAGTTTCCGCTAACTTGGGTCTCCATAAACACTCAGCCGTGTGTGTGTGACCGTGCGTGTTCATGTGTGTGCATACACCACTGCCCCTATCGGTCTACAATCACAGGAGATGCAAAAGTAACAAAGGAACGCAGGATAGGGCAAACATCTTGCACACTATGACCAGAAAGAGTAAAATTTTCCACTAGCCTCTGGGGATATCTTTGCCAAGTGTTTCTATGCAATTTTAGAAATATCTTGCTGGAAATGCTGCTGGGACTACTCTGAAGGATCAAGTTAATTATGGTAATAAGCCAGGACAGGAGAGCAGCAAAGAGCACCCACGGTGTGTCTCCTATGTATCAGGCCACGGTGTACAGCCTTTAATTCTACTACAGATCTTCATCTCACCATGGCTGATGTGAGATGACCTTATGAAATACCTTCATCCGTGAGTAAAAGTTACTTCAGAATCACCTCCCTTAACAGAAAATATATAAGTGCGGGGACATAAACATTCCTACAGTTCCTGCCACCATCACCCAACTCTTTATGCTCAGCACCCTTTCATACGAATGGAAACATAGCTCTCAATGCTACTATTCCATTACACATAGACCTCACTCACATCTAAATGCCTAAATGCACTGAAACTCAACCTCCACCTTGACAGCAGAATGGAGCAGTTTCCCCACAGGCTAGCTGGCATCCCAACTCAGCAAGCCCATGGGCCACCAGCCCACAAGAGGACCGCGTGTCACAAAAGGCAGTTCCCTAACCCGTGACTACACGTTCTCTGGAAATGTGCCACCAAGCACGGCCACCGAGGTGACATCGGTGCACATTTAAAAAGACCTACTACTGGGCATGCACCTGCCTCGGACCCCGCAGGCCAGCCAGGGTGCTCCCTGCGTGGGGCCTCGGATATTCCCCACAGCTCACGCAGCCGCCACAGCAGGAACGGCCCAGGGGCAGAGCAGCTGGAAGGCCCTGGCCCGCACAGGTTCAGGAGCCCAGCCCACCAACCACACAATCCACACACAGCAGACTCGTGCCACCTACGCAGGAGAAGTTCCAACCCAAAGCCACTCCTCTCAAGACCCAAACACACAGCTAACTCACATAAAGCACACAAGGAATTGAGACTGAGAAGGACACAGAGGAATCAAAGTGCACCTAGGGACAGAACGTTGACAAAAGTGAGAAAATGGATACATAGACAGACGATTGATACATATATTGGACTGATATACATACATAAAGATGATAGATTAATTAGATAGATACACAGATGGTAGTAGATAGATGATAGACCATACATAGATCGATGACAGAGAGATAGGTAGATAGATTACATAGACAGATAAAGAGATAGGTAGGTAGGTAGATAGGAAAGCATCATACTAAACAAAGCTATCTTTCACTCAAGATCATCTACGTGCTTCCTTACAGGAGACTCACTTGAGATCCAAGGACACAGACAAACTAAAAGCCGAAGGGGCAGGGACAGGTACCCAACAAAAGAGAAACTGAGAAACAAACAAACAAATGGATTCTGTTTGAGTCCCCAGAGACAGTCAGTAGAAAATAGCCCAATCTAGCCACCGTGAATTCTTTCTGTTTGGTTTCAGCAGTGCCCAGCCATAGATTTAGTGGTACAGCAACGTCCTTCTCATTTTCTCTCACCTCAACAACTGAATTGCTGTAATAATATGCATCTGGGCCTTTGAAATAAGTGGGTTTTATGATGTTCACAGATGTAAAGATGGAAAAACCCGATAAAGAGGGAAGTTTGGACACTGAAATAAACACGTGACTCCACAACACACTCTTCGCCCACAACTGCTCCTGTCTAGAAATTGGTGTTCCCTTTTACTTGTGCCTCCCTTCTATCAGTGGTGATCATGCCGATGTCCCTCAAACATTTTGGAGAGCAAAGCACCAAGTTAACATTTCTGTCGACAACAAGCACAGAGGAAGGGTACTTGTGGTCTTAAGGGAGCACTTAGTCAATGAATGTGGCTAAATACAGTCAGCAAGTGAGGAGATAAAAGAGGACAGAGGACAGAGACACGGGTTCAAGTCCCTGCACCACCATTTCCTGGTTTTGTAGGTACACGCGGCTGGCTTGACCTGCAAGTGTCTCGGTGAACCCAGTGCTCTCCCTATGGCCTGGTTACTTTGCAAGATTTTTGGATGCGTAATGTAGGGTAGTGACATAGGCTATGTTGTTTACTGTTCTGTACATAAGGACAGAAGGGCAGACAAAAAGATGATTGATTGACAGATAGATAGAAAGATAATAGAAGATAGATAGATAGATGGATAGATAGAGACATATAAAGAGTAAAAAATATAGGTACATATCAATTAATAAAAGCTGTTGCTCATAAACCAGGTGAGTACTGGTGAAAGCACACAACGAAACAACAAACAAAAAATAAGAATGAAATACAGTTTAAAATGTGCAGTAAGCAGCCATAAGAAGAAAACAAATCCTATCATTTGCAATGACGTGGATGGAGCTAGACGGTATATGTTCAATGAAATAAGCCAGGTGGAGAAAGACAAGTACCAAATGATTTCACTCATGTGCGGAGTATAACAACAAAGAAAAATTGAAGGACAAAAACAGCAGCAGACTCACAGAACCCGAGAGTGGACTAACAGTTACCAAAGGGAAAGGGACGGGGCATGGTGGGTGGGAAGGGAGAGATAAGGGCGGGAAAAAAGTATTGGAGCATCGGATTAACATGTATAATGTGTGGGGTGGGGGGGTCATGGGGAGAGCTGTACAACAGTGAGAAGACAAGTAGTGATTCTACATCATCTTACTACACGCTGATGGACAGTAACTGTAACGGGGTGGGTGTGGGGGACATGGTGAAGGGGTCTACAACATCCAACCATGCTGATGGACCGCGACTGTAACAGGGTTTAGGGGGGGAATTGTTGAAGGGGGTAGCCTAGTAAGCATAACGATCTTCATGTGATTGTATATTAATGATAACAAAAAAAAATTTCAAAGTGCAGTAAGAGCACAGCTCTCAATTATCAGAATAAAAGAACAGGCTTAGAGTACTCCAAACAAAAGACACAGGGTTAAAAGAAGGGATGAAAACTCAAGACCACTTACGTGCTCCCTTACAGGGGACTTACATGAGATCCAAGAACACAGACAAACTACAAGGGGAAGTGGCGGGGACAGGTACCCTACACAAGTGAAACTGAGAAACAAACAAACAAACGAATGGATTCTGTTTGAGTCCCCAGAGACTGTCAGTAGAAAATAGCCCTACCTAGCCACCGTGAACTCTTTTTGTTTGGCTCCAGCAGTGCTGAGCCATAGATTAGTGGTACACCAACATCCTTCTCATTTTTTCTCAATTCAGCAACTGTACTGCTGTAATAATATGCGTCTGGGCTTTTGAAAGCAGTGGGTTTTAAGATGTTCACGAATGTAAAGATGTAATAACTAGATAAAGAGGGCAGTTTGGACACTGAAAAAATCACGTCACTCCACAGCACACTCTTTGCTTCCAACTGCTCCTGTCTAGAAGTTGGTGTTCGTTTTTATTTTTCCCTCCTCCTATCAACAGTGATCACGCTGATGTCCCTCAAGCACGTTGGTGAGCAAAGCACCACGTTTACTTTTCTGTCTACAACAGGCACAGAGGAAGTATACTTGTGGTCTTCAGGGAGCACTTAGTCAATGAATGTGGTTAAATACAGTCAGCAAGCGAGAAGGAGGTAAAGGAGGACAGAGGACAGAGATATGGGAGCAACTCCCTGCACCACCATATACTGATTTTGTAAGCACATGCGGCTGACTCGACCTAAAAGTGTCTCAGTGAACATAGTGCTCTACCTACGGCCTAGTTACCTTGCAAGGTTTTTGGAAGCATAATGTGGGGAAATGACGTAGGTGATGTTGTTAACTGTTCTGTACATAAGGACAGATGGGCAGACAAAAAGATGATTGATTCATAGATAGACAGATAGATGACAGATGATAGATAGATGATAGACATGACAGATAGATGATAGGAAGACAAATAGATAGATGATAGATAGAAAGAATGATATAAGGAAAGATAGATAGATAGACACACAGACAGATAGATAGATACAGATACATATCGATTAACACAAACCTATTGCTTATAACCAGGAGATGAATGGTGAAAGCACATAGAGAAACTATGAACAAAAAGTTAGAATGAACTCCAGTTTAAAAACTGCAGTAAGCAGTCATAAGAAGAAAACAAATCCTACCATTTGCAATGACATGGATGGAGTGAGACGGTAGTATGCTCAGTGAAATAGGCCAGGAAGAGAAAGACAAGTACCAAATGATTTAACTTATGTGAGGAGTATAACAACAAAGAAACACTGAAGGTAAAATACAGCAGCAGACTCACAGAACCTGACAGTGGACTAACAGTTACCAAAGGGAAAGGGACTGGGCAGGGTGGGTGGGAAGGTATGGATAAGGGCGGGGAGAAATTAAGGGTTCATTCGGATTAGCATTTATAATGTTTGTGGTGGGGGGAGCATGGGGAATGCTGTACAACACAGAGAAGACAAGTAGTGATTCTACAGCATCTTACTACACGCTGATGGACAGCAACTGTAATGGGGTGGGGGGGGACATGGTGAAGGGGTCTACAGCATCCAACTATTCTGATGGACAGTGACTGTTACAGGGTTTTTGGGGTGACTTGGTGTACTTGGTGGTCATAATATTCTTCGCGTGATTGTAGATTAATGATAACAAAAAATATTTTTTAAGGGCAATAAGTGCACAGTTCTCAATTGTCAAAATAAAAGGACAGGCTCTGAGTACTCGAATCAAAAGACACAGGGTTAAAAGAAGGGATGAAAACTCAAGACCACCTACGTGCTCACTTTCAGGAGACTCACTTGAGATCCAAGGATGAAGACAAACTACAAAATGAGGGGGTTGGACAGGTACCCTACACAAGAGAAACTGAAAGAAAAAAAAAAGATGTGCTGATGGGTTTAAAGACGGCGGCTCATGTGAGAGGGGAGGCGGAATCTACCTCCCAAAACCAAAACTACATACATACATACTATATGGAAATAGAAAAACTACACCAAATCCTGGAAGAGCAGCAGAGAAGAACGCTGCTGCGACAGGCTGTCAACTCAAGGAGAAGTGTGACGTACAGTCCTGGAGATGTGCTCTGGGAGCATGAACCTACCGTACACGTGCTGCACTCTGGAGGATCGGTGGAATTGGAAAGCAAAGACAGGCGGAAGACTTCGAGAGACTTCAGATTTTAGCCACTTGTGGGACAACACAGGGATCCACATCTTGCCACTGTGGGACAAAAGAAAGGCGGACAGTCTGAGACACTTCCTAACAGCGACAGAACTGCTAAAGGGGCAAGGCTTCCACAGGACTTGCCTTACAGGAGAAAGGACAGGTGCGCCAAACTGCCCTGGTGCATTCTGGCTGGCAGTTGGGGGAGCTTTCCAGAGCTCCAGGCACTCCATCACCCGGGCTGGCCTCGCAGCTCTGAGGCCCCTTACCGTCCTGTGACTGGTACACAGCCTGCCTCTTCACAGACACTGGCTACCGCGTTCGCCCCTTGTGGCGGTGATGACAGCAATACGTACACAGACCTGGTTCACTTCAGTTGTTTATTGTTGCTCGGAAGGCCGGGAGAAGGTGAGTGAGAAGAAGCAACAGCCGGGGGGGAGCGAATGAGAGGAAGAATGAGGGGAGAGAGGGAGACAGAGATTGAGAGAGTGGGAGAGTGTTTCTCTTTCCTTCTTATGCCTTATATAAAGGAAGCTGGCCTATGGTGATCAAGATCATGCGTGACCTTTAAGCTGATTGTTAGCATGCCTTCTGCATGAGTTGAGCACGAGCGCGGAAGCATGGGGCAAGCCTATAGGAGCAACTTCCTTATGCTAATGCCACCAAACCAGGCAGGGTGGCGCCCAGGAAGTGTGCACCATCTTAGGGCATTGGTCAACTAGAGTGGAAGGGCGGTGTTCAGCCATAGTGGGACTCAGCCTTGGCCGTAGGCCGGCCCCTACATCTCCCCCTTTTTTGTTTTTTAACACAATGAGGCTCGGGGACCATGCCTGTCTTAGGTTGTCAGGGAGGCGCAGCATCCTTACCCGTCATAGGGCAACAGACAGCTAAGGTCTGCACCCTGTCTTAGGTTGGTATGCGTACCTCCTGATCTTACCCGTCTTTGACTACTGGTCCAACATATTGTGCTACACCCTAGGGGAGATGCCTTCTTCTATAGCTGCCATGGCCTGCACCAGAGCCATCCGCACTTTCCGATGTTGCCGTTGCATGGAACAGAACACCCATGCCTGACCAGGCTTCGGTGGCATTTAGCACGGCTTCAGCAAACTGAGCTACAGACAGCGCCTCTACCTTTTGGGAACTAACATTCAATATTTCTAGCCATAGCTGAGCGGTGAGAACGTCAAACTCACTGGACCAATTGGTGGATAACATCTTGCCTAATTCCCTGGACATATTGGCAGCTTTAGAGAGGTTATGAAAGGAATGCCAGTAACACATAGAGCTGTCAAAAGGCAGATATTGGAGATTAAGTGTACTATAGGTAGAGAAAAAGGCAGGAAAGGTATGTGCAGTTGCAGTCACCGGGAGTGGAATAGGCCAAGCCTTCACCAGACCCCATAGTTCTCTGGGTTCCGCTATCGCCTGCTGAAGAATCAGTAGCAGGATGAGCATCAGTGGCTTCGGCATCTCGCACTTCCGGTTCTGGTCTTGCCACTCTCCGTGTCAGGCGTTCAGGCACCCAGATGGGATTGTTTCGGTCCTGTGGGAAAACACAAACAGAGCCTCGGTTCCAGATTAACACTGGATCCGGGCCTTTCCATGATCCTTCCAATACATCCTTCCACATAACTGCGGGCATGTCTTTAGGCCTGGAATGGCGATTATGCCGCTCTGCTGCACTCTGGCCATCTTTGTCCAATGTCAAAAAATTTTAAATGAACAATATGATGTTAAGTTTGTCTCTGGGGGATCTGAAGTCTGCCCCTATTCCCCCTTTTTGTTTATAGAGAGCATTTTTAAGGGTCAGGTTGGCGCGCTCTACCACGCCTTGCCCTTGAGGGTTATAGGGAATGCCCATGGTGTGGGTGATATCCATTGTTTTTAAAAAGCTGAGGAGTGATTGGGATGTATATGCTGGTCCATTGTCAGTTTTTAAATGTTTGGGCTTTCCCCAGGCCGAAAATGCCTGGAGGCAGTGAGATATGACATCTCTAGATTTTTCTCCTGTATGGCAAGAGGCAAAAATGATGCCTAAGCAGGTGTCTACAGACACATGGACATATTTCATCTTACCAAATTCTGGAATATGGGTAACATCCATTTGCCAAATGTGATTGGGGAGTAGACCCTTTGGATTAACTCCTTCTGAGATGGAGGGTAGGAGTGTGACACACCATTTGCAACTGACTACTATGGCTCTTGCTTGGTCTCTAGTAATATTATATTTTAGGCAAAGGGTATGTGCATTGACATGGAATTGTTTGTGAAATTGAGCAGCTTGTTCTACAGGGTCAAATAGAGCTAAGATGTTAAACTCACGGGTCAGGGCATCGGCACGTCTGTTTCCCTCAGCAATGGGTCCTGGGAGGGAAGTGTGGGCTCTTACATGTCCAATAAAGAAAGGTTCTGATCGAGTCCATATTAGTTGTTGTAGCTTTCTAAAAATGTTGGCAACGGGGGAAGACTGGCTAATATAACTTACATTCTCTAAGATGGACACAGCAGTCACTACATACTGACTATCTGCTAAAAGGTTAAAAGGTTCCTGTGAGAAAAGCGTAAAGGCTTGTGCTACAGCCAACAGCTCTGTTTGTTGGGCTGAAGTGATTGGAAAACTGAATGTCCAAGATTGGTCACCAGTGACCACAGTCCCAATGCCATTCTTTGACCCATCAGTGAACACCACATTAGCCTTGGGTATGGGATTACATCTTGTGTTTTTAGGAAAGATGATGGGATTAGAGAGGCAGAACTGTAGCCAAGGATGTTTTGGGTAGTGGTTGTCAAAGGAAACATTGGTGATGGTGTAAGCAACAGCCCATGCATCACAGCATGCAGTAAGACATTCAATCTGCTCAGCAGTATAAGGCGTTATTATTATGTTTGGGGGAATCCCAAATGTTTTTATAGCTGTCCTGATTCCCTTGATGATCAAATCAGCTATACTCTGAGGATATCATCTTAATGTTTTTCCTGGAGAGTGGGCCAGATATACCCAGAGAATTGGCCCTTCCTGCCAAAGTACCCCTGTTGGGCTATTATTACTGGGTATCACTATAAGGAATAGCAATTTGCCATAGTCTATTCTATCTACCTGGGCAAGCTGTAAACGGGACTGGACTAGGCTCAAGGCTTCCTTGGCTTGCTTACTGAGAGAGCGCGGAGATGATAAATCAGAATCGCCCTTCAGTGTCTCATATAATGGACTAAGCTCTTCATCTGTAAGCTTTAGGAATGGCCTTACCCAATTTATATCTCCAAGTAGTTTCTGAAAATCATTAAGGGTTTTTAATTGATCTGTTCTTATGGTTATTTTTAATGGCCTAGCAATAGTATCTTCCAATTTAATTCCTAAATACTGTTTGGTGCAAGTTGCCTGTATTTTCTCTGGTGCTAGTTCCAGGCCCCATATCTTAAAGTGTGCTTGCAAGAAGCAGAGGGCTTCTTTTACTTTAATATTCTTTTCATGACATAAGAGAATATCATCCATATAATGATAGATAATTACATCAAGGAACCTTTTTCTAACTTCTGCCAGGGCCTCATGCACATACAACTGGCACATAGTAGGGCTATTTGCCATGCCTTGTGGCAACACTTTCCACTCATACTGCTCATCTGGGCAATCATGGTTGATGGCTGGTACAGTGAAGGCAAACTTTTTACAGTCCTCAGAATGAAGAGGGATGGAAAAGAAACAATCTTTGATATCTGTTACAATTGATTTCCAATCTTTTGGCAGGGCCATAGGCAATGGTAAACCTAATTGCACTGATCCCATGATAATCATCTGATTATTTACAGCTCTTAGATCATGCAGCAATCTCCATTTTCCTGATTTCTTTCTTATGACAAATATGGGTGTATTCCATGGGGAAGTAGAACTTTGAAGATGCCCTGCGGCAATTTGCTCTTGCACTAATGTGTGGGCTGCTTTTTTCTCTCTGGTAAGGGGCCACTGAGGAACCCACACGGGCTCCTCCGATCGCCATTGTATTTTTAATTGCTGTCTTCCCTCAATGGCCCCGAGGAAAAACCCAGTCCTGGGCCTCCAATCCTACTGGGTACCACTCCTGAGAGTGGGATAGGTGTCTCTCTGCCAGTCAGGTTTTTTCCTATGCCTCTGGCTGCTGTATAGCCCTGCTTCCTCATAATGGACTTTGCCTGATTACTATAGAAGGTTTCTGTTGTTAGTTTAAGATTCATCTGGGTCAGTATGTCTCTTCCCCAGAGAGACACCGGTATGTTCAGCACATAAGATTGAATTACTCCCTCATGTCCCTCCGGGTCCTTCCAGGGGAGTGTGGCAGCACTACATAATGGGGCTTGGGCTATGCCTAGCCCTCTTAAAGTCTGAGCAGCTCGGTTTAAAGGCCAATCTTTCGGCCACTCATCTTCCCTTATAATGCTGCGATCTGCTCCTGTGTCTAATAGTCCTAAGAAGTTCCTATCTCTAATCTTTAGGACAAGCATAGGCCTGTCTCCCAGCTCTAATGTGAGACAGGTCAGAGGGGCCCCAGATGATCCAAATCCTGATTGACCTCTTTTCATGTTTTTATGCCCATATTGTCTATGCTTACTAGGAAGCATAAGAATTTGAGCAATGTGGTCTCCAGAATTAATGGCTGTAACGCCTCTTGGGGAGGAGACCATAATCTTTACTACTCCCTCATAATCTGGGTCAATAACTCCTGGGTGTACTATTAATCCTGCTTTAGTTGTGGAACTCCAGCCCAATAGAAGTCCCACTGTCTCTTTAGGCAATGGTCCTTTAAAGTCTGACTCTACTAACTGGACTCCCATCTCGGGAGTCAGTACGAGTCTGGTGGTGGCACGGATGTCCACTCCTGCGCTCCCTGCGGTGGCTCTCCTTGGTTCTTCAACTCCAAGCTGGATCCTTGATCTGTCAGATGAAAATGTGTCCTGGGAATTTGTTGGATCACCCCATACATTTGAGGGCCCTGAGGTGGGGGGCCCAGCCTCCCGTTTTTTGCCTGCTGCGGGGGTAGTTGGCGTCCCTCCACATCTACTACTGATCTGCACTCTCTTGCCCAATGGTTTCCTTTTCTACATCTGGGACATAATCTCGGTTGTGGTTGGATGTTGGTTACACTGGCTCCTCCTCTGCCTAATTTCGGGCAATCTCGCTTTAAATGACCCATCTGCTTGCAATAGAAGCATGCCCCGGAGGGGGTAGCCCTGCTGCACGCATTTTGCAGTCCCTGAGTTATGGCTGCAACCATTACCTGTCCTTGCACTACATTGTCATTGATGTCCCTGCAAACTTTGAGGTACACATTTAAATCTTTATTTTTCCAAGGCCTGATAGCCTCCTTTCACCATTTATTTGCTTGCTCATAGGCCAACTGTTTTACTAGGGGCATTGCTGTGTCAACATCTCCAAATATACAGCCTGCAGTTTGCATCAACCTTGCCAAGAAGTCTGCATAAGGCTCATTTGGTCCTTGGAGTACTTTAGATAATTGACCCTGTAAATCACCAATGCCCTGGAGTGTTTTCCAGGCCTTGACAACTGCTGTAGCTATTTGCATATACACAGCAGGCGGGTAATTTATCTGATTATGCTGTCCTAAGTAAGGTCCTGTGCCCATTAGCATCTCTAGGTTCCACTGATTGTTCCCTGTGGCAGCGTTGCGCCGGGCAGTGTCTTGAGAAAGCTCTGCCCACGCAGTTTTGAATAGCAGGTACTGACCTCCAGTAAGGCATGCTCTGGCTACATTAGCCCAATCATCTGGTGTTAGATTCTGAGTGGCTAATGACTCCACTATGGCCACAGTGAACGCTGCTTGCACTCCTTTAGGCTTTTAACAAGCTTAAAATCTAGGGCTTGATGGTATCTTTGCTGGGTGTTTGGATCTTCTATTACTGGGAAGGCTGCATTCCCCTCCATGGTTAGCCATTCCCTCCATCTATTCTTGCCCAATTGTTCTTGGCACCCCTGGCCACCACAATATGAGTAACTCTGGTAAAGGGGTGGCTCTGCTCTATAGGTTGGAGAGCAAAATGGATAATTTGGGGTGGTTGGCACAATCTCTTCTACCTTACTGCTCTTATTGGGGAGAGGGGCTGAGCTAGTCTCTCCTTCCTCTCTGCTTATTCTCAGTCGGCTCAGTGAAGGGTACAATGTGGGCCGATGTCCTCTCTGAGCAGCCCTAGCCTCTAACTCTTCTCCTGATAATTCTTGGTCCTCTTCCTCATCAGAGGACCCCCCCCCCGTGTAGATCCTCTTTCAGATGCTCTCGCAGAGGCTCTTTCCTCTTTCACTTCCTCAAGAATCTCCTCTCCCTCCCTTATGGCTTCTCTACAACTAGGTTTATTCTCCTTTAGACAGCTCTTAACCAGCCCCCATATGGGGAGCGTCCCAGCCGGGAGCGGCTCCCTGCGATCTGCGTTGCGCAGATCCTCGCCTAACTTTTCCCACACGGGGGTAGTGATTCTTCCTGCATCTAGGAACCACGGAGCATGCTTCTCCACCGTGTGGAGGAAAGCCCTTGTGGTTTTTGTTTTTAATGAGGTTCCGTTGGCCCTCAGGAGTGCTCTCAAAGGCTCTTCTACTCTAATTCTAGACACTTCAGATCCCATGTTAGCGATTAAAGGATAAAAGGCTACTCCTAAGTTTATGTGTAAAGGGTACTCTTATCGCTAACCTGCATTCGTCGCTATACCGCAAACTTTCCTTGCTTCATCGCTATCCCGCGAACTTTCACTGGTGCACTAACTTTTCATAACATTTTTGACAAAACAAAATAGTACAACAAAGAACACTATGACGGACAGACAAAACAGAAATCCCCACCACAGCCGCTTGCTATCTCCTTTCCTACTTCTACTTTTGCTTTGCTTGTTGGTCTACTCACCCTTCTCATCTGAGGCACCTTCCCGAGCAATCCTTCCGAATGGGGTCCACAGGTACTGCTTCAGGGTAAGAAGCTCTATGGCGTCCGCGTCCAACAGTTTCTCCTCTGGGTGATTGGAGAAAAATTCCCAGGTTTCGGCACCAGATACCGCATTTGCCCCTTGTGGCGGTGACGACAGCGATACGTACACAGACCTGGTTCACTTGTTTATTGTTGCTCGGAAGGCCGGGAGAAGGTGAGTGAGAAGAAGCAACAGCCGGGGGGAGCGAATGAGAGGAAGAATGAGGGGAGAGAGGTAGACAGAGATTGAGAGGGTGGGAGAGTGTTTCTCTTTCCTGCTTATGCCTTATATAAAGGAAGCTGGCCTATGGTGATCAAGATCATGCGTGACCTTTAAGCTGATTGTTAGCATGCCTTCTGCATGAGTTGAGCACGAGCGCGGAAGCATGGGGCAAGCCTATAGGAGCAACTTCCTTATGCTAATGCCACCAAACCAGGCAGGGTGGTGCCCAGGAAGCGTGTGCCATCTTAGGGCATTGGTCAACTAGAGTGGAAGGGCGGTGTTCAGCCATAGTGGGACTCAGCCTCGGCTGTAGGCCGGCCCCTACAACTGGCCTGCAAAATGGCCGCCCCAACCTACGGCAGCTTCTAACTGCGTGCTCCACAACCTGTCCCTGGCAGTGGAGACAGGCACCTCGGCCGGGAGCAGCAAAGACCTATTTCCTCCCAGTGGGGGTGGGCAAAAGCACCGCTCCCCTGGGACCACTGCCATCCACCCAAGGTCTGAGCATCTCCAGAGAGTAACGGGTGCCACCTACAAATATGAACCTTCAAAGGAACCTGGTAACTGGACTCAAATCTATCTTCCTGAGAAAGTGATCTCAAAATAAACATCAGGAGCATGCTCAGGGAGCTACAGAAAATAAAACTGCAGGGCGGAGCCAACATGGCGGCATGAGTAGGACAGTGGGAATCTCCTCCCAAAATCACATATATTTTTGAAAATACAACAAATACAAATAATCCTAAAAGAGAGGCCAGAAGACACAGGACAACAGCCAGACTACAATTACACCAGCGAGAACCCAGCAACTGGTGAAAGGGGTAAGATAGATGCCCCAGCACGGCGGGACACGAGTGCCCCTCCCCCCAGCTCCCGGCAGGAATAGAATAGGAAGAGAGGGAGGGAGACGGAGCCCAAGACTGCTGAACACCCAGCCCTAGACACCCGCACCAGAGCACAGACACATGGGTGCACAGGGGGGCCCTGGAAACTAGGGAAACAGGGCAGCAAGACCTCTGAGCATGTGCCGAAGCTGATGCTCCTGTGACCAAGAAAAGCGGGGGATTTTTGAAAGTCTTAAAGGGACAGGGACTTAACAGTTAGACGGAAACCACAGATGTCACATTCCAACAGCTGGAAAGTACAGGGAAAACCAGTCGCACTAACCCCCTGGGCAACAGCTCTGAGAACCCTCATGGAGGTAAAGCGCCAAACAGCTCCCCCGTCCATTACCCGTCCGGGCGCTGCGAAAGCAGAGAAGCAGACTAAGGCAAAACGCCCACAGAAAGGGAAGTTCCCCCATTCTGGCCAGGCAAGAAAAAAGACAAATTCTACACGCAATTACCCAACACAAGCCACTAGGGGTCGCAGTTGTCCCAGTAAAGAAACGCCAGTAACATGTGAAAAGTTTGGCCCTTCCAGCTGACAGTCAATAGCACCTGTCACCATGAAAAGGCAAAAAAATATGATCCAGAAAAGACAAACCCAGACAGCTTCGGCATCTGCTACATCTTCCCCTGAGAAGGAAGCTGGGGAGATAGATTTAGCCAGTCTTCCTGAAAAGAATTCATAACAAAAGCCATAACCATGCTGATGGACTTGCAGAGAAATATGCAAGAACTAAGGAAGGAGAATACAGATATAAAAAAAGCTCTGGAAGGACTTCAAAACAGAATGGACGAGATGCAAGAGAACATTAATGGACTAGAAAACAGAGAACAGGAATGCAGAGAAGCTGGTGCAGAGAGAGATAAAAGGATCTCCAGGAATGAAAGAATTTTAAGAGAGCTGAGTGACCAATCAAAAAAGAATAATATAGGCATTATAGGAATACCAGAAGGAGAAGACACAGAAAATGGGATAGAAAGTGTCTTTGAAGAAATAATTGCCAAAAAATTCCCCAAACTAGGGGAAGAAATGGCCTCTCAGACCACAGAGGTACACAGAACTCCCATGACAAGGGATCCAAGGAGGGCAACACCAAGACACATAATAATTAAAATGGCAAAGATCAAAGACAAGGAGAAAGTATAAAGGGCATCCAGAGAAGAAAAAAAGGATACCTACAAAGGAACACCCATCAGGCTATCATCAGACTTCTCAACAGAAATCCTACAGGCCAGAGGAGAATGGCATGATATACTTAATGCAATGAAACAGAAGGGCCTCGAACCAAGACTACGGTATCCAGCATGAATATCATTTAAATATGAAGGAGGGATAAAACAATTCCCAGACAATCAAAAGTTGAGGGAATTTGCCTCCCACAAACCACCTCTTTAGGGTATCCTAAAGGGACTGCTCTAGATGGGAGCATTCCTAAAAAGAGCACAGAACAAAACACCCAACATATGAAGAGGGAAGGAGGAGGAATAAGAAGGGAGAGAAATATAGAATCATCAGACCGCTTTAATAATAGCTCAACAAGCGAGTTAAGTTAGACAGTAATATAGTAAAGAAGCTAACCCTTAACCTTTGGTAACCACAAACTTAAAGCCTGCAATGCAATAAATTCATACCTTTCAATAATCACTCTAAATGTAAATGGACTGAAAGCACCAATCAAAAGACACAGAGTAATAGAATGGATAAAAAAGCAAGATCCATCCATATGCTGCTTACAAGAGACTCACCTCAAATGCAAAGACATGCACAGACTTAAAGTCAAGGGATGGAAAAAGATATTTCATGCAAACAACAGAGAGAAAAAGCAGGTGTTGCAATTCTGATATCAGACAAAACAGACTTCTAAATAAAGAAAGTAACAAAAGACAAAGAAGGACATTACATAATGATAAAGGGCTCAGCCCATCAAGAGGACATAACCATTATAAATATATATGGACCCAATAGAGGAGCACCAACATACCTGAAACAATTATTAACAGAACTAAAGGAGGAAATAGAATGCAATGCATTCATTCTAGGAGACTTCAACAAACCACTCACACCAAAGGACAGATGCACCAGACAGAAAATAAGTGAGGACACAGATGCACGGAACAACACACTAGAACAGATGGACCTAATAGACCTCTACAGAACTCTACATATGAAAGCAACAGGATACACATTCTTCTCAAGTGCACATGGAACATTCTCCAGAATAGACCACATACTAGGCCACAAAAAGTGCCTCAGTAAATTCCAAAAGATTGAAATCCTACCAAACAACTTTTCAGACCACAAAGGCATAAAACTAGAAATAAAAAGTACAAAGAAAGCAAAAAGGCTCACAAACACATGGAGACTTAACAACACGCTCCTAAATAATCAATGGATCAATGACCAAATCAAAATGGAGATCCAGCAATATATGGAAACAAACGACAACAACAACACTAAGCCCCAACTTCTGTGGGACACAGCAAAAGCAGTCTTAAGAGGAAAGTATATAGCAATCCAGGCATATGTAAAAAAGGAAGAACAAAGAAAAATGAATGGTCTAATGTGACAATTATTGAAATGGGGAAAAGAAGAACAAATGAGGCCTAAGGTCAGCAGAAGGAGGGATATAATAAAGATCAGAGAAGAAATAAATAAAACTGAGAAGAATAAAACATTAGCTAAAATCAAAGAAAACAAGAGCTGGATCTTTGAGAAAATAAACAAAATAGATAAGCCTCTAGCCAGACTTATTAAGAGGATAAGAGAGTCAAAACAAATCAACAGTATTAGAAACGAGAAAGGAAAAATCACGAGGGACCCCAACGAAGTACAAAGCATTATTAGAGAGTACTTTGAAAATCTATATGCTAACAAGCTGGGAAACCTAAGAGAAATGGACAGCCTCCTAGAAAATAACAACCTTCCAAGACTGACCCAGAAAGAAACAGAAAATCTAAACAGACCAATTACCAGCAATGAAATTGAAGCGTTAATCAAAATCTACTAAAGAACAAAAACCCCGGGACAGATGGATTTACCTCCGAATTTTATCAGACATACAGGGAAGACATAATACCCATTCTCCTTAAAGTTTTACAAATAATAGAAGAGGAGGGGATACTCCCAAACTAATTCTATGAAGCTAACATCACCCTAATACCAAAACCAGGCAAAGACCCCACCAAAAAAGAAAACTACAGACCAATATCCCTGATGAACGTAGATGCAAAAATACTCAACAAAATATTAGCAAACCGAATTCAAAAATACATCAAAAGGATCATACACCATGACCAAGTGGGATTCATCCCAGGGATGCAAGGATGGCACAACATTCGAAAGTCCATCAACATCATCCACCACATCAACAAAAAGAAAGACAAAAACCACATGATCATCTCCATAGATGCTGAAAAAGCATTTGACAAAGTTCAACATCCATTCATGTTAAAAACTCTCAGCAAAATGGGAATAGAGGGCAAGTACCTCAACATAATAAAGGCCATCTATGATAAACCCACAGCCAACATTATATTGAACAGCGAGAAGCTGAAAGCATTTCCTCTGAGATCTGGAACTAGACAGGGATGCCCACTCTCTCCACTGTTATTGAACATAGTACTGGAGGTCCTAGCCACGGCAATCAGACAAAATAAAGAAATACAAGGAATCCAGATTGGTAAAGAAGAAGTTAAACTGTCACTATTTGCAGATGACATGATACTGTACATAAAAAACCCTAAAGACTCCACCCCAAAACTACTAGAACTGATATCGGAATACAGCAAAGTTGCAGGATACAAAATCAACACACAGAAATCTGTGGCTTTCCTGTATACTAACAATGAACCAACAGAAAGAGAAATCAGGAAAACAACTCCATTCACAATTGCATCAAAAAAAATAAAATACCTAGGAATAAACCTAACCAAAGAAGTGAAAGACTTATACTCTGAAAACTACAAGTCACTCTTAAGAGAAATTAAAGGGGACACTAACAGATGGAAACTCATCCCATGCTCGTGGCTAGGAAGAATTAATATCGTCAAAATGGCCATCCTGCCCAAAGCAATATACAGATTCGATGCAATCCCTATGAAATTACCAGCAACATTCTTCAATGAACTGGAACAAATAATTCAAAAATTCATATGGAAACACCAAAGACCCCGAATAGCCAAAGCAATCCTGAGAAAGAAGAATAAAGTAGGGGGGATCTCACTCCGCAACTTCAAGCTCTACTATAAAGCCATAGTAATCAAGACAATTTGGTACTGGCACAAGAACAGAGCCACAGACCAATGGAACAGACTAGACAATCCAGACATTAGCCCAGACATATATGGTCAATTAATATTTGATAAAAGGAGCCATGGACATACAATGGCGAAATGATAGTCTCTTCAACAGGTGGTGCTGGCAAAACTGGACAGCTACATGTAGGAGAATGAAACTGGACCATTGTCTAACCCCATATACAAAAGTAAACTCAAAATGGATCAAAGACCTGAATGTAAGTCACGAAACCATTAAACTCTTGGAAGAAAACATAGGCAAAAACCTCTTAGACATAAACATGAGTGACCTCTTCTTGAACATATCTCCCCGGGCAAGGAAAACAACAGCAAAAATGAACAAGTGGGACTATATTAAGCTGAAAAGCTTCTGTACAGCAAAAGACACCATCAATAGAACAAGAAGGATCCCTACAGTATGGGAGAATATATTTGAAAATGACACATCCGATAAAGGCTTGATGTCCAGAATATATAAGGAGCTCACACGCCTCAACAAACAAAAAACAATTAACCCAATTAAAAAATGGGCAGAGGAACTGAACACACAGTTCTCCAAAAAAGAAATACAGATGGCCAACAGACACATGAAAAGATGCTCCACATCGCTAATTATCAGAGAAATGCAAATTAAAACTACAATGAGGTATCACCTCACACCAGTAAGGATGGCTGCCATCCAAAAGACAAACAACAACAAATGTTGGCGAGGCTGTGGAGAAAGGGGAACCCTCCTACACTGCTGGTGGGAATGTAAGTTAGTTCAACCATTGTGGAAAGCAGTATGGAGGTACATCAAAATGCTCAAAACAGACTTACCATTTGACCCAGGAATTCCACTCCGAGGAATTTACCCTAAGAACGCAGCAATCAAGTTTGAGAAAGACAGATGCACCCCTATGTTTACTGCAGCACTATTTACAATAGCCAAGAATTGGAAGCAACCTAAATGTCCATCAATAGATGAATGGATAAAGAAGATGTGGTACATATACACAATGGAATACTACTCAGCCATAAGAAAAGGGCAAATCCAATCATTTGCAGCAACATGGATGGAGCTGGAGGGTATTATGCTCAGTGAAACAAGCCAAGCAGAGAAAGAGAAATACCAAATGATTTCACTTATCTGTGGAATATAAGAACAAAGGAAAAACTGAAGGAACAAAACAGCAGCAGAATCACAGAACTCAAGAATGGACTAACAGGTACCAAAGGGAAAGGGACTGGGGAGGATGGGTGGGTAGGGAGGGATAAGGGGGTAGAAGTAGGGGGGTATTAAGATTAACATGCAAGGGGGGGTAGGAGAAAAGGGAGGGCTGTACAACACAGAGAAGGCAAGTAGTGATTCTACAACATTTTGCTATGCTGATGGACAGTGACTGTAAAGGGGTTTATAGGGGAGACCTGGTATAGGGGAGAGCCTAGTAAGCATAATATTCGTCATGTAAGTGTAGATTAGTGATACCAAAAACAAAGAAAAAAAAAAGGGCAGTTCCTGTGTGGTAACCTCCAACGAGTTCTACACAAGGGTATAAAGGGCATATAAAAGTGTAGGCAAAGGGTCTGTTTGTGTTTATACAGAGGATCAAAGCCTAATTGGGCTACCCCAAAAATGAACTAAGATACGATATGAAAGAGAACTTCCAACATCAGCACTCTCTGGAAGACTCATGCCAGAAGATGATCATCAAAAAACCCCAACAAAGATCCACGCACTGCTACAGCTGTAGATGCACTCATTACACCCGTTCCTGGACTTGCCATGGGAATGTGGAAGGAGATATCTAAACTGGCCTGTGCATACAGTAAAACAACAAATTTGACTGGATCTATACTGTTGGAACTCAACCAAGAATTTGGAGAAGTGCAAATTGTAGCGCTCCAAAGTCTTACAACTACAGACTATTTACTGTTAAAAGAACATATGGCATGTGAACAGTCCCCAGGAATGGGTTGTTTTAATTTGTCTGATTTCTCTCAGACTGTTCAAGTTCAGTTGGACAATATCCACCATGTCATAGATAAGTTTTCAAATGCCTAAGGTGCCTAACTGGTTTTCTTGGTTTCACTGGAGATGGCTGGTAATTACAGATATGCCTTGGTTATGTAACTATACTCCTATTATGTTAATGTGTGTGCGCAATTTAAGTAGTAGCTTAAAACCTATTCATGCTGAAGTACTCTACAAGAAGATATGCCAAAGAAATAATCAATCTTCCCATGTTTTCTTCCGCCTGCTACTTCTACAGCTTTTCTTCTTCCTTCCTAATTACAACCCTTAAATAAAATTCATGCCTCGTATCAAATTTATCGAGTATCATAATTCTTCCAAGTGGTAAAGATACCTCAAGACAAATGCTGGGCATAGAAGCCACAGGGCATAAATATGCAAAGATGTAAAAAGCTAACCTTTTCAAACAATAAGGCTTCCCTCTCACTTACCAACTTCACATTTCCCTGTATGGCCCCGGAAGATGACTGGTTAGCCAGAGACGGGTAAGATTCCTCAAGGGAGGAACAACCTAAGACAGGCACAGTCGCAGGGGGGCCATCAGGTGAGAAATTGGGGATCAACAGAGGTGAGGCTTAGAACCTCACCTCCCCTGTTCTGAGAGAAATCTTCTGCATACGTGGATTTTTATTGCCCTGGTCTAGCTTGGATTAACACATAGTCTACAGGCACACACCTGATCATCTACATTTGCTCTCTTACAACACTAAACTATGTTTTCTACCTTTATCTTGTATCTACCTACCACTTCAGCATTTTATTAAAAATAATAATAATAAAGAGAGAAATGTAGTATCCACACATAAATCAAGTATAAAAACCAAATGAGTATTCATATTTGAACTGACTGTTTAGAGTTCATAATGCATGAGCAAAACTGAAAGTTTCTGTGATGACTGCCCTTGTACTGTTCACTATGTAACTTATTCATTATGTAAGAATTTGTTCTCCATGTAAGAACTTGTTTGTTATGCCTCAGAAGATTGGAGACTGACAAAAATTAGGCTTGGGGTGGATTAATGATTGTGCATTGAGCATTGACTCCCCTATACAGAATTTTATTGTCGTTAACAATCATTTGATCAATAAATATGAGAGATGCCCTCACAAAAATAAAAAAAAAAAAAAAGGACAGACTTCCAATGGTAAAATAAATAAGTAACCGGGATGTAATGTATAGCATAAGGAATATAGTCAAGATAATGTAACAGCTTGGTAGGGTGATAACTGGAACCTAGAATTATGTATATAAATGTTTTATCACTGTGTTGTACACTTGAAACTAATGTAATGTAATACTGTGCGTCAACAACCCTTCAATAAAAAAATTATTAAAAAAAAAAATTAGAAAGACAAAATCCACATGATCATCTCCATAGACACTGAAAAAGCATTTGACAAAGTTCAACATCCATTCATGATAAAAACTCTCAGCAAAATGGGAATAGAAGGCAACTACCTCAACATAATAAAGGCCATCTATGAAAAACCACATCCAACACAATATTGAACAGCGAGAAGCTGAAAGCTTTTCCTCTGAGTTCGGAAATTAGACAGGGATGCCCACTCTCCCCACTGTTATTTAACATAGTACTGGAGGTCCTAGCTAATGCAATCAGACAAAAAAAAAATACAAGGAATCCAGATTGGTAAAGAACAAGTTAAACTGTCACTATTTGCAGATGACATGATACTGTACATGAAAATCCCTAAAGACTCTACCCCAAAATTACTAGAACTGATATCAGAATACAGCAAATTTGCAGGATAAAAAATCAACACACAGAAATCTGTGGATTTCCTATACACTAACAATGAAACAACAGAAAGAGAAATCAGGAAAACAACTCCATTCACAATTGCATCAATAAACATAAAATACCTAGGTATAAAAATAACCAAAGAGGTGAAAGACATATACTATGAAAACTACAAGTCACTCTTAAGAGAAATTAAAGCGGACACTAACAAATGGAAACTCATCCCATGCTCGTGGCTAGGAAGAATTAATATTATCGAAATGGCCATCCTACCCAAAGCAATATACAGATTTGATGCAATCCCTATGAAACTACCAGCAACATTCTTCAATGAACTGGAACAAATAATTCAAAAATTCATATGGAAACACCAAAGACCCCGAATAGCCAAAGCAATCCTGAGAAAGAAGAATAAAGTAGGGGGGATCTCACTCTCCAACTTCAAGCTCTATTATAAAGCCATACTAATAAAGACAATATCGTACTGGCACAAGAACAGAGCCACAGACCAGTGGAAAAGACTAGAGACTCCAGACATTAACCCAAACATATATGGTCAATTAATATTTGATAAAGGAGCCACGGACATACAATGGCGAAATGACAGTCTCTTCAACAGATGGTGCTCACAAAACAGGACAGCTACATGTAGGAGAATTAAACTGGACCATTGTCTAACTCCATATACAAAAGTAAACTCAAAATGGATCAAAGACCTGAATGTAAGTCACGAAACCATTAAACTCTTGGAAAAAAACATAGGCAAAAACCTCTTAGACATAAACATGAGGGACCTCTTCTTGAACATATCTCCCAGGGCAAGGAAAAGAAGAGCAAAAATGAACAAGTGGGACTATATTAAGCTGAAAAGCTTCTGTACAGCAAAAGACACCATCAATAGAACAAAAAGGAACCCTACAGTATGGGATAATATATTTGAAAATGACACATCCACTAAAGGATTGACGTCCAGAATATATGAAGAGCTCACACGCCTCAACAAACAAAAAACAAATATCCCAATTAAAAAATGGGCAGAGGAACTGAACAGACGGTTCTCCAGAAAAGAAATACAGATGGCCAACAGACACATGAGAAGATGCTCCACATCACTAATTATCAGAGAAATGCAAATAAAATCTACAATGAGATATCACCTCAAACCAGTAAGGATGGCTGCCATCCAAAAGATAAACAACAACAAATGTTGGCTAGGCTGCAGAGAAAGGGGAACCCTCCTACACTGCTGGTGGGAATGTAAATTAGTTCAACCATTGTGGAAAGCAGTATGGAGGTACATCAAAATGCTCAAAACAGACATACCATTTGACACAGGGATTGGACTCCTAAGAATTTAACCAAAGAATGCAGTAATCAAGTAAGAGAAAGACCAATGCACCCCTATGTTTATCGCAGCACTATTTACAATAGCCAAGAATTGGAAGCAACTTAAATGTCCATCGATAGATGAATGGATAAAGAAGATGTTGTACATATACAGAATGGAATACTACTCAGCCATAAGAAAAGGGCAAATGCTACCATTTACAGCAACAATGATGGAGCTGGAGGGTATTATGCTCAGTGAAACAAGCCAAGCGGAGAAAAAGAAATACCAAATGATTTCACTCATCTGTGGAGTATAAGAACAAAGGAAAAACTGAAGGAACAAAACAGCAGCAGAATCACAGAACTCAAGAATGGACTAACAGGTACCAAAGGGAAAGGGGCTGGGGAGGATGCGTGGGTAGGGAGGGATAAGTGGGGGGAGAAAAAGGGAGGTATTAAGATTAGCATCCATTGGGGGTGGGATAAAGGGGAGGGCTGTACAACACAGAGAAGACATGTAGTGATTCTATAACATTTTGCTAGGCTGATGGACAGTGACTGTAAAGGAGAATATAGGGGGGAAATGGTATAGGGGTGAGCCTAGTAAACAAAGTGTTCATCATGTAAGTGTAGATTAATGATTTAAAAAAAAGCAGGTCCTGTGTGGCCACCTCCAATTAGTTCTACACAATGATATAAAGGGCATATAAAAGTGTAGGCAAATGGTCTATTTGTGTTTATACAGAGGATCAAAGCCTAATTTGGTTACCACAAAAATGAACTAAGATACGATATGAAGAAGAACTTCCAACATCAGCACTCTGGGGAAGACTCACACCAGAAGATGATCATCAAGAAACCCCAACAAATGTCCACGCATTGCTACAGGTGTAGATGCACTCACTGCACCAATTGCTGGACTTGCCATGGGAATGAGGAAGGAGATATCTAAGCTGGCCTGCGCATACAGTAAAACAACAAATTTGACTGGATCTATAGTGTTGGAACTCAACCAAGACTTAGGAGAAGTGCAAATTGTAGCACTCCAAAATCTTACAACTACAGACTATTTACTGTTAAGAGAACATATGGGATGTGAACAGTCCCCAGGAATGGGTTGTTTTAATTTGTCTGATTTCTCCCAGACTGTTCAAGTTCAGTTGGACAATATCCACCATATCATAGATAAGTTTTCACAAATGCCTAAGGTGCCTAACTGGTTTTCTTGGTTTCACTGGAGATGGCTGGTAATTATAAGTCTGCTTTGAGTATGGAACTGTACTCCTATTATGTTAACGTGTGTGAGCAATTTAATTAGTAGTTTAAAACCTATCCATGCTTAAATTCCTCTACAAGAAGATATGTCAAAGAAATAATCAATCTTCCCATGTTTTCTTCTGCCTGCTACTTCTATAGCTTTTCTTCTTCCTTCCTATTTACAACCCTTAAATAGAATTCGTGCCTCATATCAAATTTACCGAGTATCATAATTCCTCCAAGTGCTAAAGATACCTCAAGACAAATGCTGGGCATAGCATCCACAGGGCATAAATCTGCATAGAAGTAAAAAGCTAACCTTCTCAAACGATAAGGCTTCTCTCTCACTTACCAACTTTACATCTCCCTGTATGGCCCCGGAAGATGACTGGTTAGCAGAGAAGGGTAAGATTCCTCAAGGGAGGAAGAACCTAAGACAGGGACAGGCGCAGGGGGGCCATCAGGTGAGAAATTGGGGATCAACACAGGTGAGGCAGAGAACCTCACCTCCCCTGTTCTGAGAGAAATCTTCTGCATCTGTGGATATTTTATTGCCCTTGTCTAGCTTTTATTAACACATAGTCTACAGGTACACACCCGATCCTCTTCATTTGCTCTCTTACAACACTAAACTATGTTTTCTACCTTTATCTTGCATCTACCTACCACTTCAGCATTTTATTTAAAATAATAATAATAAAGAGAGAAATGTGGTATCCACATATACATCAAGTATAAAAATCAAACGAATATTCATATTTGAACTGATTGCTTATATTTCATATTGCATGAACAAAACCAAAAGTTTCTGTGATGACTGCCCTTGTACTGTTCACCATGTAACTTATTCACTATGTAAGAATTTGTTCTCCATGTAAGAACTTGTTCGTTATGCTTTAGAAGATTGGAGACTGACGAAAATTAGGCTTGGGGTGGATTAATGATTGTGCATTGAGCACTGAACCTCTATACAGAATTTTATTTTTATTGTTATTAACAAGCATTTGATCAACAAATATGAGAGATGCCTTCTCAAAATAAAAGAGTACAGACTTCCAATTGTAAAATAAATAAGTAACTGGGATGTAATTTATTGCATAAGGAATATAGTCAAAATATTCTAACAACTTTGTATGGTGATAGCCTGTAGCTAGAATTATTATGTATATAAATGTTGAATCACTGTGTTGTACACCTGAAACTAATGTAATACTGAGTGTCAACTACCCTTCAATAAAAAATAATTATCTACAAAAAATAAAAAAATAAAAATAAAAACCCACCACAGTCCTGATTTGGTTCAAAGCAATCATGCAGTCCTACTCTACCCATGTTTTCCAAAAACATATTTAACAGCAAGCAAAGCTAACGGTGATGCACGTGGTTTGTGTTGCAGTGACACACTGGGTACGCAGGTGTGTGCTGAGTACCAGGGAAGCTCCAACATGCACCTCCATCATCTTCCACTGGTCTTCCCTAAGGTTCCACTTATTTTTTAAAAAGTCAGTTACTGGATTGTGTTGACAAGAAAATTCACATTAGCAGTACCTTTGTAAATGTAATGAACAGAGATATTGGGAATCAAAATAAACTGATAACCTTAACCCAGAGGCCAGATTTAAATCTCACCTTCCTGACCTGCCAGATGTAAAAGTGGAAAGGAAACCTCATTTCCAACCCCTGCTGACTCCTCAGAGGTGCTGCTCCGTTGGCTCAGGGGCGGGGCAGGTGTCTGTGGGCCGCCCTATTAGGGCCTGTGGAGGACGGCCATAGCCGAGGAGCACACCTGCCATCCCTAGGGTGGCCCATGGTCAGCTGCTAGCTACCGGGACTAGGACAGGATTTACCAGTTGTCTTGTCTCTAGATTATCCCCCTGAATGGCAGGGAAGTAGAAACTTCTATTTCTGGCCCTACCTGAATCAACCAAAGTAACACACTTGATGATTTTCTTCCTGAAAATTATGAGTGAAAAGGCTTCCTTTTCTCTTGGGTAGGAACATGGTGGGCCCACTACGGGCCAACCAGCCACAAGAGGAAGTAGGTCCTGCCAGGGTTTCCTTGCCTTCCAATTTCTCAAAAAAAGGGAGAAGTCTGTATTTTAAATAAAAGCAACCCACTTAAATTACTTTAGAATTCTGTGCAAGACAAACACCCAGAGCCAATATGGCCTGTGTTCTGTGACCACCTACCTCCTGCCCTGTCCACTTCTGAGAAGTGCCCCACGCCCACACTGGGCCTGCAGGCCATGAGATGCTCTGTCCTGCCTGTGTAGGGGCAATTATGCACACTCATGCTATCTGTATCTGTCTCTGGGTGGGCTTTCTGGCCCTCTCACGTGTATGTACTGCAGGGAGGGTAGGAAAGGGGCTCCACCTTTCAGAGCCTGTAGCTGCGAGTGCTGCCTGGGCCTCACAGGGCAGGCTCAGAGTGAGCGACTTCCAGGACAAAAAATGAACAACAAGATGGGACAAGGCGGAATGGTTCTGAACGGGAGGCTCAAATGCTGTGCCATGGACTTCCACCCTGGATCAGGCTGAACATCTAAGGCACCGGAAAATGGTAGGCTGAGTGGGTGTGTACCCCCAAAGAGCTTCTGTTTCTGAATGGTCAACTGAAATCAAGAAAACTAAGTTAAATACTAGGATCCACTTTTTATAGATCATCTGCTTCCAGAGAAATTGCTGATGTAATAAATATATTTTTTTGAGAGGGCATATCTTATATTTATTGATCAAATGGTAGTTCACAACAATAAAATTCTGTATAGGGGACACAATGCACAATCATTAATCAACCCCAAGCCTAATTCTCAACAGTCTCCAATCTTCTAATGTATAAAGAACAAGTTCTTAGATGGTGAACAAATTTTTACATAGTGAATAAGTTCTTACATGGTGAACAGTGCAAGGGCAGTCATCAGAGAAACTTTCGGTTTTGATTACACATTATGAACACTAAACAATCATGTCAAATATGAATATTTGTTTGATTTTTATACCTGATTTATATGTGGATCCCTCATTTCTCCTTTTATTATTATTATTATTATTATTATTATTATTTTAAAGAAAATGTTGAAGTGGAAGTTAGATTTAAGTTAAAGGTAGAAAACTTAGATTAGTGATGTAAGAGAGCAAATGTAGATGATTGGGTGTGTGCCTGTAGACTATGTGTTAATCCAAGCTAGACAAGGGCAATAAAATATCCATGGATGCAGAAGATTTCTCTCAAAACAGGGGGGGAGAGGTTCTAAGCCTCACCTCTGTTGATCCCCAGTTTCTCACCTGATGGCCCCCCTGCAACTGTGCCTGTCTTAGGTTGTTCCTCCCTTGAGGAATCTTACCTGTCTCTGGCTAACCATTTTCCGGGGCCATACAGGTAGATGCAAAGTTGGTAAGTGAAACAGAAGCCTTATCGTTTGAATAGGTTAGCTTTTTATTTCTATGCAGATTTACGCCCTGTGGCTTCTATGCCCAGCATTTGTCTTGAGGTATCTTTAGCACTTGGAGGAATTATGATACTCGGTAAATTTGATATGAGGCATGAATTCCATTTAAGGGTTGTAATTAGGACAGAAGTATAAAAGCCATAGAGGTTGCAGATGGAAGAAAACAAGGGAGATTGATTATTTCTTTGACATATCTTCTTGTAGAGTAATTTAAGCATTTATAGGTTTTAAACTCCTAATTAAATTGCACACACACATTAACATAATAGGAATACAGTTACTTAACCAAAGCAGATCTACAATTACCAGCCATCTCCAGTGAGGCTAAGAAAACCAGTTAGGCACCCTAGGCATTTATGAAAATTTGTCTATATGATGGATATTGTCCAACTGTACTTGAACAGTCTGAGAGAAATCAGACCAATTTAAACAGCCCATTCCTGGGAACTGTTCACATCCCATATGTTCTTTTAACAGTAGGTAGTCTGTAGTTGTAAGAATTTGGAGCGCTACAACTTGCACTCCTCCTAAATCTTGGTTGAGTTCCAACAGTGTAGATCCAGTCAAATTTGTTGTTTTACTGTATGCACAGGCCAGCTTAGATATCTCCTTCTTCATTCCAACGGAAAGTCCAGGAACCAGTGGGATGAATGCAACTACAATTGCAGCATCGCCTGGAGTTTGTTGAGGTTTTTTGATGATCATCTGCTGGTATGACTCTTCCAGATTGTGCTGATGTTGGAAGTTTTTCTTCATATCGTATCTTAGTTCATTTTCTGGGTAGATACATTAGGCTTTGATCCTCTGTATAAATACAAACAGACCCTTGCCCACACATTGATATGCCCTTTATACCATTGTGTAGAACTCATTGGGAGTCACCACCCAGGAACTAGTATTTTTTTCTTTGAAGAGAAATGAATGTTATCGTAAAAGTGTACCTCCATAGCCGATCATCTGACACCCTTTAAGTGATCGAAGTTAAGGATATTTAAAGCATGCATTAATTGTTGATTTACAGTTAGTTTAAACCTATCATGTAGTAATCCCCCTTTTCTTTTTTTTGTTATCTTTAATCTACACTTACATGAAGAATATTGTTTACTAGGTTCTCCCCTATACCAGGTCCCCGCTATAAACCCCTTTACAGTCACTGTCCATCAGCATAGCAAAATGTTGTAGAATCACTACTTGTCTTCTCTGTGTTGTACAGCCCTCCCCTTTTACCCACCCCCCATGCATGCTGATCTTAATACCCCCCTTCTTCCTCCCAACCTTTATCCCTCCCAACCCACCCATCCTCCTCAGTCGCTTTCCCTTTGATACCTGTTAGACAATTCTTGGGTAATGTGATTCTGCTGTTTTGTTCCTTCAGTTTTTCCTTTGTTCTTATACTCCACAGATGAGTGAAATCATTTGGTATTTCTCTTTCTCCACTTGGCTTTTTTAAATGAGCATAATACCCTTCAGCTCCATCCACGTTGCTGCAAATGGTTGGATTTGCCCTCTTATGGCTGAGTAGTATTCCATTGTGTATATGTTCCAGATCTTCTTTATCCATTCATCTACTGATGGACATTAAGTTTTTTCCAATTCTTGGCTACTGTAAATAGTGATGCGGTACACATAGGGGTGCATCTGTCTTTCTCAAACTTGATTGCTGCGTTCTTAGGTTAAATTCCTAGGAGTGGAATTCCTGGGTCAAATGGTAAGTCTGTTTTGAGCATTTTGATGAACCTCCATACTGCTTTCCACAATGGTTGAACTAGTTTACAATCCCACCAGCAGTGGAGGAGGGTTCCCCTTTCTCCACAGCCTCTCCAACATTTGTTGTTGTTTGTCTTTTGGATGGCAGCCATCCTTACTGGTGTGAGGTGATACCTCATTGTAGTTTTAATTTGCATTTCTCTGATAACTAGTGATGTGGAGCATCTCTTCATGTGTCTGTTGGCCATCTATATTTCTTTTATGGAGAACCGTATGTTCAGTTCCTCTGCCCATTTTTTAATTGGATTATTTGATTTTTGTTTCTTGAGGCATGTGAGCTCTGTATATATTTTCGACGTCAAGCCTTTATCCGATCTGTCATTCACAAATATATTCTCCCATACTGTAGGGTTCCTTTTTGTTCTATTGATGGTGTCTTTTGCTGTACAGAAGCTTTTCCGCTTAACATAGTCTCACTTGTTCATTTTTGCTGTTTTCCTTGCCCGGGGAGATATGTTCAAGAAGAGGCCACTCCTGTTTATGTATGAGGTTTTTGCCTATGTTTTTCTCCACGAGTTTAATGGTTTCATGGCTTACATTCAGATTTTTGATCCATTTTGAATTTACTTTTGTATATGGGGTTAGGCAATGGTCCAGTTTCATTCTCCTACATGTAGCTGTCCAGTTTTGCGAGCACCATCTGTTGAAGAGACTGTCATTTCGCCATTGTGTGTCCATGACTCCTTTATCAAATATTAATAGACCATATATGTTTGGGTTAATGTCTGGAGTCTCTAGTCTGTTCCACTGGTCGGTGCCTCTGTTCTTGTGCCAGTACCAAATTGTCTTGATTACTATGACTTTATAGTAGAGCTTGACATTGGGGAGTGATATCCCCTCTACTTTATTCTTCTTTCTCAGGAGTGCTTTGGCTATTTGGGGTCTTTGGTGGTTCCATATGAATTTTTGAATTATTTGTTCCGTTCATTGAATAATCTGCCTGTTAATTTGTTAGGGATTGCATCAAATCTGTATATTGCTTTGGGCAGGATGGCCCTTTTGACGATATTAATTCTTCCTAGCCACGAGCATGGGATGAGTTTCCATTTGTTAGTGTCCCTTTTAATTTCTCTTAAGAGTTACTTGTAGTTTTCAGAGTATAGGTGATTCACGTCTTTGGTTAGATTTATTCCAAGTTATTTTGTTCTTTTTGTTGCAATTGTGAATGGAATTGTTTTCCTGATTTCCCTTTCTATTGGTTCATTTTTCGTGTATAGGAAACTACAGATCTCTGTGTGTTAATTTTTATCCTGCAACTTTGCTGTATTCCGATATCAGTTCTAGTAGTTTTGGGGTGGAGTCTTTAGTTTTTTTATGTACAATATCACGTCATCCGTAAATGGTGAATGTTTAACTTCTTTACCAATCTGGATTCCTTGTATTCCTTTGTTTTGTCTGTTTGCCATGGCTAGGACCTCCAGTACCATGTTAAATAGCAGTGGGGAGAGTGGGCATTCCTGTCTAGTTCCCGATCTCAGAGAAAAAGATTTCAACTTCTCGCTGTTCAGTATAATGTTGTCTGTGGGTTTATGATAAATGGCCTTTATTATGTTGAGGTACTTGCCCTCTATTCCCATTTTGCTGAGATTTTGTATCATGAATGGACGCTGAATTTTGTCGAATGTTTTTTCAGCATCTATGGAGATGATCATGTGGTTTTTGTCTTTCTATTTGTTGATGTGGTGGATGATGCTGATGGATTTTCGAATGTACCATCCTTGCATTTCTGGGATGAATCCCACTTGGTCATGGTGTATAATCCTTTGATATAATTTTGTATTCAGTTTGCTAATATTTTATTAAGTATTTTTGCATGTACATTCATCAGGGATATTGGTCTGTAATTTTCTTTTTTGGTGGGGTCTTTGCCTGGTTTTGGTATTAGGGTGATGTTGGCTTCATAGAATGAGTTTGTGAGTATTCCCTCCTCTTCTATTTTTTGGAAAACTTTAAGGAGAATGGGTATTATGTCTTCTCTGTGGCTTTGATAAAATTCCGAGGTTAATCCGTCCTGCCTGGGTGTTTTGTTCTTTGGTAGTTTTTTGATTACCGTTTCAATTTCTTTGCTCGTAATTGGATTGTTTAACTTTTGTGTTTCTTCCTTGGTCAGTCTTGGAAGGTTGTATTTTTCTAGGAAGTTGTCCATTTCTTCTAGGTTTTCCAGCTTGTTGGCATATAGATTTTCATAGTAGTCTTTAATAATTCTTTGTATTTCTGTGGAGTCTGTCATGATTTTTCCGTTCTCATTTGTGATTCTGTTGATTTCTGTTGATTCTCTTTTTCTCTTAAAATGTTTGGCTAGAGGCTTATCTATTTTGTTTTTCTCAAAGAACCAGCTCTTGGTTTCATTGATTTTTGCTACTGTTTTACTCTTCTCAATTTTGTTTATTTCTTCTCTGATCTTTATTATCTCTCCCCTTCTGCTGCTTTAGGCCTCATTTGTTCTTTTTCCTATTTCGATAATTGTGATGTTGGAGTATTCATTTGGGATTGTCTTGCTTCTTCAAGTGTGCCTGGATCGCTATATACTTTCCTCTTAAGACTGCTTTTGCTGCATCTCACAGAAGTTGGGGCTTTGTTATTGTTGTCATTTGTTTCTATATATTTATTGATCTCTATTTTAATTTGTTCATTGATCCATTGATTATTTAGGAGCATGTTGTTTAGCCTCCATGTGTTTGTTACCCATTTTGTTTTCTTTGTAGAATTTATTTCTAGTTTTATGCCTTTGTGGTCTGAAAAGTTGTTTGGAAGAATTTCAATATTTTGGATTGTGCTGAGGCTCTTTATGTGGGCTAGTATGTGGTCTATTCTGGAGAATGTTCCATGTGCACTTGAGAAGAATGTATATCCTGTTGCTTTTGGATGTATAGTCCTATAGATGTGTATTAGGTCCATCTGCTCTACTGTATTGTTCAGTGCTTCCGTGTCCTTACTTATTTTCTGCCCGGTGGATCTATCCTTTGTGGTGAGTGGTGTGTTGAAGTCTCCTAAAATGAATGCATTGCAGTCTATATCCCCCTTTAGTTCTGTTAGTATTTGTTTCACATATGCTGGTGCTCCTATGTTTGGTGCATATATATTTAGAATGGTTATATCCTCTTGTTGGACTGAGCCCTTTATCATTATGTAGTGTCCTTGTTTATCTCTTGTTACTTTCTTTGTTTTGAAGTCTATTTTGTCTGATATTAGTACTGCACCCCTGCTTTCTTCTCGCTGTTGTTTGCCAGAAGTATGTTTTTCCATCCCTTGACTTTAGTCTGTACATGTCTTTAGGTTTGAGATTAGTTTCTTGTAAGCAGCATATAGTTGGGTCTTGCTTTTTTATCCATTCTGTTACTCTGTGTCTTTTGATTGGTGCATTCAGCCCATTAACATTTAGGGTGACTATTGAAAGATATGTACTTATTGCCATTGCAGGCTTTTAATTCGTGGTTACCAAAGGTTCAAGGTTAGCCTCTTTAGTATCTTACTGCCTAACTTTGCATGCTTATTGAGCTGTTATATACACTGTCTGGAGATTCTTTTCTTCTCTCCTTATTCCTCCTCCTACATTCTTCATATGTTGGGTGTTCTGTTCTGTGCTCTTTCTAGGAGTGCTCCCATCTAGAGCAGTCCCTGTAAGATGTCCTGTAGAGGTGGTTTGTGGGAAGCAAATTCCCTCAGCTTTTGTTTGTCTGGGAATTGTTTAATCCCACCATCATATTTAAATGATAGTCATGCTGGATACAGTATCATTGGTTCAAAGCTCCTTCTGTTTCATTGCATTAAATATATCATGCCATTCTTTTCTGGCCTGTAGGGTTTCTATTGAGAAGTCTGATTTTACTCTGATGGGTTTTCCTTTATAGGTGACCTTTTTCTCTCTAGCTGAATTTAAAACTCTTTCCTTATCCTTGATCTTTGCCATTTTAATTATTATGTGTCTTGGTGTTGTCCTCCTTGGATCCTTTCTGTTGGGGGTTCTCTGTATTTCCGTATTCTGTTCCATTATTTCCTCCCCCAGTTTGGGGAAGTTTTCAGCAATTATTTCTTCCAAAATTCTTTCCATCCCTTCTCCTCTCTCTTCTTCTGTTACCCATATAATACGGATATTGTTCCTTTTGGATTGGTCACACAGTTCTCTTAATATTGTTTCATTCCTGGAGATCCTTTTATCTCTCTCTCTATGTCAGCTTCTATGCGTTCCTGTTCTCTGGTTTCAATTCCATCAAAGGCCTCTTGCATCCTATCCATTCTGCTTATAAACCCTTCCAGAGTTTGTTTCATTTCTGTAATCTCCTTTCTGGCATCTGTGATCTCCCTCCGGACTTCATCCATAACTCTTGCATATTTCTCTGCACCTCTTTCAGCGTGTTTATGATTTTTATTTTGAATTCTTTGTCAGGAAGTCTAGTTAGGTCTGTCTCCTTCTCTGGTGTTGTCTCTGTGATCTTTGTCTGCCTATAGTTTTGTCTTTTCATGGTGATAGGAATAGTTTACAGAGCTGGGACGAGTGACGGCTGGAAGAACTTCCCTCCTTGTTGGGTTGTGGCCTTCCTCTCCTGGGAGAACAGCGGCCTCTAGTGGCTTGTGCTGCGCAGCTGCGTGCTGACAGGGCTTCTGCTTCCTGCCCGTCTGCTATGGAGTTTATCTCCGCTGTTGCTGTGGGCGTGGCCTGGCTTGGGCAGCTGCATCAAAGTGGTGGAATCACATTTTAGGGGGAGCAGACAAGAGGCTATTTATCTCCATAATGGGCCTCCATGCTCCCTGCAGCTCAGGGGATTAGGTTGCCCAGAGATCCCCAGATTCCCTACCTCTGGATTAAGTGTCCCATCTTGCCCTTTAAGACTTCCAAAAAGCACCTGCCAAAACAAAACAATGACCACAAAAAAAAAATTTTTTTTAATAAAATAATATAAATAAATTTTTTAAAATGGCCGCTTGCTTTTCTGATGTCCTCTGGCGCCAGGCCTCCCATACCCGCTCACTGTTCTTGCTGCCCTCTTTCCCTAGTATCCAGGGCCCCAAACATGCACTGTGTCTGCGCTCTGGTCTGGATGGCTGGGGCTGTGTGTTCAGCAGTCCTAGGCTCCCTCTCCCTCCCACTCTGACTCCTCTTCTCCTACTGGGAGCTGGGGTGTGGGGCTCCCAGGTCCCGCCGGCCTGAAGCTTGTATCTTACCCCCTTCATGAGGCGCTGGGTTCACGCTGGTGTGGAAGTGGTCTGGATGTTCTGTGTCCTCTGGTCTTTATTCTAGGAAGAGTTGTCTTTGTTATGTTTTCATAGATATATGTGGTTTGGGGAGGAGATTTCCACTGCTCTACTCACCCCGCTGTCTTGGCTCCACCTCCTTATGTAATAAATATTTTAAAGAGTAAAGGAGTGTGTCTGCAGCATCTCCAGGGATCCTGCACCTTCAGGGAAGATGAGAACAAAGATGGCAAGCACACAATGTTTTTTAAAGATTTTGCAAAGACAATGATGTCCACTGGATTTATGTGTCTGTTACATGTAACTCCCACCCCAGATTTCTCCAGTTCTTTGAAGATAAAACTGGTTTAATATATTTAGATTAAATGTTATAAAAATACTATTACTTTCTTAACAATTATTCCAATATCCTACCTTTATAAAATAGTCTTGAGAACCTTTAAAAACTATATATGTGGGTTTTTCCTCTGTTGAAAACGTACTTGGAAACCACCCACAACCATCTGTGGACTTACTGATGTAAAAACAAAGCAAAATTTTATATTGGTTGTGAACTGCAGGTGCTGGTGTATAATTCATATTACTGAGAATCTCTGCCTTCCTCCCACAGGTGCTCCAGAAATGGTACCAATCCTGGGTAGCCTCAAAAGACCTATTACTTACAGACATCAAAGTTCCCAGTAATGTACTTTCATTTCAATTCAGTGTTATAAATAGACACTTTAGAGTCCAGTATTATTTGAAATAAAGTCAAATCCTCAATTGCTATGTATATAAAGACTGCAAAGAAATATACCAAAAATATTAATGTAGTTATCTCTGGGTGGTGGAATAAGGATGGTTTTATTTCTTACATTGTATGTTTTTATATTTTCCCAATTTTTCCAAGTGAGCGTAGTTTACTTTTATAATCTGAAAAAAAAAGAAACAGTGGTTTTAAGATGGAAATAAAATAAAATATTACCTTAGTTAATAAAGAAATGTTATTTTTTATTTTGAGAGTGAATCCATGTGCTTCACAAAGTTGAGGTAACAACATTTCTAGGTCTAAACCTTAGAAAGCTTGGGCCTTTTACCTTCTCTCAAACAAGTAAGACATAACAAATGGCTTCAAAAATATTTTGCTTAGTTTAGAAATTGTACTGTTTTCTTTTCCCAAGGCTGGCCATTTGTTACTGCAAATGACCTACCTCCCAATGTGAATGAATTAAACATGTAAAAGGCCTTAAAAATATGACTACTTAAAAAAATGTAAAGTAGTATAAACATTCACTTTAAAATAGAAAGCACGCAGTACTTTTGGTACCTTAAATTGTTAGAAGAAGACATTATAAATTATAAATAAACTAAACTATAATAAAAATAAACTCCAATATGTAGTAACACATAAAAATTATAAAGGAAAAACACTGGGTTTCCTTGTGATTCTACCCCGGAGAGTTTCTAATTGTGCATCTGAAAGAGCAAAAGCCAACAATAAAGGGGATTACATATGCATTCCTGCAACACATTCATCCTTAATCCATAAGAACAATACAAGAGACACGAATTTTAAAACAAGAAAAGATGTACCTACCTTTGAGGCCAACTGCAATTTCAGGCCTAAGAATGAGAAGACTGTGTAGCTCCCCTTTGATTCAAAAAACTGCCATAATCCTAGAAAATGGTGGAGGAGGAAACAAAAGCAATTAGCCCTGTGTCTGGTACTCTGACAAATGCTTCCAGAAATAAATGATGTGCCCCTGCTCTGTCCAGGCCAGGGGAGAGTGATGTAGATCTACTGGACTAGCTCTGTTTGAGCTGAAAGATGTCCTTGACTGTGATGGCGGATGGGACTTGAGGCAGGGTCAGAATGTACAATGATGACAACAGAAATCAACCTGTGACACATTCCTTTACCTGTGCCCAGCCACACTACCTGGTGTTGAACCACTCTGGCCTGAGGCTCTGTTGGATCCTAGCACTTCAATACAGAAGGCTGCCTTCCGATTCTACTCTTGTTATTTTGTTATCAGGACTTAAAAAAAGTGAGAGTGAACAGAAAGCTGGAAAGGTCGCCCTATGTCACTGTGAGCACTTCTACTCTGCTTTTGAAGTTTCCACATTCCTTGAGCCTGTCTTCAGAGGGAATACGATCAAATGAAAACAAAAGGAAATATTCTCTGCAACACTCATCTTGGCCTCAGAGTCATTTCCTCTTCCTACTTTCATAAGAGAAGCCTTCATGGAGCTTGTTCTGCTCACCAATGGTTTGTTTTCAAAAATTTGCATGTATAATAACTACATCGTTTCTAAGTTAATGTGAAGTAGTCTAAAAATTTGGTAAAAGTACCTCTGATTACTTTATCCTGAAGAGAAACAGAAGCAGAAATGATCCAGCTCATTTTTAGGCATTTGCTCTGTGCTGGGTGTCTCATGATCTGTGCATTGTTTAAACTCCACCACAGCCCACCAGCCTGGAGACTGGCTCAGAACAAAATCATGCCATCGAAGTTGGACAGCCAGTACTCGAGAGAGCTGAGATTTGGGCCCAGTTCTCACTGATGCTGGACTGATGCCTTTTGTACTCTAAAATGCTTTCTGCCCAAGAGGCAAGCAGGTTTGGGGCACCTTGTATACCAGGGACACTGAGCCTAATATGTCCACTGCTGAGCTCAGGAAAAGTCTTCACAAGTCTGTGTCATCTCAGTCATCACAATGCCCTCATCCAAACTAGACTTTGGCAACAGCACCCAATTTATCAAACCTTTTCTGAACTAACCTATTCTTATCCAATCACTCTCAAGTGAAGACAAACTGACCTTCCAAAGCACAAATTTGATCACACTGCTCTCTGCTTAATACTTTCCTTTAAGACTTCTCAATGCTCTCAGAATACAGGTTAAAGTTCTTCCTATGGCACAGAAGGTGCTGTACGGTCCAGGTCTAGCTCAGTCATAGTCGGGGAGAAGAGTGGTACACCTCCACCCCCACCAACCACCGCCCAGGGCAGATTCCCTTCTGAGAACTGGTACACGTGCTCAGTCAACTGTGGTGCAGTGGCTGGCAATCTACCATTTGAGCTATGTGACTTCGACCAACGTATTCAACCTCCTCAGACTGTCCCTACTCTTCCGTAGCACATACTACAAGTCCTTTGAAGCCCAGAATTCTATGAAATGATGGCACATTTGTTAGCTGTGATCATGAAGCCTTCTGTAGGTAAAACTGTACTACTTCTAGAATATCTCGCCCGCTTTAGTGCATCTGCATATCAACACGTGTTCCTCAGGGGGTGGAGATTCATAGGTCGACTCCATATCAATGGGTAATTACCTGGGCAACCCAGAGCTTATCTGAATCTGAGAGGCTAGGGGGAGGACTTACATGCTTCTGCCCCAGCAAGAAACAGATGGCTCGGACTGCAGTTTGTAAGCAATAAACGGGTTTTAAACTTCATTTTTCCCTTTGACTGATTTTGGTTTTAGAGGTATTTTGTCCTTTGATTTCCTTTTTCTGGAGTTACACCTAAACATTACAGTTACTAGAGATACTTGTTTGAAAAGTTTACCCCTGGTAACTGGTTTAAATGAACAGGAAATGGAAGGGACAGAGTGGGGGAAAAAATAAGGACTGGTGGCTCAGGCATCAAAATGCTGCCCAGTCCTTGAAGGCCTTTCACCTGCCCCTGTTTGATTAATGACTCTTATGTCAGTGAGGATGCACGAATGAGAAATAACAAGGGAAACAATACCTCACCCAGACTCTACAGACGTAGTGGGAATTTCACTTTGAAACACTCAAGTGTTAATATGAAAATACCATGCACATGAATGAGCAAAAGGTAAGTTACAGTGAGACTCAGTGCATGTAATTCAGGTTTCAGTGTTTACATTAAAAACCTTAATCTTAAAATGATTGTAATTCACCAAATCACAAACCTGGAAATAAGGTACTCTTCCAAGCAAGTTTCTATATATAAAACAAGACATATAAAATACATACATGTAACACATAGAAAGAATATGTAACATTATAAACAGTCCATTTAACCACATATTGCACCAAAACTATTCTCCTACATTTCAGATACTAACAAAGGTATTTAGAAATTTCAGATATTTAGAACTCTCATAATGGCAACATTCCTTATTTATATAAAAACTCTCTTTAAGTCTACTTTCTACCAAAATCAGAAGCATTATTTAATTTTATGGTCCCTCAACTCAATGCTATGTCATTACAGCTGAAGAGCTTCTTACCTAAACACTGATGGACCCTCCCTCCCAACAGCTCAGAAACTGTCCCTTATGGTAATGAACTCTTTCCAAAGTGACAAATGCAAGATTTGCTAGTCAACTTTAAAAGTGGAATAATTGAAAGGAAATCACTTTTAAAATTAATGTTAGGACCTGGCACAGCAGCTTACCAATAGTAATTGTCAAGTGGATGAATGAGTTCTGTTTGCTAGTTAATGACCAATGTGCCATGCTTTAGATTAACCTCATGCTAGTAACATAATTTGAGTAAATCTGATTTCTACTCTATTAACTACAGGTTTTAAAGAATTGTGTAAAAATTTACTTTCTGACATTCAAAAGTTTTTGAGTGTCCTGATGAATCTCAAATAAGAGGTTAAATTGTTTTCTTTGTCACATTTAAGCAGAGTAGGGGAGTGATAATCTAAAATCTGGGATTTATTAATAGTTAACACCTCCTTTCAGAGATAATAACATACAGTATGATGTGAAATAGTTTAAAATAGAAATTTAAAAATCACATCCTATTAAGATATACATTCTTATATTTTGTCCTGAGGCATTCCCCAATAAAAGAGGAAGATCTGTTTTCTTATATTCACTTCACTTATCAGGCATCTATTTTTAAATATATATATTAGAGTTCATACTATGAAAGTTAAAAAAACAGGATTTTAAAAACTCACTATTAAGTCTCTAGATAGGCTTGCTGAATTTCTTATGGTCAAAGATACTGTCTCTGAAGTGCTTGTAAATGCACACCTGCAAATTGCACATTCTGGACAATCAACCTTCTGTAACTATAACAACAATGATCAGATAATATGTCTTTTGAGAAGGCATAGACACACAAAGTGTACTCAAGATAAATTTGCCCCATTTCAGAATACAATACATTTTTATTTCATTTAGGAAAAGGGATGATAAATTCACTTTGTTTGTAGAGCCAACTGCCTATGAAAAGAAAATTTCTGAATTATATAGATATCAGCATAACTGACACTTTTCCTAATGGCACATTTACCCAAACAGTACAATTTTAAGAATAAAGCAAGCTAAACAACTGTTAAAAAGGAAAAGAAAAGAAAAGCTTCCTTCACCTGTACTTGTTTGTGTTCTAGTGAGAACCAGTGTGAGAGACATTCATGAGCTCCTGATAAAATCTACAAGTGTCAGAGCCCACAAGAGCCTTTCTTCAGAGTTCACTGGCGAACTCACCGGTTCTACAATGGGATGGTCATGGGCCCAACAACCATCTCAGACAGAGGCAGGGATGTGCTCCATCCACCCAGTGCCACAGGATCAGTGAGGGGGGCCCACAGCAGGCACACTGGAAGGCTGTCCCACTCCCCATGCTCACTCGTGACACTTCATTGACAGGACAGTACAAGGAGCAGAACAGCAAGAGGCCCGAATGAACAGTGGCAGCCATGGGTTCTCAGTGAGCCACAGCAAACCTGGTTTCCCAAAGAATTTTTTAAGACACTCTATCTAAGACTATGAGTTGCTGCAGCTTTGGAAAAGGATCACAGGCTCCTTCTAAAAATGTCTTTTAAGCCTGAGGGTAGCCTCTGGGCAGTTTCCTCATTTAGTGGATAAGGACCATTAATGCTATATTCCATTTTATGGAATCTGAGTATAGAAGGAAAACACAGTTGGCAGTTCTAATCCTGGTAGGATATGTGCGATGCAGTTGTCTGAAACAGTTTCATTCAGCAATTTTTATGCCAAATACAACAAAAAATAGTATGCTGCTGAGGATTTAAAAATCCCAATTCAAACCCTACTGGTACAAGATGGAAGAGCAAGCAGGTGTGTCTACAAGCACCAACTGAAATTGCTTGGGAAAAGTTTTCTTGTGCTCAACAGGAAAAGAAACCAGCAATAAAATTTTAAGACATATCAGAGGAGTAAGTGGAAAGAAAAAAATCAATTAAGAAAGATAATCTCTTGGCTATTGACATTTATGTCCTTCTTAAACCACAGTAATTTGGTAAAATAGGATTATTTGCCCTCCTCTCACTGCTCACAGAAATGAACAGCTCTGTAGAGAACAGTATTTACATGTCTAAAACAATACAAATATAACATGTATTGTATTTTTCCTTAATAATAGTTATTACAGTTACAGAAGAGAATGAGACTTAAAAACTAACAATTTTGCGTGTATAAATCAAATGGGTGCGATGAGAGAAGTTGTAAGAATGCAAATTTGTCATCTTTTAAAGAAAGAAGTAAATACTGTCCAAATTTAAAATCAAGGATTATAGACACTAGTATGAGGGACAGGGTGAATATAAAACTGCAAGCAGAACTTCACAAAGAATATACATCTTGGGGCCCTGGGAGAGGTCACATGAAAATAGGGGCAGAGAAAAACTTACTCTTTACCTTTGACCCTCCTGTCAACAGGCTTTACTGTCTGAACATTGGCATTAAGATGGCCCTAGTAACTTAAGCGTTCTGTTTCCTTTTCAGTAACTTTGCTGCATAAGGCTAAGAATGAGAGAAAAATTTTAATGGAAAGAAATTCACCAGTTTGGATTACTAAAGATAAATGGCTGGAAGCACAACTGGGTGGCCTTTCAATATTCACAACACAAGGCATTGTTTTTAAGGAAGACATGCCCCAGATTCTCATCACTGTAGAACACTGTGGCAGACATCTCAGTAAAGTGAAAATGGAAGATTAAACATTCTGACAGAAGGTAAGACAAGTGAAGAACTCCTTGATTAGGTAAGTGATGTTTTAGACAGAATAATACTGATTTTTAAATTCAGATCAAATTTCCTAAGAAAATATTAACTGCAGGATATGCGAGCTTCTAATTGAGGCAATTTCCCAAACAGATTTCATCATAAAAACCAGAAGGTTCAGTAAGCTTGCTTTGGAGACACTTGGCTCTGACTGCTTTTAGAACAATAGTGCAAATGCTGCATGAGGCAAGACGCAAAAGAACTGGTTACACACACTCAGCTGAAAACACCTGTAGCTATTGCCCCTTCACATAACAATTTTTGTTGAGTACGTTCTGTGTTCCTAGCATCACAATAGGTTACAGACACTACAGTAAAGACACAACAGAGCCAGCTGAGGAGAAGCACAAGGTACTCAGAGCCTAGCTGAAGGCAAAGACATGGAAAAAAACACTCCAAGATAATAAATGTCCTAAGAGTAATAAGGTTTTCTGGGCACGGGGGAGAGAGAAATAATGAGAGTCCTGGTCAATTAGAGGAAGATCAACAACAAGGCCTGCTCAAATTGGGTTTTGAGACAGAAACAGTACCGACTTATGCAGGAAGTGAAAAGACAGGATTTGGCAACCAACCGGGTAATGACGTGAGGCAAATGGGGTGGGGCTACTTGCAGGGCTTCACTCTGTATATATAGCCATTAACCCTATATTAATAATGTGTACATTTTAAAGAGAGAGCAAAATCTCCTGTGAACAACAATGAAATTTGGAACTTTAGCTTCCCTTTTTGTCTCTGAACAGCTATTAGCACATAACTGCTGCAGCCACTTGGGCTTCAACATACATCAAAATTTCTGTCCATCACTGCATTCTTTTCCATTCTGCCTAAATATATGTTTAATTTTCATGAAGGATACTTTGGGAACAGCTAAGCCTCTGTTTCTCAAGTGTGATCACCGAGGAGCCCCAGGAGGTAGCAGGAAATGTGAATGGACTGTCTACAGCAGGGGTCAGCAATGGAGGAGCCTGTGAGCAAGTGTGCTGCTGTCATTTTTAAAGGGTTAGAAACCAAAACAAAACAACCAAACAGAATATGCAGGAGAGAACTATGTGGCACACAAAGTCTAAAGTATTCACCAAATGGCCCAATTCATGATATAGGGGATTGGAGGATATACTTTGAAGTAGCCCTTGCTAATGTAAAATTTCTTAAATCTTAAATTTCTTAAATTGAATATGGCATTTTAATCTTAAAAATTCAGGGAAATCAGTCAAGGCATCCTGCCCCACAATACATCAGTGTTTGTCTTGCTACTAAAACTTGTTATGTTTCACAATGTATTCAAAATCCTCAAGCCAAATGGATGCTCCGGGCAGAGAGATATCTTTATTCTGTGACTTTGGGAAGTCCTAGGCCCTGAGAAAAACAATTATGGTTTTGCCAGCAACACAGATAATAATCATCTTAACTTTTCCTAGTTTCCATTTCACCAAGTGACTATTTCTTGACCTTCAACTCATCCGGGGCCACCAACATAACCCATCATAGCCTGACAACAGTATGCCCCAAAGTATTTTTGTTTTTGACAGAGCACTAAAACAAATAGTGAAATAGCCTATTATGAAAATGAACTTTCTAAAATAACATTCAATTTAACAAACTCTTTGGAATAGCTTGCCATTTGCAAACTAATATGGCTAGTAACAAACTAAAAAGCATATAGCAGAGAAATGATTACATTAACAATAATAATCCTTTAAAGGAATGACATGTATCTAAAAATAAGTTACCTGTATTTGGAAACTATTTTTGTTAGACAACAAAGGAGGGCACAAAATGGTATATACAGTATGATCCAAAAAAAAAAGATGTATGGGGGGACTCAATAATATGGGTGATTGTAGTAAACACACTGTTTTTCATGTGAAAACTTCATAAGAGTGTATATCAGTAATATCTTAATATTTAAAAAAACACATAGACCAAATGTTTGCTGTCTTCCTTGAAAGATAAAACTGATTACTCCCACTCTTCTTTCTCATTCTCATTTTTCTAATATTCACTGCTTTCATATTCATTTTAGTGCTGGGAAAAAGAAATAATGACAAAAAGACCACTGAGTAACCAGTTCAGTTTGAAAACTTTAAATAACCCTTTCTAACAACTTCCTGTGAGACCGTTGTCTAAACAGCATTTCATATATTTATGTGTGGGTATGTTTGTGTGTGACATAAATACATATGAATAACTCTTTCTTTTGAATAATCTATGTATAAATCAGGGATTTGAAAAACTGCTAATTAAGAGAGTTGGTTCCTCATGCTTCAAAAGACAACCCCAAATACTCTAAATATATCCCTCACTATGATCTTCCCAAAAGTCTTACATAAACACTTCACTTGGGAACAACACAGCTTCATAAAACGTAGGAGATATTGTGGTGTACTTCTGAGCCTCCACCAGTGGTTAGAAGATGCTAATACATCTTGTCTCCAGTCATGGAAAAGAAAAGAAGAGATGCCACAATGAACCAGTGCTGGGTAATGAGCCTTTCTGCACCTCCTCAAGACCAGCTGCTACTATCTCCAGTCTACTTCAGGCTCCAATTAACAAATTAAGATGGGGAAATGCTGTCAAAGTTGGCCAAAATCATTACTTACATAAGGAAACTTTTATATAAACTTATATGGTTACCAATATAACTAATGCTTAGGTACAAAATTAATACTCCACAAGTATCATCTAAAATTACAAAAATTCAAAAGTTTTAAAAGATAAATAATATTTTAACTTGCCTCATGGAAAATAGCCAAAAGGTTATTCTTCTATAAAAACAGTCTTCTTTCTCTCAACTGAGCCATCCTCTCTTTATGATCAAACAAGACTTACATGAGAAAATTATGGAAATGTGTTTTACAATGTGAATAAACAACATTACTGAAATGTACAATTAAAAGCAGTTAAGATAGTAAATTCTGTAATATGTTTTTACCACAAGAAAAATTTTTAATAAAAAAAAAATTAAAAAAACATTTAATGAAACCCACATCATTTTTTCCCTGAAAAGATAAGACAAAAAATGAAAGGGGAGCAAATATTCTCCTTTTGTGTAGTAGATGTGTGTGTTTTCATTTCTGGTGCATTCCACACATGCGAGTTCCACAGAGAAACAACAAAGTTTAAAAACCTTGAATGTGAGGACCTGAGTTTCCTAAAGTCCAAATCAGACACTAAAGCTTCTCAGAAAGGATTAGGTGTTGGGACCCCATTTCAAGAGAGAAATCTAGCTCATGGTGGGACACCAGAGGGAAATAGCAAGAACAACCAGTCTGTGCCAATCCGGTTCTTAACTACAAACAACAGAAATGAACACTGGCAACTTAAAAGGGAAAGGAAACCATGGCTGTACAGTAGGAGCTCACAGAGTTCACACTAAAGGCAGAGGACCAGTTTACTTAGAATAAATTTCCATGACTGTATCCAAGAACACACCTGACCTTACCCCAGGATCAGCCCATCACCCCTGTGCACTTACTACCACCTCCAACTGGTCCTGTGTTTCTGTACTGTTCCCCCGGTGTTCAGATTCTGGGGTGGGAAGAACTGACTGGGCATACCAGGGAGCTTCTTTTCAGGGGAGAATTCCTCCCAATAGGCAGCATATTCAAATGCTGAGGACAGAGAGAAGGCAATTTTCCACACTGGATACCAAGGAGCTTAGCAGCCATTTATGTCTGCAGGCCTAGCTCATTCCATTTAAAATAAGTTTCCAGCCAGTTCCAGGAAACAGAATCTTCATGCTCACTGGATCCTGCCACTTTTGATGCGGTAGGTTTCCACACATTATCACCAGATAAGACTAGTCATAGAGCATCGTGGGTTAAGCAAGCTGCACAAAAGCATGTGGAATGAATGAGGCCATGGTTAGTTGCCCTCTAAGCCTTTTGCTTTTGTCTCAAACCTGCTTGACCTTGATCAGAGCAGACACTGTCTTCCAAACTCATGCCAGAACAGAGTAAGGACAGAGTGTACACCCCAGCATTATGGGGCTAACAATACCCAAGCAGAAAATATGCCATTTATCTGGCACATTTTGGTCAATTTGAAAGCCTCTAACCAGCTTCCAGTCTATCTGAACAAACTCCCACAGATACTGTATGGCAAAGATTCACAGAGATTTAGAAGTCACAAAGAGGTGAAAGTAAGGACAGAGAACTTTCATAATATTACATTCTCTTATTCATTCAATACATTTCTCTACTCAAAAGGCTTTGAAATTCCTCTGTTCAAAGGGCTTCTACTTTTATGATGATAGAGCAAAGATGTCTCTACCACCTTTATTTTCTTGAAAAGTCAACAGAACAAGCCTTTTAAAAAATTGAACTCCATTTTTTCAATTAAAACTAGGAGACATCTAGATCCCTGGATCACAACATATGCAAAATGTATGTTGAAATGGTGAGGGATGTGAGACACAGAGGATGGCCAAACCTCAGTGTCTGAGGAGGCAGTATCAACATAAATAGGCTGCAGGGACCACCTGTGAAGGTGGTGTGTGGGCAAAGGCACAAACAGGGAGACCATTTGAAAGCCTGTACAAGGAGTAGTTAGACTCCAAGGATACTCCACTGTCCCATTTGTTGTAGAGCACCAAATTGTAACACAAGCAGTGAAGAAAATAGGGGTGAAAACAGGGTTAGAATGTAAACATGTGCATGTCAGAGCACGAGATCCTCCAGGCCTACAGGAACTCTCTCCACACAGGTCAAGAACTCCAGTATCTGGGCTGATATTCCCAAAACAAGAGACCAAGGGTCAATCCTCTGGGAAAATTAACCCATTTACTTAAAAGACTTACAGATAAATTATCAGTATCTGCAATGAGAATGCCACCTGGGGACCCAGTCACCCTACAAAGTCCGGCAGAAAACAAGCCCACAGACATATAGGCGTACGTGGCACAAATGGGCACACTCCATTTCTTGATAGATCTCCAGTGCCTCACCTCTTAAATAAGCGAAAGACAAGGATCACCAGACATCTGAGTAAGCCCACGATAATTAGGAGAAAAGAACAAAATAACGTGAAAAATACTATAATAGTGGAAACAGGCAATACTGGTAAAAGAAGAAAACGTCAAAAAATCATACTTAATATCTCCAATGAGCTAAGATAGTGCACTCATCTCATAAGAGCCTATTATTAAAAAGAAAAAAATCAGGAAGAATAGAAAAGAAACAAAAAATTCAAGGAAAGGATTCAGAGGTTAGTTAAAGAAATCTCACGGAAAGGAGAAGAAAAAGTTAGAGAAGTGGACAATACAAAGAAAAAGGTAAGAACACTGGAAAATCAATGTTAAAATGTTTTATACCAAAATTAATATGCAGTCAAAAAAATGGGGGAAGACTCATGCCAGAAGATGATCATCAAAAAACCCCAACAAAGATCCACGCACTGCTACAGCTGTAGATGCACTCATCCCACCAGTTCCTGGACTTGCCATGGGAATGAGGAAGGAGATATCTAAGCTGGCCTGTGCATACAGTAAAACAACAAAATTGGACTGGATCTATACTGTTGGAACTCAACCAAGAATTTGGAGAAGTGCAAATTGTAGCGCTCCAAAGTCTTACAACTACAAACTATTTATTGTTAAAAGAACATATGGCATGTGAACAGTCCCCAGGAATGGGTTGTTTTAATTTGTCTGATTTCTCTCAGACTGTTCAAGTTCATTTGGACAATATCCACCATATCATAGATAAGTTTTCACAAATGCCTAAGGTGCCTAACTGGTTTTCTTGGTTACACTGCAGATGGCTGGTAATTACAGATATGCTTTGGTTATGTAACTATACTCCTATTATGTTAATGTGTGTGTGCAATTTAAGTAGTAGCTTAAAACCTATACATGCTGAAGTTACTCTACAAGAAGATATATCAAAGAAATAATCAATCTTCCCATGTTTTCTTCCGCCTGCTACTTCTATAGCTTTTCTTCTTCCTTCCTAATTACAACCCTTAAATAGAATTCGTGCCTCATATCAAATTTACCGAGTATCATAATTCTTCCAAGTGGTAAAGATACCTCAAGACAAATGCTGGGCATAGAAGCCACAGGGCATAAATATGCAAAGAAGTAAAAAGCTAACCTTTTCAAACAATAAGGCTTCTCTCTCACTTACCAACTTCACATTTCCCTGTATGGCCCCGGAAGATGACTGGTTAGCCAGAGACGGGTAAGATTCCTCAAGGGAGGAACAACCTAAGACAGGCACAGTCGCAGGGGGGCCATCAGGTGAGAAATTGGGGATCAACAGAGGTGAGGCTTAGAACCTCACCCCCCCGTTCTGAGAGAAATCTTCTGCATACGTGGATGTTTTATTGCCCTGGTCTAGCTTGGATTAACACATAGTCTACAGGCACACACCTGATCATCTACATGTGCTCTCTTACAACACTAAACTATGTTTTCTACCTTTATCTTGTATCTACCTACCACTTCAGCATTTTATCAAAAATAATAATAATAAAGAGAGAAATGTGGTATCCACATATAAATCAAGTATAAAAACCAAATGAGTATTCATATTTGAACTGACTGTTTATAGTTCATAATGCATGAGCAAAACCGAAAGTTTCTGTGATGACTGCCCTTGTACTGTTCACTATGTAACTTATTCATTATGTAAGAATTTGTTCTACATGTAAAAACTTGTTTGTTATGCCTCAGAAGATTGGAGACTGACAAAAATTAGGCTTGGGGTGGAATAATGATTGTGCATTGAGCATTGACTCCCCTATACAGAATTTTATTGTCGTTAACAACCATTTGATCAATAAATATGAGAGATGCCCTCACAAAAAAAAAAAAAAAAAAAAAAAAAAAAAGGACAGACTTCCAATGGTAAAATAAATTAGTAACCGGGATGTAATGTATAGCATAAGGAATATAGTCAAGATATTGTAACAGCCTGGTAGGGTGATAGCTGGAACCTAGAATTATGTATATAAATGTTCTACCACTGTGTTGTACACTTGAAACTCATGTAATGTAATACTGTGTGTCAACTACCCTTCAATAAAAAATAATTATTTAAAAAAAAAAAAAAAATTGATAGTAAAAAAAAAAAAAAAAAAAATGGGAAACAGGAGAAAATCTTCAAAGGAAATACTATAAGAACATATTCAATAACTCAACCACATAATCTTAGGTTATAAGGACCCACTGAGCACTCAACTCAATGAAGGAAAAATAGTTTACATTGTGGTTAATTCACCCACAATTTTTAGGATAAACATGAGTAAGAGAACTTAAAGACTAGCACAGATGAAAATGACTAAAACATGCAAAAGATCAAGGAAAACTACCACAGACTTGTCCACTGCAGCACTGGAGAGCAGATGATAATAAAGCTGGGTGGCCAGAAAGATTTCCCACCTAGGGTTCTGAACCCAGCAGAACTACCTGGCAGCCTGAGACCACTTTCATGCCTGCAAAGTCTGAGGAAGATGTCAAAAAGGGCTGGAATTTGTTTGAAGCCTCCTAGCTGTATTTGATAGCCTCACTCTATCACATTACCCTAACCCTAACACTAACCCATTCCTGTACCCTATCCATAGTTCTAACCCCTTCTCTTCCTATTGTCTTATTTCAAACAAAACTCCTACGACAAACCCTACTCTTCACTGTGTTCCAATCCTCCATTTATTAAATATTAGGCAGTATTATTTTAATCCTAAATATCTAAATTATTAAATCCCAAAGCTCTGAACCCTTAAATTAAAATTTAAGCTTCTAAATTAACTAAGCGAAGTTACAAGAAAAAAGAACATGTTTTCCTTGTATACATTAGCAATGAATAATCACAAAAGGAATTTTTTAATTCTCTACTAAATAATGTCAACATTAATAATATACATGGGAACAGACTTAATTTAAGTGCAAGTATTATGCATTTAAAATTATAAAACATTGATAATAGGAAAAATAAAGAAAAGCAAAATAAATGTAAGGTCCTGCTGTGGTGATGGCAGACTTAATATCTCTATGATGGCAATGGCACAAATGCACCCTACACACTCAATATGGTTCCTATGAAAATTCCCAAAGCTTTTTGGGAAGAATTGCTGCAGCTGATCCTGTCACATATGAAATTGCAAGGGACCACAATGAGCCCTTGAGCAGAATTTTGATAAAGAAAATCAAAGCTGGAGGCACAGGATTCCCAAAATCAAATCTTAGTACAAAGTGAGCAGTAAATGAAACACTGTGACACTGTCATAAAGAAACAGAGTTGACCCTTGGACAGTAGGCATGTGAACTCCACAGGTCCAATTAAACGGACTTTTCCCCACAAATATATTGGTAAAATGTTAAGTCAACAATTTGAAACATTACCTTTTCTCTAGCTTACTTTACTGTAAGAATATAGCACATAATAGGTATAATGTACAAAACATTGTTAATCGAGTGTTTATATTATGGGAAAGGCTTCCAGTCAAAACAGGCAATCAGTTTTAGGATAACAAAGTTTTGGCAGAGTCAGATGTTTTATGTAGATTGTGATTCTGTGGGGGTGTCAGCACCACTAACCCCCATGTTGTTCAAGGGTCGACTGTATATACAGATCAACGTACCTGAATGGAAAGCCCAGTAATGGCCCTAACCAACAATGTCCAGTTGATTTCTGACAAGGGTGGACAACATTAACTTATGGAGAGAAAGTGTCTTTCCAGTAAATGGTGCTTGGCAACCAGCTGTCCACATGCAGAAGAATGAAAATGAATCCTAACTCATATCACATACAAAAATTAACTCAAAATACATAATGGCTTACATGTAATAGGTAAAACATGGGGATAAATGTTCATGACCTTGGATTTAGCTATGGTTTCTCAGATCTGAAACCAAAGTACAAGCAACAAGAAAAAGAATAAATTAATTTCCTATAAATTAAAATATTTTCTGCATCAAAAGATTCCAACCAAGAAGTGAAAAAAGTCACGGAATAGAAGAAAATATCTGCACACTGTATATCTGACAAGAGCCTGTTATCCAGAAAACATCACGAACTTGTACAGTGCAACAAGACAACATCCCAACTTTTTAAATGCATGAGAGACTCCAAGACATACAAATGCTCCAACAAGCACATGGAAAGGTGTCACATAGAATTCCCTGCACACACATGGGAATGGCTATAATCAGGAAAATCACACATTGCCAAGGATGCAGAAGAACTGGAGCCCCTAACCTTTGCTTGTGGAAATGTAAAATGTGCAGCCTGTGTACAACACCTTGGTGTTTCCTCATAAAGATAAATTACAATTACCCAATTGTCGTTCTACACCCACTCCTAGATAATACTGCAAGGAAATGACTATGATGTTCAAACAGAAACTGGCCCACGAGTTCTTGGCAGCATTGATCAGCACAGCAAAAAGTCAGAAACAACTCAAATGCCCATCAAGGGGTGAATGGATGGATAAAACCGGGTTGATCCATAAACTGCATTTTTCTGCCATATACAGAAAGAAAGGAAAGTGGTCCACAGACTCCTGGAAAACAGTGTGGGGAGGGGGGAAGGTGTCCCCAGAAACTTGAACATACAGTTAATATATGAGCAGCAATTCCATTTCAGGGCAACTGCCCAAACCACAGGGCATCTGCCAAAAGCAGGGACTTAGAAATTTGGACACCTATGTTCACATCTCCATGACTCACAATGGTTAAAAGGTGGAGAAGACCCACGTGTCCACAGACAAATGGATGAACAAAGTGTGGTCTCCACACAGTGGAGTGAACAAGGGCATCCTGGCACCTGCTGCATGGATGGACCTAAAGCCAATTTTCTCAGTGAAATGCACCAGTCACAGAAGGATGAATACTATGTGATCCCACTTACGTGAGATCTGTTGGAGCCCATCTGAGCTAAAGTCCCTGGAACAGTTCCAGAAAAAGGAAATGTGATCAGGATAGAAAGACATTTGCACACAGCTGGGGTAGGTGGTAACAGCTCTGCTGCGTCTGTGCACTGGTTTATCATGTGGAGACCCTAATACTTCCCTCATTTAGGGTCAGGTGGTGGCTCCCTATAAACTTGTCCCTATTTAGGGTAGAGGCCAAGAGAATTTTGTGTGAAGTGACAGGTGTCGTAAAGTGGGACCATGGGGAATTTAGTGTAAAGTGTGTTTGTACTGACACTGCAAGTTTTCTGTGTGCTTGAAATTGCTGGAAAGTAAATTACTTTGAAGAACAACCATGCCAGTCCTGTACCAGAAAAGCAGAGCAGACATCACACCCAGTCACAGAGGCCAAGCCCTCCCATTCAGTTCACCCGAAGTGGACCGCTACTTAGCCTGCGGGAGTCACTACAAGGCACGTGGTAAAATTCCCTTGCAGACACTGGGCTTGGGTGTTGGGACGACCTGGAGTGGAACACTGGGATTTTTAAATTCCAATTTCCACACTGCTCCACCAAAAATCTGTTACAGCTAAAAGTAAAAGCAATAATCTTGCAGGATACAAAATCAACATACAGAAGTTGTTTGCTTCTGTTCACGAATAACCAACCATCAGGAAGAGACATTAAGAAAACAATGCCCTTTACAACTGCATCATAAAGAATGAAGTACCTAAGGACAAGTATAACCAATGAGGTGGGAGGCTTGAAGCTTGAGACCTGAACACTGTGGACACTGCAGACCAGGATGGGGCAGGAGGTGTGTTAGGTTATTACATGTCCTCTCCACCAACAGGAACCTTCAGACTCCGTGGGACACCCCCATCGAAATTCCACCACACTTCACAAAGAAGCAAACACCCTACAGGCTGGATAGAACCACACAGGACCCCATCCCCACAGCCGTGATGAGAAAGCAGAGCCCGGGCATCGTGCTCTGACCTCCCACTGCACTGTGGACCTGTAGGAACGGTGTCCCCATGTGGCGCCAAAGCAGAAGCGGGAGTCGAAACAGAACACCAGGTGCCCTTCATCCCCCAACCTGCTCAGCATGAAGAAACAGCTCACGAGGCCCCGGTCGCATGCCGTGGGTGTGGGCCGCCCTCAGGGAGCCAGGCTGGGTCAGTGCCATGCTGTGCCCTGGGGGGCCTCCCAGGTGGACCCCAACTCGGGTACCCTTCCCGGGAAACCACCCTGTGTGCTGGGCGCTCAGCAAAGGCTGAAGCACAGGTAAGCGAGCCGCTTAAGCAGCCAAGTCCCCTCCTCCCCCATTCCCATTTCAGAGCCTTGTTAGGAAGGATGCCTGCAGCCAGGAGGGTGTCCCACAGGTGTGGACAATCCACCCACTGCACGGGGCCCGAGGCACGCAGCGTGGAGACACAGGCTCCCTGGGAAGCACTGGACACCGCATACCCGCCCCAGCCCGGTCTCAGCCCGTGCCCGAACCCTCCCTGAGTGCCGCCCGCCACACCCTGAACTCAGCCGCACCCGTCTTGGCCCAGAATCCGCAAAGACTCCGTTCCCCATCTCAGGCCTTCCTCTCCCGGCCCCTGAAGAGGAGCGCTCAGCAGGAGATGCATGGAAAGCTTCTCCTTACCTTTCCCTACCGCAGCTCCTAAGGAAACCGAGCTGTCCCTGCGGACGCGGCCCGCGTTGTCACACAGCTGCACGGGAGCCGGAACAATTCCGGAAGTGGTCAGAGCCGGGAGAAAAGACCTGCGTCCTGACCGCGCATGAGCCCTGCTGGTCCACAAAGAGGGCAGAGGCGCCGCTTGCGGGTCACGGTGAGCATTGCAGGATGCATGCTTACAGCTCAGGGAAGGTGGTGCCCCCTTGTGGCTAAACTGATGAACCACAAATCTTTGGAAATTCAAGCCGCAATGGGCACAAATTTCCTGTGTCTTCTCCACTTTGATTGAGAGTGAAATGAGTGAAATGAAGTAGGCAAAGGCTTTACAACTTACACCAAAATTAACTCGAAATTCCCCATAGGCATGTTCCTTAGAAAACTAAAAATAGAAATACCATTTGACCCGGTAATTCCACTCTTAGGAATTTACCCAAAGAATATAGTTTCTCAGATTCCAAAAGACATATGCACCCCTATATTTGTTGCAGCACTTTTTACAAGAGCCAAGATATGGAAGCAACCTAAGTGTCCATCAGGAGATAAATGAATAAAGAAGGTGTGGTACATAAACACAATGGAATACTACTTAACCATAAGAAAAAACATATCCTACCATATGCAAGAACATAGATGGAGCTGGAAGATATTATGCTCAGTGAAATAAGCCAGGTGGAGAAAGACAAATGCCAAATGATTTCCCTCATTTGTGGAGTATAACAGCAAAGTAAAAATGAAGAACCAAAACAGAAGCGGACTCACAGACTCCAAGAAGGGACTAGCAGTTACCAAAGGGGAGGGGTGTGGGAGGGCAGGTGAGAATGGAGGGAGAAGGGGATTGAGGGGTATTATGATTGGCACACATGGTGTGGGGGACCACAGGAAAGACAGTGTAGAACAAAGACAAGTAGTGACTCTGCGGCATCTTACTACACTGATGGACAGTGACTGCAATGAGGCATGGAGGGGACTCGATAATATGGGTGGATGTAGTGACCGCAGTGTTCTTTCATGTGAAACCTTCATAAGAGTGTATGTCAATAATGCTTTAATTTTTAAAAATTTTTAGTGGTACACTCATAAAAAAATTCTTCATAGGCAAATTTTAGATGCAAAATTATAAAATTTGTAGGTAAAGCAAGAAAATCTACACAACCTTGCTGAACCCAACACCAAAGGCCTATCCACAAAAGAAAAATAATCACATGTGCTTTATAGAGTTATAATTTCTACTCTAAAGGACCTTGCTCAGAGAACCCAAACACAAGACACAAACTAAAAGAAAATATTTGCAAAATACATTTTTTATAAAGGATTTGTACTCAAGATATACAAAAATCCATAAAACAAAAATGAGTCATTAAAAATATTTTACAATTAAGAAAAGGTCTCACCTTGACATTCAAGAATTACATCGCCAGTATTCATACAACTGCTTTGAAAAACTATGCCCCAACAAAAGCCACCATGCAGTTTTACATAATAGCTCTATTCATAAAGGCTAAAAACTTAAAGAAATCAGGATGTGTTTCAGCAGATGAATGCTTTGGCAAATTGGGGTACCTCCATTACATTTCACTACAATTTGTACAGTGAAATGTACAGTGATTTGCCCAGTGAAGCTGGTGCCTTGATCACTGGAGGTCACAGGTGTAAACCACATGAGAAATGGTTTCTAACAGCTTCTTTGGGATTATGAAGGCATTGGCCTTGGGCCAGCAGAAGGCTTCATTCTTCCCTGTGGGGTTGGAACACATCGCACTCCCAGTACACGACATGGATGTGTTTGTCAACCAGGAAGCTCTCCAAAATCCATATTTTGAGACACTTGTATGATGTATAATTAACTCCATTTTTATCCCCTCCCCTTTCTCTGGAGAATGGAGGGTGGAGGCTGAAAATCCCAAGTTTCTAATCATGTCATGGGCTTTCTGCCTGTCAGACACCCGAGCAGAACACACCCAGAACCACCTACTTAGTATAAAAGACTCTCTTACCCAGGAAATTCCCAGGGATTTAGGAGCCCAGGATCAGGAATGAGGCAAAGACCAGAATATGTTTTCTGTTGTATTTCTGTGTTCACGGTGGCCCATCCCAGGAAGAGGGTCAGGAAGTTATGCTTCTGCTATCCTAGGATAAGGAGGATTTACAACAAAAACTGTTTACTTCTTTAAAATGTTATAATGTTTTACCCCAAGGTGTATGGATTAGATTCCAACTAAAAGGCTGATATGGCTGTAGTGACAAGTATTAGCTTCCACAGCTATTTGAGGGTCTGACCGAGGCAGTTTCTATGACTGTCCATTCACAGGTCTGGGTGGGGAGTGTAGGCCCCTCCCCTGCAGTGATGGAAAGAGCCCTGGGCTCAGAGAAAATGCCTATCTTACACCAGAACTGGGACTTTGGTCTAAAGTTGCCATAGAAACACAAGTTAAATTTGAATTTCAGAGAACAAATAATTTTTTGGACATACTTATATTAACATAATTCTTGCTATCATCTGAACTATATCCTGTGTTTTTACCCCAAGACAGGCAGCCCTATCTTAGGTCAGTCATCTAAATGCTTGGAGCTTCAATTTCCTCATCTGAGTGATAGAATGATGCCCACTGTAGAGTGCTGTGCTTAGTATCAACTGGGACCACTGCAAGGGGTGGGGGAGTTGTTCTTGACCCTCTTAGGGTTGCTAGGTCTGAAAATGGAACTGACAAAGATTAACCAGAGAAAGCACACCCATTTATTAATAGGTTTTATGTGATATGGGAGACTTCACAAGGAAGTAAAGACCCAGAGAAGCAGTTGGCCCTGAGCATTTTTATGCTGGGTTTGATAAGGAGTGGACAGTTGTGGAGAAATATGACAGGTTAAGGAGTATGAGATGGTGTTGTAAATAGGGGGAATTTATCAAGGCCTGCTCATTAAGTTTCCTCTTTCTGTCCCTTTGTCTTCAAAGAAAAGGATTTTCCTTTCCTCTTGGTCTAGGAAGAGTACCTCTCACATAAGACTTAAGACAATTAGAAACACTTGATTTTTTCTAGCTTACCTTACAGTTAGAATACAGCACAAAAAAATGTGTAATATACAAAGTATGTGTTAACTGTTTATATTATTGGTAAGTCTTCCAGTCAAAATAAGCAATGAGATTAGGATAATACTTAGGTTTGGGGGCAGTGAGATGTTTTATGTGTATTCTGACTCTGTGGGATGTCAGCTACACAACCGCCCATTTTGTTCAAGGGTCAACTGTATGCACAGATCAACAGAACTGAGAGGAAAGCCCAGAAGTGACCCCAACCATATACAGCCACTTGCTTTCTGACAAGGGTGGACAACATTAAATTAGGGAAATAATTGTCTTCCTTGCAAATGGTGCTGGGCAAATAGCTGTCCATGCGCAGATGAATGAAACTGAACCCTTAACACACATCACATACAAAAATTAACTCAGAACAAAGGGCTTACATAATAGATTTAAAAAAACAGAGTCTAGAAGAAAACATGAGGATTAACGTTCATGACCTTGGATTTAGCCATGATTTCTCAGATCTGACACCAAAGGACAAGCAACAGAAGAGAGCATAAAATTGAAAACTTTTCTGCGTCAAAAGTCACCAACCAGAAAGTGAAAAGCATTCACAGAATGAAAGGAAATATCTCCACGTTGTACATCTGAAAAGAGCCTGTAACCCAGGAAGCACCACAAACTAGTACAAGGCAACAAGACAAGACAAATGTTTAAAATGGATTAAGATTCCAAGTAAGACATACAAATGTTCAACAAGCACATGGAGAGGTCTCACACAGCATTAGTTGCTATGGAAATGCAAATTAGACCACAGTGACCCCCACCCAATGCAAGCACATGGCATTGGCCATACTCAGGAAAATTCAAAATCACGTGTTATTTTGCATAGGATGCATAGGAATTAGAGCCCCTAACCTTGGCTTGTGGAAATATAAAACATGCAGCTTATATACAACAGCTTGGCATTTCCTCATAATATATAATACAGTTACCTAATTGTGGGTAAAGAACCGCTCCTAGATAAATACCAGAAAGAAATGAAAATGCTGTTCAAACAGAAACTGGTCCAAGAGTTCTTAGCAGCACTGCTCACCACAGTAAAAAGGTAGAAACTACTCAAATGCCCATCAAGGGATGAACAAATGAACAAAACAGGGTTGATTCATAAACTACATTATTCTGCCAAATATAGAAATAAAGAAAAATGGTCCAAAGCTGATATGAAAACACTGTGTGTGAAGAGTGTCCTCCTAAACTCGAGCATAGTTAATATATAATTAGCAATTCCATTTCAGGGTATTTGAGCAAATGACATGAAAGCAGGGATGTAGATATTGCACACCTCTGTTTACAGCTGCATGATTCACAACAGCCAAAAGGTGGAGACGACCCATGTGTCCACAGACAGATGAAAACAATGTGGTCTCTACACAGTGGAGTAAACAAGGAGTCCTAGAACCTGCTGCACAGATGGACCCATAAAGCCATTATGCTCAGGGAAATGCGCCTCTCCAAGAAGGACAAATATTAGGTGATCCTGCTTATTCAAGGTCCCAGAGAAACAAACTGAGGTAAAGTCTCGGGAACAGTTCCAGGATAAGGAAACTGCATCAGGATAGAAAGACATGTGCACACAGCTGGAGCGGATGGTGACAGCTGCGGTGGTTCTGTGCAATAGATTATCATGTGGAGACCCTAATACTTCCCTCATTTGCAGTCAGGTGTTGTTTTCCTGGAAGCGTGTCCCTGTTTGGGGTAGACACCACAGAAATTTTGTGTGAAGTGGCAACTGTGGTAAAGTGAGATGCTAGGAAATTCAGTATAAAGTGAATCTGTACTGAAACTACAAGTTTTCTGTATGTTTTAAATTGCTGGAAAGTAAATTAGTTTGCAAAATAAACATAAGAAAAGCACAGCAGACATAACACCCTGTCAAGAGAGGCCAAGCCCTTCTACCCAGTTCAAACAAATGGCACCTTGCAGGGGTCCAGGGCTCATTAGAAGGTGTGTGGGAGGAACCCCTGCAGCCACTGGGCCTTGGACTTTGGAAAGATCGGGGTACAGACATTGGGATTTTAAAATTCCAATTTCCCGCCCTACTTCACCAAAGACCTGTTAGAACTAAAAATGAATTCAGTAAACTTGTAAGATACTAAACCGACTTAAAAAAGTCGGTTACTTGTATTCACTAATAACCAAACATCAGAGATTAAGAAAATAATGCCCTTTACAAGTGCATCATAAAGAAGAAAGTGTTGTGTAAGAATAAAACAATTCCTGCCATTTGCAACAACTTGGATGGAGCTAGAGGGTTTTATCCTCAGTGAAATAAGCCAGACGGAAAAAGTGAAGTACCAAATGATTTCACTCATACGTGGAGTGTAAGAATAATGAAAAAAAACGGAAGAAACAAACCAGCAGCAGATTCACAGAACACAAGAATGGACTAAGAGTTACCAAAGGGAAAGGCCCTGGGGAGGGAGGGTGGGAAGGGAGGGTAAGCAGGGAAAGGCATTACGATTAGCACACATAATGTGCCAGGAGGGGTATGGGGAGGGCTGTCCAGCACAGAGAAGTCTAGTGATTCTACAGCATCTTACTACGCTGCTGGTCAATGACTGTAAATGGGATGCGTGCTGAGGACTTGATGATGGGGGGAATCTAGTAACCATAATGTTGCTCATCTCATTGTAGATTAATGATACCAAAAAACGAAATAAATAAGACTAAAGTGCTGTGGAAAAAACTGCAGTATTTCCAAAGTATCTCACCTGGCCTTCGTGCATCTCCACATCAGTAGGTGCTTCCAAGAAGTGGAGAGAAGTAGTCCATCTCTCTATCAACAGGTAATTACGAGGGCAAGCGAGGGCATATCTGGACTGGAGAAGTTCGGTGGGGCCCCTTATTCTGAAGCCTGGTTGTGACAGACACAGGCAAGCTGAAGTGGATGACTACTAGTAAGTAACAAACGGGTTTCTCCCACTTTATTCCTCCCTTTGACTGATTTTGGCTCAAAGGTATTAAGTCCAGGAATTTTCTACAGAAGTTACAGGTACATAAGAACAAACTTAACCGAGGAGATGGGAGACCTGAAAATTGTGGACCCTGCAGACGTGGACGGGAAGAGTTAGGTTATTACAAGTCCCTCCACACACAGCAACGTGCACAACCCCTGCGACCCTCACCAAAATTCCATCGCACTTCTCACAGAAACCAAGAAAACACCCTACAGGCTGGGTGGAACCGCTCGGGACCCCATCCCCAAAGCCGTCCTGGGAAAGTGGAGCAGGAACATGGCGCCCTTTCATCCCATTACACTGCAGATCTGCAGCAACCGAGACCCCGTGTGGCGCCCAAGCAGAAGCGGGTGTCGTAACAGAACACGGGGCGCCCTCTGCTTCCCCAAACCGGCTCTGCCCTAGGAGGCGGCTCACGAGGGCCGGACACAGGCCACGGATGGGGGGCAGCCCTCAGGAAGCTGGGCTGTGTCAGTGCCATGCTGAGCCTGGGGGGAGCGTCCCAGGCGGCCCCCACACTGGGTACTCTTCTCAGGAACCCACCCTGTGTGCTCGGTGCACCGCAAGTCCGGAACCCCGGGTAGGCGGGCCATTCAGCAACCAAGTCCCCTCCACCCCATTACCGTCTCAGAGCCTTGTCAGGAAGGATGCCTGGAGCCTGGAGGGCATCCCGCAGGTGCGGCCAATCCACCCACTACACGGGCTCCCGGGGAAGCGCTGGGCGCCCCTCCCTCGCCCCGGCCCGGACTCAGCTGCCTTTCCTGGACTCAACCGCCCCCTCAACTCCACCCGTCGCGTCAGCCGCTCCCCCAAATTCCACAGAGACCCCTTTCCCTGCCGCAGGCCTTCCTCCCCAGGCCCCTGAAGGGGAGCGCTCTGCAGGCGACGCACGGGGAGCCTCTCCTCACCTTTCCGTCCCGTGGCTCCTCAGAAAACCGAGCTTTCAGGGCGGCCATGGACAGCGGTGTCCTGGACGGAGCTGCACGGGAGCCAGAGGAATCCTGGCTGCCGCCAGAGCCAGAAGGATGTCCTGGGGCCTGACCGCACATGGGCCACGCAGGTCCACAGAGAGGGCAAAGGCATCACCTGCGGGCCACGGTGGGTGGAGTACACCCACTTATTTCTAAGTTTTATGTGATGTGGGACGAGCGCTCACAGCTCGAGGAAGGTGGAGCCCCTCGTGGCTCGATTGATGAATCACAAAATTTTGGAAAATCAAACCCCAATTTGCAGGAATTTCCCATGTCTTGTATAATTTGTTGGAGAACATACAGAATGAAATGAATGTACTCACAAGCTTTACAACTTACACAAAAATTCACTCAACATTCTCCATAGACAATTTTAGGTGCAAAATTATAAAAATTCTATTTAAAAGCAAGAAAATCTATACACTCATGCTGATGACTTTTAACCCCCAACACCAAAATGCTATACAAAAAATAAAAAGGATACATCATGTGGGATTTATAGAATTAAGATTACTACTCTAAAAAAACCTTGTTCAAAGAACCCAAACACAAATTATACACTGAGAGAAAATATTGACAAATGCATATTTTATAAAGTATTTGTTCTCAAGATACACAAAAATCCATAAAACAAAAAAGAATCATTAAGAACTATCTTACCATTGAAAAGGTAATCTCACCTTAGGATCCAAGAATTGCGTCGCTGTTATTTAGACAACTGCTTTGAAAAACTATGTCTCAACAAAATCCACCATGCAATTTTACACATTACCTCTATTCATAATGGCTAAAAACCTAAGGAAATCAGGATGTGCTTCAGTAGGTGAATGCATTAGCAAACTGGGGTACATCCATTACCTTTCGTTAAGACTAGTACGATTTGCCCAGTGAAGCTGGTGCCATGATCAATGGAGGTTACAGAAGGTCTACCCCATGTGAGAAATGGTTTCTAACACTTTCTTTATTACTGTGAGGGATCACCCTTGGGCCAGCAGAAGGCTTCATTCTTCCCTGTGGGGTTGGGACTCATCACCCTCCCAGTACACCACATGGATGTGTTTACCAACCTTGAATCTCTCCAAACTCCAAATGTTGAGACACATTTATGACCTATTATTAACTCTGTTTTTATCTGCTCCCCTTTCTCTGGAGAATGGAGGGGTGAGGCTGAAAATTCCAAGCTTCGAGTCATGGCTTGGGCTTTCTGCCTGTCAGGCACCCAAACAGTGCCCACCCAGAACCATCTACTTACAATAAAAGATGCTGCTATTACCCAGGAAATTCCCAGGGCTTTAGGAACCCAGTGTCAGGAATGATGCACAGACCAATATACACTTTCTATTGTATTTCTGTGTTCATGTTGGCACATCCAGGGAGATGGTCAGAAAGCTGTGTTTCCACTATCCCAGGAGAAGGAGGATTTACAACAAAAACTAAGTTGACTTATTTTAAAAAGTTGTAATGTTTGACCCCAAGGTGTATGGATTAGATTCCAACTGCAAAGCTGATGGGCTGTAGTGCCAAATGTTAGCTTCCACGGCTATGTGATGGTCTGACTGAGGCAGTTTCTATACCTGTCCATTTGCAGCTCTGGGTTGGGAGTGTAGACCCCTCCCCTGGAGTAGTGGAAAGAGCCCTGGGCTCTGAGGAGAAGCCTGTGTTACACCAGAACTGGTACTTCAGCCTGAAGTTGCCATACAAACACAAGTTAAATTTGAATTTCAGAGAAGGAATTATTTTTTGGACATACCTATATTAAAATATTTTTTGCTATCATCTGAACTACATCCTGTGTTTTCACCCCATTTAACAGCCCTCACTTAGGCCAGTCATGTAAATGCTTGGAGCTTCAGTTTCCTTATATAAATGATAGTATGATGTCCACTGTAGAGTGCTGTGCTTAGCATCAACTGGGACCACTGCAGGAGGTGGGGCATTATTCTTGACCATCTTAGGGTTGCTGGGTCTGAAAACTAAACTGACAGACTAACCAGAGAAAAGTACACCCACTTATTTATAAGTTTTGTGTGATATGGGAGACTTCACAAGGAAGTGATGACCCACAGAAACAGTTGGCCATGTGCATTTTTGTGCTGGGTTTGATAATGAGTGGACAGTTGTGGAAAAATAGTACATTTTAAGGAGTATGAGGTACTGTAATAAATATGGGGAACTTATCAAGGCCTGCTCACTAGGATTCTTCTTTGTGTCCCTATGTCTTCAAAGAAAAGGATTCTCCTTTCCTCTGGGTATATGGAGGGTACGTCTCATAAGGGATATATGATCTGTTTCAGGGAATAAGGACAGGGAGAAGGTCAGAGTGAACTTCCTGCCTCTTTGATTTTACCAAAATCCTTCAGTTTAAAATATTCAACATGCCAAGGTATCATAGTTTGTGGTAGCATATCCTGGACCCCATCATTACAGTGGTTGAGATGACCTAGAATCTGTAGTCTTAGCCACACCTAGAATCATTCTACAATAGTTATAAGTCTGCCTGGAGTAAGACAAATTTGTGTTTTAATTCTTCTACTAAATATAGTTCTTGAATATCCATAAAGTGAGATAATAATAGTATTTACCTCAAATTGTATTTATGAGGCGTAAATGAGTCAATGAATGTAAAATGTTTAGTCCTGGGCATGGTACATAATAAATGCTTAATAAATAATACCTATTTACCCCAGCAGTTGTGCACATATGATGTAATATCACCCAAATGAATTGAGGAGACTTGGAAATGAATCATTCAAATGAGGATAATTTGCTGAGTCATATTTCAGCACTAAGTGCTGATGGGCAATACCTTTCCTTCCCACTGGTTATCATAAAGGGGCATAAATTGCCAATATTAGACGGGGAAGACATTTACAAGTCTTCCTGAGTATGTAAGAGACAAAGATAACACCATTGTGATCATTTCTGAAGGGTATAAAACAATTTCCTGAATCTTAGCCCATTTTTTAAACTCAAAATGAACTGACAGCTGATGCCTGCATTTTACCAGAGGCAAAAATATGCCTCATCAGCAAATGGTGGTTCACTGCAGCCTTAGGTGTACTACCAGCGGAGGCTAAGACTCTTCCTATTTATCAAATGAAGCTGCGCCAATCGTTGAATGACAAGATGACCTTTCAGGAATTCCCTAGATCACTGATGGCAAATGAGAATGAATTAACCAAACAGAGCCCATCAGGGGATTTCAGGAAAAGCTCTTAATACAGGAAAGCATTAAGATGTAACCACACAGATTGGTGGAAACACAGCTAGATATTAATGGCAGCAGTTTCAATTTTAAACATTTTTTTTACCTTGTTTAAAAATGGATATTTGTTCAGCTGCATCTCCTGTACCGTCAGAGCTGACCTGTCAGGGACCTGAGATCTAATGGAAAAGTGAGCTGATATGCAAATGACAGCATCAGACCCAGCAGCTATCAGACAAATGCAAAACCCAGCTTTTCTCCCCAACCCTGAGCCTATCATGATTTGGGTTGAAGATTTTTTAATGCTCCTTCTCTCTTTCTCTCTGCTGTTTTCTTTACCAACTTTTTCCATTCTAAAACTTTCACAACCCAATCTCCATGTTGCTGCCTCCTAACTCATTTCTAACATTTGGTAGGTTTACTTGCAGAAATAATTGTACCTTTCCATGAACTAATGTGCTGGATGTGGAGTGGATAAGTATCTGTTTATAGCACTTGAAGGGCAATAGGCAGAGTCACATCAATCAAGTGACTCACTATGAACTGCCATTTAAGATACCCCTTGGGAGTGATTTTTTGCTTTTTTGTTCAGTTGAAGTGCTCGTCATTTCTTTAAATTTCATATTTCTTCAGATGCAACCAAGACATGTTAGCTAATGTAAAATGCACAAGTAAAACATTTATTCAAAAATCAACAGCTTTGAAACAATATAGCATTCACAAGTCAGATACAGTTTCTTAGTCTGTGATAAGCATTTGCTAACGTGAGGCTTTATTGTGTAAACCCACCTACATATGCAATGGTAAACAATTTCCTGACAACTTTGGTTGAGTCATGAAATAGTCTTAAAGCTGAAACATAAGTTACAATTTCTGGTAAAACCTGGGGTCTTCTGTGAAGCCTCAGGAGTTTGATTTCCCATGAACCTCTTTAGATTACCTTGTGGTTCATAAGCCTCTGTTTTGGTTCCTTTTTTCTCACTTTCTCTTTCTTTCTCCAAGAAAAATTTAGGAAGTCATCATTAGTGAACATGTGTTGACTGTTTCCCACCATACTCTCCATGTGGCTTTGCATCCCAGAAGTGGGCAGCTAGGCAGTGGGAGTGGCAGTCTGGGAGTCTGATCAGCTGAGCAGGCTGATATAACCAGTCTATCACCCTCATCTCCCCTTCTCCTCACTTCCACCCTCTGCCTTCCCACCTTCTCCCACTCTCCCCAGGACTTTAGACAAACGCAATAGAACATGAGCTTTGGGGTCAGGCACACCTGTCTTTGAATCCTCCCACCTCCCAAGCTGTGTGAACTGATAATCTGTCTGCTCCACCCTGTCACTGTTTCTTCAGTTGACATGTGGCCAGGGTCACCATTTGACCTGCTATTTCTGGGCAAGTATAGGTGTATGCTTTGTATCCTGACATACTCATCAATATTGCCTCTGTTCAATGTCTCAAGTATCCTGAACAGACCATAAAAATGAGGCATTTTAGGTGTCTACTATAGTGCCCAGTATATAGTTCCTTGAGATGGTAACTTCTACTGTTATTAATAATTATTTGAACTGATCTTCCCACCAGACCTCAGTGGATTACTTGATGTGGTGAGCTGGATGTTAGCTTAGAACTGAAAAGTCCACTCTGTTTTTGCACTTTGTTTTAGAAACAAATAACGCCCACCTAATTTTGTTTTACAATCTCAACTGAATGTAGGGCTCACCAGAATAAAGTCACCAAAGCAAGAAGCAGTAATGACCAGTTTAAGCTGGAAAGTAGAATGGAAATTCGGCACAATTTCATTGTGAGCAGGGCAGAGAAAAAAGTGACACTTAAAGCAAAAACAAAACAAATAAAGCATTTCAGAGCAGGGTAGAATAAAGGTCAGGCATAGATGGCTTTTCCAAAATTAGTTCTCCTCAGTGAGCTCCGTGGGTAGAGCCTGAGATGAACAGCCTGCCAGCACAGGGCCTTGGGAAGACAGGTGAGATATCTCAGCAGAGAGGAGGGGGTCCCAGTGATGCTCAAGGTGAAACATCATCTATAGTGGAAATAGCAGACGAACTCACAGGAAAACCTTTGTTAGGGAGAAAAGCAATAATTGGATTGTCTTACTTTTTCTGAGTCATCAACCCACTGCCAGACAGATTAACTGCTCAAAGTTATATGCCAGACCCTGGACTACTCCCTGGTCATGTGGGATGTGACACACATTCCCTGCCCCAAGTAGCTCAGACTACAGACAAGGAGAGACACATGGCAGTGACAGCACTCTGTGCTGTGGAAAGGCATGCTGTGTAAGTTGGGAAGGGTAACCTCAGTAACAAAGGGCCCCAAGCCCTGCTGCTAGCCACAATAGACGGCATTTCGTGCTGTTATTGCAGAATAGTGCAGGAGTTTGCAAGGTAGTTTTCATGTGGCTCTAACTATTCCCATGGCCTTAGAGTTCTCTTTTGGATACTTCACATCCAGTCAACAGGGAGAAGAAAGAGGAAACTGGAGGGTGTTACAGGAATATTTCTTGGGCTAGGTTTGGAAGTGGTACCCACAAGCCATTTGTCAGACTTAGTCACATTGGCCCCACATAATGCTGTACCTGGGCAGCCATTTTCTGGTAACAATTCTACAGGATGAAGGGGGAGAATTAATCTTTTCTGAACATAACTCATGGGACTTATACATGGAGGTGGTATGTGAGGGCAGCTCAGAGGAGAGAGATAACCCAACTGTGCATGTGTGTGGGGGGGGGTGTATTTCTTGGGTGAGGGATAGATCTTAGCAATATCTCCATGCAATAATTGATATTTTAACCAAGTTTTACAAGAGAAATAGTATTTAACTCATGAAGGGCATTGGGAGAAGGAAGACAGTTTAAATATAAGGAACAGCATGTGCAAAGGTACTGGAGAATTCATCCCATCATCTATACAACAAATCCTATAAAAGTGTCTTTGAAGTGCCAGAAATCATTCAAAATTCTGGGAATGCTGCTGTACACAGAACAGACAAGGCCTCCACTTGCCTCACTCTATATTCTAGTGGAAGGAGACAAACCACACAGAAGCAACTAAGTACACAACTCCAAACATCAAATAGCATGTTGTGTGGGAGAAGCGCATGTCTGTAAGTAGGGCTGGAGCAAAGGGTGAATGTTGAAAGTGTGGAAAAAGGAAGTGATAAATGATGAGACTGGAGAAGATGGAAAAGGCCAGCCAGGAAGTGGCCTTCATGCATTAATGGGCACCAGCTAGAGGAGACCGGAAGAGCTGTGAATTGCGGAATATCCCTGGCTTATGGCAGAGAGACGTCAGGTGTGGGTGCAGCTAGCCTGGTTATAAGGCGTCTGAATAGACTCGGGATGAAATAGGAGCCATGTTTGGAGTGTTGGAAATGTGAGTGGGTGCAGTGCACACGAGGGGCTTGCCCCTCCTTCCAGGTTTCAGGCAGAAAATAGGAAGAATGTGTTTCCCTAAGCCAGTCCAGTCTTTGTGGTTTGTGTACATTTTTACTTTTAAAAATTTGTATATATACCCTCACAGAAAAATCTAAAACTTAAAATGTTACCCTGAATTATCTGACAGTGCTGGGTATAGAGGAATACACGTACGTGTCTGTGTGTACACAGACACATATATATTTATGTCTATGTGCATAGATATATTTTGTAGACTGTGCTCCACCTGTGTGTACACAAGTTCCCCAGCTCTGTCTCTGCCCCTTTCCCCACCGCAGACACTCTCCTCCCTCCACCTGTACTCTGATACTTGCATCAGTTGGAATCACTGTGTGGAAGCCCACACCTTGCTGGGGCTACAAGGTAGCCCCCCTCGGAATTCCCTCCACACCCTGCTCAGGCACTGACTACCCATCCCAGGCCAGGCCACCACCTACTGAGGCTGCCCCCTTCATTCTGCCTGGGCTCTGGGCCCTACTTCAGTCATCACAGCATCCCTACACTCCTCCACAGCCACCTACCTCACTCAGACCTCCGTAGGAGCTCTACAACAACACATTTCCAGAAAAGAAGGGGGTAAAGAACAAGGGCAAGACAAAAAGTTGAAATGCACACATTTTTTTTTAAATCAGAAGATGGAGTTGACAGAGATGGAAGCAAGTCTCATGTGTTTTTATTTAATGTTGATTTTTTGACCAAGCAAATCCTTAAATATTTAAAACAACAGATCCTAAAATTGAAAGTAAGTAGACTTACATCCCTAATTGGTAACACATCAAGAAAATAATTGTTGCAATGCTTTAAGGCAAATATTTTAGCCTGCTTAGGGGGATGTGTTCCCAGGATAAAAGAAATGTAAAGTTTAATTCAGGAGTTAAAAGCAATAATAGTGATATTGTTATTTTAGAACTAATATATGTATTAAAAGATACAGAAATAAATATGTTAATATTAGCAAATATTTTCTGTGTAAGAGAAAAGCAATGTAAGTATAAAAATTTAAGTTAAAGTAGAACTTCAGTATTGTTACATTTGTATAGGAAATTTCAATGTGAACAAAGAATTTAAAATATATACATGTGTATTTTCCCCTATTTTTGACCATTGAAGAGCCTAGAAGCATTGATGACCCAGTGGCAGTGAGCACCCTCAGCAGCCAGAGTTCTGTCTTTAACTAGTTTCCCCATGAAAGGAAGCAGGGCTCTTTAGAGAAGTGGCTGGTTCTGGGTCTGGGAGAGGGAGTGTACTTGGTGAGCTGGGGACACGTTCCTGTGCCAGGAAAATAGGCAGTTTGAAGGGGCTGTTACTGGCCAAAGATAGGAAATTGCAACTTCAAAATGAATGAAATCCACTGACTATATGCAAACCTGTAAGTCTATAAAATGATACTCAGAAAAGAGAAAAACAAAGATAAAACAGGCAAAAAACATTTGAGGTCTACTCCTTACTATTAAAGGGACAATCCAAATACATAACTATATACCTTGCCTTTCCAGAAGAAGCAGTTGATGAGATAAATCTCTCCCTCGCTCTTTCTCTCTGACAAAGACGGCCAACTAATAAACATAAAAGGAATGATAAAAATAGAGAAATCAACATTTTGCAAACCCTGGTGAAGTCACTGATGGAGGCAAGAATCATCAATGGATGATTAAGCCATTAATTAGGTGATACACTAATGGAGAGCTGGATCCCCTAGTACTTCTCAAGTCTGACTCCACAGATTATCTGATGGTTTAAAAAAAGAAATAGAACTTTATGAGGGAGAGATGAGGCTGTCTTTGCTACTGATAAAGAGTCAGTTAGATGTACCTCATGAGGTAAAGTAATATCATACAGCATCAATGATGATGTCTTGCCTGAAATGTTTAACCTGAATGTAATTCAGCCTCTATATTCACACTCCAGGTTACAGAGAATTCATGGGTAAGTGAAATAAGGTAAATGCCAACAAAAATTCAGAAGCTTGACAAATTCAGAAACTAGGCCATTCTGAGGGACATCTGGCCTTGTCTCTTCAACAAGATAATGTCATGCTAGAGAAAGGGGCAGGAGAGCACCATTCTAGATTACAAGTGACTTAAGAGATGTGACAACCAAATACAGTGGGGAGTGGATCCTGGTAGGACAAAAATGGGGGTAACATATAATTTTTGGAGCGATTGGAAAATTTTGAATATGGATCAGATATTAGATGATGATAATAGAAAATTACCATTACTTATGTTAGCTATACAATGGTATTGATTTTAAGAAGGAAAATATTCTGATTTTCATGATGTCCATTTACCTTATTTAAAATATTTTGGCTAAAAAAATTGATGATGTAAACATGTCAAAACTGTTAATAACTATTAATCTAGGTAATGGATATACAGGCAGTCATTATACTCTATTTTACTGTGTATTTGGAAATATTTATGATAAAAAGTTAAAAGCAATTCTGATTCCTAGGCTCCAACCCAGACCCACCAAATGAACCTAAATCCTTCCTGGCATCTGTATTTTACCAAATATCCCATCTCAATGAAGGAATGAGTGAATTAATGACTTTTTCATCTGTTGTAATCTTTCTAAAAAAATATTTATCAGGCCGCTACTAGAGGCCAGGAACTTTTCTAGGTGCTGAAGATTCAACTCTGAATGAAACATACACAAAGGATCGTAAATCTGTGGAGCTTGGTACCCTGTCTTGTATACAGTAAGCCTCTTTAAAGCCAACCTAATTTTTAAAACAGTTAAATATAACACAAATCCTGAACACTGCCTAAAACAGATGGACAGATTAATGAGTTGTTAGGCAGTAATACCCCCACATCCCACAGGACCCGGAGTCCTGCCCGTCAGCCAGGAGTCTCCCAGGCCCCCGCTCACCTCCTCACCCTCCCCAAGAGCAGGACTCAGAATGCCACTGTGAGGAGCAGAGGCAGAGTTCAGAGCCCAGCTCCCAACATTCCTCTGAGCATTACCTTGCCCCACAAAAGGAAGATCCTACATTTCCCTTTTGTTCAAAAGGACCTATTTGCAAACTTTCACAGAACATCACAACTCAGGCATGTGTATTACACATGTGACTCTCACTTTATAATATCAAGTAAATGCAGCAGCTCCAGGCAAGCTTATTCCTGATTCACAGCTAATTTCAAGAACATAAAGTCATAAAAGGTGCAAACGCATAATTCTATGATGGTGGGATGAAGAAATTTAAGTGTTATTTAGAATAACCTCAGTTTCAGCCTCAAATGAGTAATGGTAATGTCGAGGAGGCTGTCTGCTGTCATGTGGAGTGATGTTAAGAGGTTACCTGAGGTGTTGCTTGTTACTTAGGCTGGTTGAATCAACATAGAAATAAGCTTTTCTCCATTTTTAATTTTTTTAAAAAACAGAGAACTTTAATCTTCTCTGTATATTTTATGACTTTTTCCCCTCTTCTGATCTCTAGGTCTTTCAGACCCAGAGATGAAATATTGTGAAAATGGACAATGTGTCCCCTGCCTGACTGTTCTCAGAATGCCCAAACCTTGGAAACAATGCAAGGATTGAAAACTAAAGAGACTGCATTTCATGCGGCAGTCTCAAAGCTCTAACACTAGGTGATTGTAAATGCACAGTGAAACACCACGTAGGCAGGCTGCCGTGAGAATTAAGTAAATAATAGGCACACAGTGCAGCTTGGGGCATATCCCAGGAGAGGGAGAGTTCAGGGGCAGCTGATGAGAGTGGGCAGGTCTCCCCTTTCAGCAACTCCATTTTCTGCCTATGTGGCCTGGGGCCCATGTGGAGCAGTAGTCTCAGCCCCTTGTGAGCAAATTGGGAAGATGCCAATGCCTCCCAGGAATGCCGTGAGGACTGATGGCAACTCCCATACACCTGGCGTCCCCAGGGACACTCTGCCTCCATCCACTATCTCACACCTCCTCGAGGTTTCTACCCCCTTGCTACTCAGGAGCAACTAGAAAATGTAGGAAACACACGTCTTTTTAGAGGGGGTGCTTTTGCCATTTCTACCCTCACCCCAGACAGGAGGCACCATGTTTGCATCCTGAGACATCTTTAATGGTTGTAAACACTTCCCAACTCTGTAATCTCTATAAACCTCAATTTCCTCAAGTACAAAATGAGGATGGAGATGCCCTTACAATGGGTCGGAGTGAAGAGTAAATGAGGTAGGGCATTTTTGTTTCTGTTAGTGGTGAGTCTGCGATGTTTCCCCAGGTCTGCTGCACAGACAGGACCCATGTCATCTCTCCTGGCATGAACACAGCCGAGACCGCGGGTCTTGGGATGCAGCAGTGGGGGCTGAAGAGTGACAGACATGGCCTCGTGCACGTGAAGCAAACTCCTGCCGCAGCCCAGTATCCCCACAGTGAGACCTGTAAAATGTCAGAGATGATCAGGGGCGATCGCTCTATGCTTCTCTCCACCTCTCCCTGCCTTTTCCGGGTGGTTAAGTCTCCCGCTACGGCCTCAGCATCTTCCTTGGGGTTTGGAGCTTGACACTCTATAAGTTTTAATGAGGAATAATAGCCAAATTTGGCTCTTTTTGTTTCCTCTTGTTCAAATACTTGTATTTGTTTGCTCTCTGTATGAAAAATATAAGTGTATCATGTAAGTATTGGGCTGGACATTAAATAAAAGTTAGACAGCATGGAGTGTCGGCAGTGGAGCAATGGGATTTACCCTTGGCTCTGGGGTTCAGGGTATAGTCTTCCTGGCCACTGAGTCACTGGGGGGTAGCATCCTCACCAGGAGCTAGAGGCACAGGCCATTTATTTCTGGAATCTTCTTAAAGGGCCTGTGGTATCACAAGTGTGTTCTTTACTTTCATGTTTTTAATTTTTTTCATTTAAAAGAATTCCATGTATTCATAATGTTTTTTAAAAAATTGGAAAGCCATATCAGATGAATATGTCATTTTCGCAGTAGCTATTTATTGTGGATCTGACTTTTGGCAGACTTTTTTACTTCAATATTTGATAAATTTTTAGGACTATAAAACAATGGTTTCTTTTATAGGAAGCTGTTAAAATGTCAAGGCATTAAAATTTCTATCACTCTTTTTCTCTCCTCTTTTATAGCTATAGATGTAATTTAATGGAGTGAATTATTCTATCTAAAGGCAGACCTAGAAGTAGTAATTCTATGCAGGCTGCCCAGCAAAGGTGGCAATATTGATTGATTGTTTCTTTTAGTAATTCTTGATAGAAATATCTCATAATCATTAATATTTTTAAAGCCAGGCTTACATGATATAGAGTCATGTTACTAGCCCTATATCAATGGTCTGCTCAGAAGAGAATTTTGAAATGTAAGATCAACTGGGTAGATATAAATGTGATATCAAGAAGTAGATATGTGTACCCCTTTTGGTGAATTGAATCCAGGTTCTAATCCAAACTCTTGCAGAAGCAAAATTATTTAATGGACTTATTCCTTCAGAATGCAAAATAGAATTTTACATAGGGGAGATCTCCATTCCCACAGCTGATGGTTGGTAAAGAGGTATGACTCATTGCCATCAGAAAATCCTATATTCAGTTTTATTTCTTTAATTAGCTTAATTATGTTTTTAAACATCCAAAAGTAAATAATATAAGGGTAAATTCTCAGGTAAATAATGTTAAAGTATAATACAGATAACATATTAGCCTGAATTTTTTTTAAACATTAATATGCTTTTTATTCTTCTTAATTAATTCAGTGTTCCCAATACTTTGGTCCATGGAACCAGAGCTCCATTAGAGTCCCTGGGCAAACATGGGTGAGACAGGGACCATGGGCTTAGACAGAGTAGTGTGAGGGCCTCCAAGGAAAAGCAAGGCAGGATATTTACAGTCAGAGCAATGTAACAATGTAAAGTCCCTATTGAAACTCTGTGTTCAGCATTATGCAAAATTAAGGTCACACTAATTCTCTAGAGTAAAGATACTAGACTAGGAATAAAGACATCTTCAGTGAGATCAGTTAAAGGTCAAAAGGCCAGGAGAAACTTGGCCTGGAATGTTTGAGTGTTCCCCAAGGACATCTCAGCATAACCTGTGACTTCACTGTAAACATCCCTGACAAAAAAACAGCAACTCAGTCCACCTTGAGGGCAGGGCAGTTGGCACAAGTCCACACCCTACACACTCAATTCCCCCAAATCCTCAACTGTCTATAAATCCCCTAGTCAATGCACCACCCTGGGCTCTCTTGTCCCCTTCTGGCTTGAGCCAGGAGCTCTTTCCTCTCACTTTATTCCTAATAAAAGCCTATACCTTGCTATCCTACCTTGACTGTTTGCTAAGTTCATTCTTCGACTCCACAAACAAGAACCCCGGCATCATGGGGATGCGATTATAAGTATGGGAAACATTTTCCTTCTTTTGAAAACTTACAAAGCATGTTTATCTTTCTGAGAAGACTTCAGGACTTTGACTGGCTTCATTTAATCTAGCATTTCCCAAATGTACCTGACCACAATTCTTTGTAGGTACATAACACCCATTATGGAACTCTGGAGCTGGACTTGTTTTTATTCCTTTTAACAATACAAGTCTACTATCCAAGTACTACCTGCCATGTTCTGTACTAGGCCCAGGAATTACAAAAGTGAAGTCATGCACAACACTGCCATTATATACTCTTTGGGTAAGTGAATCTTATATCTCTTATTTTTAATGGCTCTCTACGCTTTTGTTATTGTTTCTCAACCTGTGGAGAAAATACATAACAGGTATTTCTAAATCTTCTGGGAATATTTGTCAAAATCCACTCACTCCTCTCAACACCATGTCTTCCCAATATTTAAATGTTTTCAAGGTGGAAAAGAATGTGTATTAAAATAATAGCTATTTTAAATCTAAAACTGATTCTCTCTTTATAGCTACTGCCTTAGTTGCCAGAACCCCTTAAATTCACCCTGGAAGGCTGTATCCTAAACATTAAACCAGTGGTCCTGTATCTTTTCCTCCCACTGCCTTGGTTCTTTGAACATCAGCGTGTATAGCCCTTTGTTTTAATCTCTCTTTGGTAGTGGTAATTGGTGGGCACAAGCTTTAATCAGATAGAAGAATCCCTCCTAACAGTCAGTTATTAAATCTCTGTCAGTAAACCTATTATAAAACACTACTAAGAAATTCAGATGCCTTCTCTTTATACAAAGCCTAACAGAGAATGTAAAGAAGTCTAAGTCAGGGAATGACCTCTTGAAAGGCCTGAGTGGCTTACTTATGAATAGTTAGATAAGAGTGAAAGGCACTCTTTCAGTCAACCGAGCACAAATGGAACCTGAGAATGCAGTAACAGTCACTGAGCAGTTCTCTGGATGAGGGTCCTTTCACACAATGAATAGGGCTTCTAAAATAAGAGTACAAAATTAAGTCACAGGGGATTGAAAGACAAAGACACACTTAAAATAAAGTTACATTTACAATATATTTGACTAGATAAGAACATGGTAGCAGAAAAATTTGGCAAATGAAGGAAAGTCACTGTCTAAAGCAGAGTTCAAGGTCAAGGCAGAAAAGAAGAAAAACATTGGATTTTCCCATTTTTCTCTTTTTACTGTTTTCATTAATCATAGCCAAGTCACTCTGCCTAAACTGGTAACAGCCCTCATGATCTCTACTTGGGAAAACAAAAGCCATACAAAACCCCAGGGACCATGTAACAAATACTTCTTATTCTGAAAAATAACTTGTGAGCTATAGAGGACCGCACTTAGAAAAAGATATTTTTTTCTGTACTCTTCTGGTGACTATATAATTATCAAACCTACCTTTTTACTTCAGATATTTACTTTTAGGAATTATGACTTGAAATTCCCGACCGCTGTCATCTACTGATGAATGAGCTGATTGCCGAGTTTTCGCTGCTCGATAGATTCTTGATAAGTAGATGCAAAGAGAAATCCTTCAGCTCAGCCTTCTTCCATTGTTTTAGAAAAACCTGTGGTTCACCTCCCCATCACAACAGCAGCAGTGCCTGTTGGAATGTATTTGCATTAGTAATCTCTGACAAATGGTTTACTTGTTCACTCAGTATTTTCCAGGAGTAGAATCCAGACAAAAACCCATGAGCACTTGACATCCATTTCCTGTATTTTTACAGGAAAATGAGAATGCATACTCTTACAGCTAATAATAATTTCCAGTGGGTAAAAATTTCACTTCATATGTTTGGTATGGTTCTGACCTATAATGTGGTGACAAAAGAAAACACTCTAAAAAACACAATTGGAGAGACGGGAAGATGGCGGCGTGAGTAGAGCAGCGGAAATCTCCTCCCAAAACAACATATATCTATGAAAATATAACAAAGACAACCCTTCCTAGAATAAAGACCAGAGGACACAGGACAATATCCAGACCACATCCGCACCTGAGAGAACCCAGCGCCTCGCGAAGGGGGTGAGATACAAGCCCCGGCCCCGCGGGAGCCGAGCGCCCCTCCCCTCAGCTCCCGGCGGGAGAAGAGCAGGCAGAGCGGGAGGGAGACGGAGCCCAGGACTGCCCAGCACCCAGCCCCCGCCATCCGGGCCAGAGTGCAGGGCGCTCGATACTGGGAAAACAGGGCAGCAAGAACAGTGAGCGTGCACTGAAGGCTGGGCGACAGAGGACATAAGAAAAGCGCGCGAACATTTTTTTTTTTTTTTTTGCTTTTTTGCTGTTCTGTTTTGGTGAGCGCTTTTTGGAAGTCTTAAAGGGATAGGGACCCCAATACTAGGGAAACAGGGCAGAAAGACCGGTGAGCAGAGGCCTGAGGCTGGCACCAGAGAATAAAGAAAAATGAACGACCTTTTTTTTTTTTAATTAAAAACTTTTTTTTTTTTTAATGTAAAAATTTTTTTCTTTTTTTTTTTTTGGTGGTCGTTGTTTTGTTTTGGCGGGTGCATTTTGGAAGTCTTAAAGGGGCAGGGCGTGTCACTTAATCCAGAGGTAGGGAATCTGGGGATCTCTGGGCACCCTAACCCCTGGACTGCAGGGAGCAGGGAGGCCCCTTACGGAGATAAATAGCCTCCCAGCAGCTCCTGCTCCAACCCGACTCCACCACTTTGGAGTAGTTGCCCGAGCCAGGCCACGCCCACAGCAACAGCGGAGATTAACTCCATAGCAGCCGGGCAGGAAGCAGAAACCCTGTCTGCACGCAGCTGCGCAGCACAAGCCACTAGAGGCCGCTGTTCTCCCAGGAGAGGAGGGCCACAAACCAACCAACAAGAAAGGAAGTCCTTCCAGCCGTCACTCGTCCCAGTTCTGCAGACTATTCCTATCACCATGAAAAGGCAAAGCTACAGGCAGACAAAGATCACAGAGACAACACCAAAGAAGGAGACAGACCTCACCAGTCTTCCTGACAAAGAATTCAAAATAAAAATCATAAACATGCTGAAAGAGATGCAGAGAAATACACAAGAGAAATGGGATGAAGTCCGGAAGGAGATCACAGATGCCAGAAAGGAGATCGCAGAAATGAAACAAACTCTGGAAGGGTTTATAAGCAGAATGGATAGAATGCAAGAGGCCATTGATGGAATTGAAATCAGAGAACAGGAACGCATAGAAGCTGACATAGAGAGAGATAAAAGGATCTCCAGGAATGAAACAATATTAAGAGAACTGTGTGACCAATCCAAAAGGAACAATATCCATACTATAGGGGTCCCAGAAGAAGAAGAGAGAGGAAAAGAGATGGAAAGTATCTTAGAAGAAATAATTGCTGAAAACTTCCCCACACTGGGGGAGGAAGTAATCGAACAGACCACGGAAATACACAGAACCCCCAACAGAAAGGATCCAAGGAGGACAACACCAAGACACATAATAATTAAAATGGCAAAGATCAAGGACAAGGAAAGAGTTTTAAAGGCAGCTAGAGAGAAAAAGGTCACCTATAAAGGGAAACCCATCAGGCTAACGTCAGATTTCTCAACAGAAACCCTACAGGCCAGAAGAGAATGGCATGATATATTTAATAAAATGAAACAGAAGGGCCTTGAACCAAGGATACTGTATCCAGCACGACTATCATTCAAATATGATGGTGGGATTAAACAATTCCCAGACAAACAAAAGCTGAGGGAATTTGCTTCCCACAAACCACCTCTACAGAACATCTTACAGGGACTGCTCCAGACGGGAGCACTCCTAGAAAGAGCACAGCACAAAACACCCAACATATGAAGAATCGAGGAGGAGGAATAAGAAGGGAGAGAAGAAAAGAATCTCCAGACAGTGTATATAACAGCTCAATAAGCGAGCTAAGTTAGACAGTAAGATACTACAGAGGCTAACCTTGAACCTTTGGTAACCACAAATTTAAAGCCTGCAATGGCAATAAGTACATATCTTTCAATAGTCACCCTAAAAGTTAATGGACTGAATGCACCAATCAAAAGACACAGAGTAACAGAATGGATAAAAAAGCAAGACCCATCTATATGCTGCTTACAAGAAACTCACCTCAAACCCAAAGACATGTACAGACTAAAAGTCAAGGGATGGAAAAACATATTTCAAGCAAACAACAGTGAGAAGAAAGCAGGGGTTGCAGTACTAATATCAGACAAAATAGACTTCAAAACAAAGAAAGTAACAAGAGATAAAGAAGGACACTACATAATGATAAAGGGCTCAGTCAAACAAGAGGATATAACCATTCTAAATATATATGCACCCAACACAGGAGCACCAGCATATGTGAAACAAATACTAACAGAACTAAAGGGGGATATAGACTGCAATGCATTCATTCTAGGAGACTTCAACACACCACTCACCCCAAAGGATAGATCCACTGGGCAGAAAATAAGTAAGGACACGGAAGCACTGAACAACACAGTAGAGCAGATGGACCTAATAGACATCTATAGAACTCTACATCCAAAAGCAGTGGGATATACATTCTTCTCAAGTGCACATGGAACATTCTCCAGAATAGACCACATACTAGGCCACAAAAAGAGCCTCAGAAAGTTCCAAAAGATTGAAATCCTACCAACCAACTTTTCAGACCACAAAGGCATAAAACTTGAAAAAAACTGTACAAAGAAAGCAAAGAGGCTCACAAACACATGGAGGCTTAACAACACGCTCCTAAATAATCAGTGGATCAATGACCAAATCAAAATGGAGATCCAGCAATATATGGAAACAAATGACAACAACAACACTAAGCCCCAACTTCTGTGGGACACAGCAAAAGCAGTCTTAAGAGGAAAGTATATAGCAATCCAAGCATATTTAAAAAAAGGAAAAGCAATCCCAAATGAATGGTCAAATGTCACAATTATCAAAATTGGAAAAAGAAGAACAGATGAGGCCTAAGGTCAACAGAAGGAGGGACATAATAAAGATCAGAGAAGAAATAAATAAAATTGAGAAGAATAAAACAATAGCAAAAATCCATGAAACCTAGAGCTGGTTCTTCGAGAAAATAAACAAAATAGATAAGCCTCTAGCCAGACTTATTAAGAAGAAAAGAGAGTCAACACAAATCAACAGTATCAGAAACGAGAAAGGAAAAATCACGACGGACCCCACGGAAATGCAAAGAATTATTGGAGAATACTATGAAAACCTATATGCTACCAAGCTGGGAAACCTAGGAGAAATGGACAACTTCCTAGAAAAATACAACCTTCCAAGATTGACCCAGAAAGAAACAGAAAATCTAAACAGACCAATTACCAGCAAAGAAATTGAAGCGGTAATCAAAAAACTACCAAAGAACAAAACCCCCAGGCCAGATGGATTTACCTCGGAATTTTATCAGACATACAGGGAAGACATAATACCCATTCTCCTTAAAGTTTTCCAAAAAATAGAGGAGGAGGGGATACTCCCAAACTCATTCTATGAAGCTAATGTCACCCTAATACCAAAACCAGGAAAAGACCCCACCAAAAAAGAAAACTACAGACCAATATCCCTGATGAACGTAGATGCAAAAATACTCAACAAAATATTAGCAAACCGAATTCAAAAATACATCAAAAGGATCATACACCATGACCAAGTGGGATTCATCCCAGGGATGCAAGGATGGCACAACATTCGAAAGTCCATCAACATCATCCACCACATCAACAAAAAGAAAGACAAAAACCACATGATCATCTCCATAGATGCTGAAAAAGTATTTGACAAAGTTCAACATCCATTCATGTTAAAAACTCTCAGCAAAATGGGAATAGAGGGCAAGTACCTCAACATAATAAAGGCCATCTATGATAAACCCACAGCCAACATTATATTGAACAGCGAGAAGCTGAAAGCATTTCCTCTGAGATCTGGAACTAGACAGGGATGCCCACTCTCTCCACTGTTATTGAACATAGTACTGGAGGTCCTAGCCACGGCAATCAGACAAAATAAAGAAATACAAGGAATCCAGATTGGTAAAGAAGAAGTTAAACTGTCACTATTTGCAGATGACATGATACTGTACATAAAAAACCCTAAAGACTCCACCCCAAAACTACTAGAACTGATATCGGAATACAGCAAAGTTGCAGGATACAAAATCAACACACAGAAATCTGTGGCTTTCCTATATACTAACAATGAACCAACAGAAAGAGAAATCAGGAAAACAACTCCATTCACAATTGCATCAAAAAAAAATAAAATACCTAGGAATAAACCTAACCAAAGAAGTGAAAGACTTATACGCTGAAAACTACAAGTCACTCTTAAGAGAAATTAAAGGGGACACTAACAGATGGAAACTCATCCCATGCTCGTGGCTAGGAAGAATTAATATCGTCAAAATGGCCATCCTGCCCAAAGCAATATACAGATTTGATGCAATCCCTATGAAACTACCAGCAACGTTCTTCAATGAACTGGAACAAATAATTCAAAAATTCATATGGAAACACCAAAGACCCCGAATAGCCAAAGCAATCCTGAGAAAGAAGAATAAAGTAGGGGGGATCTCACTCCCCAACTTCAAGCTCTACTATAAAGCCATAGTAATCAAGACAATTTGGCACTGGCACAAGAGCAGAGCCACAGACCAATGGAACAGACTAGACAATCCAGACATTAACCCAGACATATATGGTCAATTAATATTTGATAAAGGAGCCATGGACATACAATGGCGAAATGACAGTCTCTTCAACAGGTGGTGCTGGCAAAACTGGACAGATACATGTAGGAGAATGAAACTGGACCATTGTCTAACCCCATATACAAAAGTAAACTCAAAGTGGATCAAAGACCTCAATGTAAGTCACGGAACCATTAAACTCTTGCAAAAAAACATAGGCAAAAACCTCTTAGACATAAACATGAGTGACCTCTTCTTGAACATATCTCCCCGGGCAAGGAAAACAACAGCAAAAATGAACAAGTGGGACTATATTAAGCTGAAAAGCTTCTGTACAGCAAAAGACACCATCAATAGAACAAAAAGGATCCCTACAGTATGGGAGAATATATTTGAAAATGACACATCCGATAACACTTGACATCCAGAATATATAAAGAGCTCACACGCCTCAACAAACAAAAAACAAATAACCCAATTAAAAAATGGGCAGAGGAACTGAACACACAGTTCTCCAAAAAAGAAATACAGATGGCCAACAGACACATGAAAAGATGCTCCACATCGCTAATTATCAGAGAAATGCAAATTAAAACTACAATGAGGTATCACCTCACACCAGTAAGGATGGCTGCCATCCAAAAGACAAACAACAACAAATGTTGGCGAGGCTGTGGAGAAAGGGGAACCCTCCTACACTGCTGGTGGGAATGTAAGTTAGTTCAACCATTGTGGAAAGCAGTATGGAGGTACATCAAAATGCTCAAAACAGACTTACCATTTGACCCAGGAATTCCACTCCTAGGAATTTACCCTAAGAACGCAGTAATCAAGTTTGAGAAAGACAGATGCACCCCTATGTTTATCGCTGCACTATTTACAATAGCCAAGAATTGGAAGCAACCTAAATGTCCATCAATAGATGAATGGATAAAGAAGATGTGGTACATATACACAATGGAATACTACTCAGCCATAAGAAAAGGGCAAATCCAATCATTTGCAGCAACATGGATGGAGCTGGAGGGTATTATGCTCAGTGAAACAAGCCAAGCGGAGAAAGAGAAATACCAAATGATTTCACTTATCTGTGGAATATAAGAACAAAGGAAAAACTGAAGGAACAAAACAGCAGCAGAATCACAGAACTCAAGAATGGACTAACAGGTACCAAAGGGAAAGGGACTGGGGAGGATGGGTGGGTAGGGAGGGATAAGGGGGGGGAGAAGTAGGGGGGTATTAAGATTAACATGCATGGGGGGGTAGGAGAAAAGGGAGGGCTGTACAACACAGAGAAGGCAAGTAGTGATTCTACAACATTTTGCTATGCTGATGGACAGTGACTGTAAAGGGGTTTATAGGGGAGACCTGGTATAGGGGAGAGCCTAGTAAACATAATATTCATCATGTAAGTGTAGATTAGTGATACCAAAAACAAAGCAAAAAAAAAAGGGCAGTTCCTGTGTGGTAACCTCCAATGAGTTCTACACAAGGGTATAAAGGGCATATAAAAGTGTAGGCAAAGGGTCTGTTTGCGTCTATACAGAAGATCAAAGCCTAATTGGGCTACCCCGAAAATGAACTAAGATACGATATGAAAGAGAACTTCCAACATCAGCACTCTCTGGAAGACTCATGCCAGAAGATGATCATCAAAAAACCCCAACAAAGATCCACGCACTGCTACAGCTGTAGATGCACTCATCCCACCAGCTCCTGGACTTGCCATGGGAATGAGGAAGGAGATATCCAAGCTGGCCTGTGCATACAGTAAAACAACAAATTTGACTGGATCTATACTGTTGGAACTCAACCAAGAATTAGGAGAAGTGCAAATTGTAGCGCTCCAAAATCTTACAACTACAGACTATTTACTGTTAAAAGAACATAAGGGATGTGAACATTCCCCAGGAATGGGTTGTTTTAATTTGTCTGATTTCTCTCAGACTGTTCAAGTTCAGTTGGACAATATCCACCATATCATAGATAAGTTTTCACAAATGCCTAAGGTGCCTAACTGGTTTTCTTGGTTTCACTGGAGATGGCTGGTAATTACAGAGATGCTTTGGTTATGTAACTATACTCCTATTATGTTAATGTGTGCGCACAATTTAAGTAGTAGCTTAAAACCTATACATGCTGAAGTTACTCTACAAGAAGATATGTCAAAGAAATAATCAATCTTCCCATGTTTTCTTCTGCCTGCTACTTCTATAGCTTTTCTTCTTCCTTCCTAATTACAACCCTTAAATAGAATTCGTGCCTCATATCAAATTTACCGAGTATCATAATTCTTCCAAGTGGTAAAGATACCTCAAGACAAATGCTGGGCATAGAAGCCACAGGGCATAAATAATGCAAAGAAGTAAAAAGCTAACCTTTTCAAACAATAAGGCTTCCCTCTCACTTACCAACTTCACATTTCCCTGTATGGCCCCGGAAGATGACTGGTTAGCCAGAGACGGGTAAGATTCCTCAAGGGAGGAACAACCTAAGACAGGCACAGTCGCAGGGGGGCCATCAGGTGAGAAATTGGGGATCAACAGCGGTGAGGCTTAGAACCTCACCCCCCCTGAGAGAAATCTTCTGCATACGTGGATGTTTTATTGCCCTTGTCTAGCTTGGATTAACACATAGTCTACAGACACACACCTGATCATCTACATTTGCTCTCTTACAACACTAAACTATGTTTTCTACCTTTATCTTGTATCTACCTACCACTTCAGCATTTTATTAAAAATAATAATAATAGAGAAATGTGGTAGCCACATATAAATCAAGTATAAAAACCAAATGAGTATTCATATTTGAACTGTTTATAGTTCATAATGCATGAGCAAAACCGAAAGTTTCTGTGATGACTGCCCTTGTACTGTTCACTATGTAACTTATTCATTATGTAAGAATTTGTTCTCCATGTAAGAACTTGTTTGTTATGCCTCAGAAGATTGGAGACTGACGAAAATTAGGCTTGGGGTGGATTAATGATTGTGCATTGAGCATTGACTCCCCTATACAGAATTTTATTTTCGTTAACAACCATTTGATCAATAAATATGAGAGATGCCCTCACAAAAAAAAAAAAAAAGGACAGACTTCCAATGGTAAAATAAATAAGTAACCGGGATGTAATGTATAGCATAAGGAATATAGTCAAGATATTGTAACAGCTTGGTAGGGTGATAGCTGGAACCTAGAATTATGTATATAAATGTTTTATCACTGTGTTGTACACTTGAAACTAATGTAATGTAATACTGCGGGTCAACTACCCTTCAATAAAAAATAATTATTTAAAATTAAAAAAAATAAAAATAAAATAAAATTATTATATGAAAGTAAAAAAAAAAAAACACAATTGGAAAGTCTGCGGGTTCCAGCAGATTCATGATGGGACAATGCAAAAGATGCACAATGTTAATGCACAGGCAAGGAAATGTATGCATGTCTTTGAAGATCATTTATGCAAAACCTGGGGGTACTGCTTAGCCATTGCACTTCAGCAAATGTAAACATTCACAAATGTCATTATAAAAGGCGGACTTTATTATATCTTTCCATGGCTGTGATCATTAAGTATGCCTTAAGATGTCAGGTACAGCACTATCTATTCCCCTTCCACATCCCTAGTTTCTCCAGCCTCAATGTTAAAAATATGAAGTGTAAGACATGAGTTAAAAATGTGGGTGGGAAATGTATTTTGTTTCTAAAAGAGGCAGAAACTCAGATTTATGTAACATGAGCAGTTAGTTATTTCTCCATAAGAAAAACGAAATAAAAATAAAGCAAGCCTTCTGAGAGGGATTTCACCTTGAATATAGGGTTCTGCGTTCTCTGCGGACACCATGCAACTTTTGAATGTAATAGGCCAGCAATTTTTATATACATTTGGAAAGAAACGCATTAACCACAAGAAACAATATTTGGTTTAGGAATGTGAATTAGAAATAGGAGTGCTGACCTATTTAGTCAGCATGAGTATCTTTAATATAAACTTAAAGAAGGACTGGTCAAATTCTGTGAATCTTCAGTGATGGGTGGCAAAAGGAGGGGATTGCAAAATACAGGTAATTCAGAATTCATGATTAAATTGAAATTGTCAGGGAAAATATATACATACAGACATGGAAAGATAAGCAATGATAGAAGCTAACCTAGAAATGTAAAATGTGTTGTTAAATAGAACTTTCCATGGAGTTTTAAAGAAAAGAGAACGCAGTGGGTACTGATAGGGAATGATTTACAAGAACAGCGATCTAGCCTGGGTGGCTCCCCTCCGCCTGCCACCTCCTCAACACAAACAACAAAAAGAAAACACTCCCTTAGTTTCCCGCTCTACCGAGCACCGGTTCCCAAGGTTCACTCCCTAAACTCCCTCCCCCTTGCCTGCTCGCTTGCTGTGCATGTGGGAATCTTATAGATATGGAAGCAGAAAGGTATATATTGCTTCCTTTGCCTTTGTTCGGGGCTCAGACTTTTTGGGGGACGACTCTCCTCTGAGCCCGCCGGTGTGAAATAAAGCCTCAACACTCCAAGACCTCCGAGTGCCGTTTGGTTCTTCCGTCAGTGATTCGGTCCAGGTTTTTTCAGCATTTTCCGTAACAGTATTAGCAGAAAGCTTTGTATTTTCACAGGACACTGAAAAAAAGTGATTAGAAAGACTTTCCATCATTGACAATACAGAGTGCAATTAGCCTCCAGATTCTTGATCATAACATTTTCATATTCCAGAATAATGATAGTATAAGGACTTCTTTATATATTGTTTGGAGCAGGAAACAAGCATACAGCGAAAAGAGAACAGATAGAGAGGAAATCCAGATGAAGCCTTAAGTCAAAGTGTGAATATATGTTTGCTCTGTAATACAAATTTTAGGACAGTAACCAGTCGTCTTAAATTCAACTCTTAGAATATATAAATTGCAGAATATTCTCTCTTAGCTGGTCTGTTTCTCTTTTGTCACCTAAGTTTCAATTTCCCAGTCTATGATAGGGAATTGGTTCCATGTGCATGCATTGGACTCAGCTGGGAGACTTGTTACCCCACGAGTTAGGGGCCCCATCCCCAGACTTTCTAATTCAAAAGGTCTGGGAAGTGGCTGAAAATTATATTTTTGACATGTTCCTAGAGGCTGCTGTTGGTGGTCTTTGGATGACACTTTGAGAGCGACTGGTATACTGGAATGTACATTATCAATTGATGAAAGTTTTGTTTTGAATTGGAAACAGGTTAAAGCACATCATGTAGGTTTCTCTTCAACAGTGTTTCTCAAAGCATTCATTACACAATGTACTTTTAAACATTGCCAAAGAAATATTGCACTCGATGGAGTTAAAACAAGCAAGGAATACTTTATTCAACTATTGAAATATGGAGAGTGTGACCTCCACTGTGGTAGTAGTATTTAAGTCTTGGAGTGAGTCAGTGGGAAAGTCCTAGATGCCTTGACGTGGGAGGCTGGTCAGTGTGATTAGGCATTGTTTGCTAGGGGTGTTTGTCTAGTTAGGCTCTGACCCTCCACGGGAAGTGGGAGGTAGCCACTCTTTCTTGATGATTACATTTCCCAGGGAAAGCTCTCAGATGCTTGAGAAAGACATTCCTCGGGCATTAAAATGGCAAGACTCTGAAAGAAGACTTACAAAGGGGCAAAGAATATGCAGTTGCAAGTTTTCTACATACAGTAAATACACCTTAAAAAGGGAGGCAAGGGGCCTACAGTCAGTAACAAAACTGTCTAATGTTTCATTATGCTGAGGGGAATATTAAGGCCCTTTTTGCCAATGTGCAAGATGACAGTGTAATGTGCCTCAATTCCAGAATGTATTTGTCATAGTATTACTCTTTTGAAGGAGAAGGAGCACCTTCTGATATTATTTTTCTGGAGAATAAATCCTCAGAAACATTTCTCTGTGAGAAAGTTTGTATACAAAGCTGAAAAATTCTTGAGTATATGATATTTAAGCTGTTTATGCTGTTAATTGCCAAACCAAACAGTATATTCCTATGAGTAGTAATTGCCAAAGGGATAAATGGCACAATAAGAACGAAGACTAGAGGTGGGAGACACATAAGGTAGATGAGTTTTGTGAAATATGGTACTTGTTTTTAAAATGCTAACACATCAATTAGCTTTGATGTGAATGTTACATATGCACATGGCAGTAAAAATACTTAGCATCTTTAGATGTATGCATGTATTTTTAGCTGCATATGTACTGTCAAAAGTAAATGCTGGAGGTATAAAATTCATACACACAAATGAAACCTGGTCTTTATTCTTTCATATTCTTCCTGTTTCTTTCCACTGTTTTACTTAAAATACAGACGAGTAGAGATTTTTAATTTTTCATATAATTTACTTTTCAACTATTTAATTATGGTGTCCAAACATCCTAAGTTTATAAGATACTAGGTAACACTGAAAATAATATTTATCATTTGTCCTTGATTACAAAAACATGCTTTCGTTTTCTAGATTTATTACACTGTAAGACATAATAAAGAGGGAATAAGCAACTACCCTCTAACCCCCTACTCTCATTCAAAGGGAAAAACACCTATTTTAGAAGATATTTGTCACCATATATATAAATTTCATACTCATAATGCAATCTATTAATTCTTTATTTACATATCTTATATATTGACTTCCTAACAAGGACAATAAGATTTAAGCACTCTTATCAACTCCCTGCACATTAAAGTCATACATTAAGTATTCTATCGATCTACTTATATTACAATGTGGGGGTAGTTTAGTGTTACATACTTTTATTATTATGAAACACATTTATAGCATTGTTCACAATCGAGATACATACCATCCTATGATTATTTTTTATACTTCTCCCCACCATCCACATAAATTAATTTTAAATTTAATTATAATTTAAAATTAAATAAATTTAATTATTGTCTCACTCGATGCTTACCTATACATCTTTTCCGCTAAATGAACTAAAAATACAAACACCTTGTTATGTGGTCACACACTTCATGTGATTTATTAGGGTCAGGATTTCTTGGAAACAGTTTTTGGACCCTATCATCCTGCTTCCATTTGGACTGGTGATTCCCTACCACACCGAAATACAGACATCACTGGAACTTGACTTTACCCCCACCCTGAGGATTCTCTTCTCCCTCCTGTAGTGGGGATCTTCTTTTCTGCGCTCCTCATCTCCTCTTCCTTATTCCCTCCTTGAGGAAGCCTTCCTTCTGTAGCTTCTTGAGAAAGTACCCATGGGAAGTGAATTTTTTACGCTTATGAAAGTATAAAAATGTGACTTCTGTCCTCAGGCTTAATGATGGTTTTTGACCGTTTCCTCTCTTTGGTCATTTTAATTGCAAAATGGTGTTTTAAGAAAAATGACAAAGTAGGAAATGGATACATTGTGGGTTCTGCCAGATTGTCAGTGACACTTCACAGTTTAAATCCTCTATACTCTGTAATACAGACACTGGAAGCCTAAAACTACATTTCCTAGGCTCTCTGCCAGTAGTGATCTGAGCAAGAATCCATTAGCAGCTCACAGAGAAGTGGGAGTCAGAAGGACACGGCGGCCGTATTGTTGCTTCTCCAACAGCAGATGCTAGAAGGTGGGCTTCAGTTAATATGAGACTCCTCGATCTCTGCTTCCCTAAAACCTGCTTCTGTGCAGGAGAGCAGGGATTATAGAGCATGGGCATAATTAGTCATTGTAAGATCCTAGTTCTGAGAAAGCTGAAAGCAGGAACTGAGCTAGCAATGGCCTTCATAACCTTTTTCCTTCTAGCGTTTTCCAATGGTTTTACAAATTCTTAAGCCCCATTAGCAAATAAATAGGTAAATAGGTGATGATGGATGATAGGTAGATAGGCCACACACACATACACACATAAACACAGCCAAACAAAAACCTTCATTTCTGAAATATCTAGATTGCTTCCTCTCTTAAACACTTACTCACTAATAAGACTTTTATCCACAGAAGGAAGTCATTATTAAAGTTAGAAATTAGTTTTGCTTTTTTTATTTTTATGTTTTGTAATGTACAAGAAGGATTAGTAAAGAAATAGAGGACAAGTCTGGAGGAAAGAGATCTTTCAAGATTCTCATTTGTGGTGAAAAAATTTGATATTGGAAAAAGCAGAGAAAAATTAACAAAAGACAGAAAGCTGAGATCCAAGAGAGCAGGCTCTAAAGGGAGGGTGGCATGAGGGAAACGTACAAAGACAGAAAAGTGAGAGAGAAGAAAATAATGAGGGAAGTTGGGCACGATTTTGTGTTTTAGGTCAAAGACAGAAGAGTTATAAAAATGTGTGAGGGAATTATTAATTAAAGCTCCTTAATGTTTCCGTAGAGATGTATGTTTGAAATTCCTTTTAAAGATTACTTTGTATTGATGGCTAGCTACAGCCATTGTCTTTGTATACAGTGCTGACCAAAACTGGTTTATACAAGACACTTTAATTTATATGTATTCAATTCAATACTAAATTGTATTGGAAACAACTTGCTCAAATGTAGCTTGAGTTGACCAACAGAGCTCCACTCACTGTCCGCTATCTGGAGTCTTCTGCAGTTCTTTGACCTATCATGGAAAAAATATAAAGATTTCCTTCAAAATATCTATAAGCAGAAATTTCCCAGGATGACAAAGTTCCATATTTGAAGTTTCATCCCACAGGGGAAAATAAAAACTTGGATAATAAAAGTAAAATGTTCTTATAACACTTATCATCTCAGGGCCTCTGCCGAACCTAAACTTTCTTTCCTGATAACACATATGACTGGTTTCCTATCTCCCTGTCTCACACACACACACACACACACGTAACAACAAACATCAGTCACATACTCTTTTCTGATATTTGACCATTTCTTGGGAACAAACTGCTCCATCATCCTTCTCTGCTTTCCTATCATGTGATTGTGTAGGTTATGTTTTCCAAGATTTTGAGTATAAAGGAGAAAATTATTTATGTCAAATGAAATACTAACACTAAAGAAACCACCATCAAAAATTGGCCTCTATTTTTTATCTCCTATTATGTATCATCTGTTATGGTAAATGTTCTCACATATATTTTCTCCTCAGTCCCTCAGCAATCCTGCAAGACAGTTAGATGTGCACTTGACAAAATGCATGACATACAAACATATCCTTGCTCACACACATACATAGTATCTATTTGAATTTTAGAAGCTCTACTTCCTGGGTCTTTCTGCTATATTCTTATTAGCTAAATCTGCAGGTGCCAATGATCTACTTGTGTTCTTTCCCACCTTTTAATCCCCCAGTGGTAAGAGATTTAATTTTCAAATAGAATCACACAATAAAATTGCTTTTCTTATTGCTCCCTTATTCTTCAGATGTATTTTAGCTACAGATGTTCTATTTCCTGTTCTGAATCTTAATTCATGGTTCTCACCTTAGACTCATTTCTATGTTCTGCTGTTGCTTCAAGCTTTAGATACCCTTCTTTTGTATCACTCATTTCTCTCAGTTAGTGAAAGCAAGGAATTTTCAAAAACAGTAGGATTAAGTACTAAAAATTATCATGTTTTATGGGATATAGTTTTAATCATATCTTTTGGAATTTCTTTCAACTTATCAAGGGAAGAAAATTTATGTCCTTTAAAATATATTGGTTTTAGCATAAAGATTAGACTACATTCTACTCAGCTATACTATTTTATTTTCTATTAGTTGCTATAGAAAGCAGAACACACACTTTTGTATTGAACATGCTGTGTTTCCAAACACTTAGTACTTCTGTGTACAGGACATAGAATATGAAGTATAGAGAGGGTCAGTTGTCTCCTCTGAAAGAAACGACACAAGATTACATCTCATACCTGGGAGTTTTGCTACCTGTGGTCTTTGAATGCTTGCTGACTGGCAGTCTCTTTATTTGAAATACACACACAAAAGCCTGCTATGTTCTTGGGCTCTCCAAAGTCTTTTATACAAAGAAACAGGAAGTGAAATGGATGACAGGGAAAGGAGGAGGCTGAGAGAGGTTGTACTTACATATACTAAGTTCTTCACGATAAGTTCTTTGAAAAGAAAGGGAGAAAAGGATCAAAGAAATCATCTATCAGACAAATGCTTTCATTTGGAATTGAATACTCTGCACTTCACCCCCAAAATTTTAAAGGCATTCTTCTGGATTGATTCAGGAGGCACTTCTAGTCAAACTTCATATATTTCTATCAAGAGTCAAGAAAATGAAATTAGTCGTTATGTCTGGCAAAATCTACCTATCCAGTTTCTTGTCATTACTTCATAGTATGATAAATGTATTAAGCCTGACATTTTGAGTCCATCTGAGGCATTTCGCAAATAATCTCACAGTTCATTCATTTGGTATTGTTACAGATGAATTAGGTACCCCTGCTGCCTCCCCAGAAACCCTATGTTGATTTCCTAATACCCACTACCTCATGATATGGCCGAATTTGGAGCAAAGGCCACTGCAGAGGGAACCAGATCAGATGCAACCACACTGCAGCAGGCTGGGCCCCAAATCCGATATGACTGGCATCCTTACAAAAAGAAGGTTGAACACAGATACGCACACAGGCCTAATGGCATGTGAAGGTCAAGACAGAGTTTGAGGGAACACTTCTATAAGCCAAATATTGCCAAAACCCACCAAAAGCGAGGGGACAGGCATGGAGCACACCCCCGGCCACAGCCCTCACCAGGAACCCAATTGGTGACACTTCACTCTCAGACTTCTAGACTCCAAACTGTGAGAGGATTCATGTTTGTGGTTTAAACAATCCAGTGTGTAGTACTATGGTACATCAGAGCCTTACAAAGTAACGTAGGTATCTATTTCCTTACCTTTTCTTTAAATAAAACTTCCCATGTTGGGAGTCTTACACCTAAACCAATCGTGCTGTTTCACGCCACAGGTAATTGCTAAAAATTTCCACTATTTTCAACATGGAAACCCACATACGACCATCTCTATCTAAACTGACATAATCTGTGGCCTATTTTCCCCACTCTTTCTAAGTGTTGAGGCCATAACTGGCCAAAATGTATCTTTTCCTCAAATGTCCCAAGCTCTTTCTTGCTCTAAGGCCTTTAGCCACTTGGTTTCCTCTATTAGAAATACTCTTCCACTCCCTCTTCTGCTGCTTAACTCCTACATAATCTTCGTTTTTTAGCTTAAGTACCGTCACTGCATAACTGCCAGCTTCTTCCTGCTATACAATTGCTAAAACACCTGTTCAGCTCACTTGTATCCTTGTTACCAAAACAATTGTTAGTATGCTTGATATAATCATTGGCATAAAAATATCTGCCATTCTTCTGAAGCTGTAATTTCCAAAGAAGGAAGATTAAAAAGGCTGAATATGTTAATAGTGTAGACTATTTGAAATCAAACACGCTGTGCAAACCCAGATTTCTCACTTAACGGCTCTGGATAGCATTGGGGAAAATCACTAACCTCAAACTAATCTGGTGCATGATGGACTTCACAGAGTTGTTGAGAGACTCAAAGGAAATAATTTACATACATCACTTGCACTAGTATATATGATATTTGCTTAGCCTTCCATTGATAGTTACCTCAGTGCCAAGGACATGATAAGCGTTTAAATAAATATTTGTTGGAAAAGATATTTACCGGCTCATTACTTTGTTGTAGAGTGGCTAATGATAGGATTTTGACACACAAATGAGTTGGAAATAAAAGTCAGGCAGTTTTTCCATTCAAGCACAACACATTGGTGGTGTATTTCCCATTTACAAATATGTGAACTTGTATGAAAAATCCAAGAGAAATGCTGACATTCAGTGAGGCAGGTCAATACAAGGAGGAAATGTGACATCACACCATGTCATTACTGTGTATGTGTATGCACATGTCTTAGTGTGGAACTCACTGAAAACAGATTGCATGCTAAATTGGGAGTCAAGGAATGAATGTGCACCTAGTTACAGAACATTGACAAAAGAAAATAGATACATAGATACATGTTTGATAGATAAGACTGATATAAATATAGATGATAGATTAATTAGACACAAAGATGGTAGCAGATAGATGACAGATCATAGATAGACACATTAGATAGATATAGATAGATGACAGATAGATAGATAGATAGATAGATAGATAGATAGATAGATAGATAGATAGATAGATAGATAGATAGATAGATGATAGATAGATGATGGATAGATAGTTGAAGAGATATGTAAGTAGATAAGAAACAATCATACTAAACAAAGCTATCATTCACTCAAGACCATCTATGTGCTACCTTAAAGGAGAGTCACTTGAGATCCAAGGATATAGACAACCTACAAGCCGAGGCATGGGGCCAGGTACCCTACACAAGAGAAACTGAAAAAAAAACAAACAAAAAAATGGATTCTGTTTAAGTCCCCAGAGACTGTCAGTAGAAAATAGACCTATCTAGCCACCAGGAATTCTTTTTGTTTGGTCACAGCAGTGCCCAGCCATAGATTTAGTGGGACAGCAACGTCCTTCTCATTTTTTCTCACCTCAACAACTGAATTGCTATTATAATATGTGTCTGGCCTTTTGAAATCAGTGGGTTTTATGATGTTCACGAATGTAAAGAAGAAATAACCACATAAAGAGGGAAGTTTGGACACTCAAATAAACACATCACTCCACAATACACTCTTTGTTCCCAAATGCTCCTGTCTAGAAACTGGTGTTCCTTTTTATTTGTCCCTCCCTCCTATCAGCGGCGATCACGCCGATGTCCCTCAAACATGGTGGTGAGCAAAGCACCAAGTTTACTTTTCTGTTGACAACAGGCCCAGAGGAAGGATACTTGTGGTCTTCAGGGAGCTGTCAGTCAACAAATGCGGCTAGAATACCGTAGGCAAGGAGGGCAAAGAGGACCGGGGACAGAGAAATGGGTTGAATTCCCCACACCACCATTTAATAGTTTTGTAGTCACACGCTGTTGACTCGATGTGCAAATGTCTCGGTGAACCCAGTGCTGTCTGTCTCTAGGGCCTAGTTACCTTGCAGGCTTTCGGAAACTTAAGTAGGGAAGTGACATATAAGCCATCTCGTGAACTGTTCTGTGCGTAAGGACCGATGGGTAGACAAAAAGATGATGATACATAGGACAGATAGACAGATGACAGATTAGATAGGACGGACGGACGGACGGACGGCCATGTTAGATAGCAGTGTTGTTATCTGTTTGTAAGGCCGGGGTCACTGATGGGCGGAGCGAGCACATCAGACACTGATGATGTGCCAGTGTCTCCGGCTGCTGCCCCCTCCCACGTGGGACACTGATGATGTGCCGAAGTTCTTGGCTGTTGCCCCCTCCCAACCTGAAAAATGTGCCTTGGGCTAGCCAATCCTCGTGCTGCCGTAAAACTAAGCTCTGCCTCCCTGTACCTTCTTTAAAATCTCGCTGCCTGTCTACTTAAGTGTGAATTCACCAGCCTCCATTTCTATAGACTGGGGAAATCTCACCCAAGTATTTGCATTCAAATAAACTGGTGGGCCCTTTGTGGCCTCTCTTCACCTGCTTATTTCAGCTAGAATTTATCTTACACTGTTCTGTATATAAGGATAGATGCGTAGACAAAAAGATGATGACAGATAGATGACAGGTGATAGATGATAGATTAGAAATAGATACATTAGATAGATGATAGATATCCATAGATTAGATGAAAAGATTGACAGAGATGATAGATAAGATATATATGGATGACAGATGATAGACGAGATAGGATAGATGATATAGGTACGTTAGATTAGACAGATAGATGATAGAAATTGATAGATTAGATAGAAAATAGATAGATAGATACTGAGTTATGGACTGAAGTTTTGGGCCCTCACCTCACCATCTTCCGCTACCCCTAACACCCAGCCACGACCACACACACACACACACACACACACACACAAAGTTCTTATTTGAATTGAGTCAGGGTTGAAGCCCTATCCGCCACTGTCATGGTATTGGTAGGTGGGGCCTTTGTAGGTAATTAGGTTCCGAAGATATCATGAGGGTGTTGGTGGAGCCTCCATTACGCAATCAGTGCTATTAAGAGGAACAGAGGACAGAGCTTTCTCCCATGGCCATGTGAGGACACAGCAGGGATGTGGCCATATGCAAGCCAGAGGAAGGGACCTCATCAAGAACTGAACCTGCATTTGTCTTGGACTTCTGCTTCCAGAATGGCGAGAAATCAGTGTCTATGGATGAAGCCCGAACTCAATGACACTCTGGTTATCAGCTTGAGTAGACTAACATAGATATGTAGGTAAACAGACGCACTTGGACGTTGGATGGAGAGAGCCTACGCATAGATATCTGTGCTTAGGTGTCTGCATAGGTATCTGTGTCTAACCACCTCTGCACTTTGTAGCCAGATCCCTATGGGAGGAACACCAGGAGCACAACTTATGCACGTTTCTTTTTTAAAGTGTGGGCTTCAGTTTCCGATAACTGGGGTCTCCGTTAACTCTCAGCCATGTGTGTGTGACTGTGCGTAGGCATGTGTGTGTATACACCACTGCCCCTGTCGGTCTACAATCACAGGAGATGCAAAAGTAACAAAGGAACGCAGGATAGGGCAAACATCTTGCACACTATGACCAGAAAGAGTAAAATTTTCCACTAGCCTCTGGGGATATCTTTGCCAAGTGTTTCTATGCAATTTTAGAAAGATCTTGCTGGAAATGTTGCTGGGACTACTCTGAACCATCAACTTAGTTAAGGTAATAAGCCAGGACAGGAGAGCAGCAAAGAGCACACACGTTGTGTTCTCCTATGTATCAGGCTAAGGGGTACAGGCTTTAATTCTACTACACCACTTCATCTCACCATGGCTGACATGGGATGACCTTATGCACCACTTCAACCATGAGTAAAAAGTTACACCAGAATCACCTCCCTTAACAGAAAATAAATAAGTGTGGGGACATAAACATTCCTAGAATTCCTGCCACCAACACCCAACCCTTTATGCTCAGCACGCTTTTCATACGAATGGAAACATTGTTCTCAACGCTACTATTCCATTTCAGATAGACCTCACTCACATCTAAAAGCCTAAATGTACTGAAACTCCACTTCCACCTTGACAGCAGTGGGGAGCAGCTTCCCCACAAGCTAGCTGGCCTGCCACCTCAGCAAGCCCATGGGCCACCGGAGCACAAGAGCCCCGCATGACACCAAAAGGCATTTCCTTTACCAGTGACTACACGCATGCTCTCTGGAGATGGGCCACCAAGCATGGCTGCCAAGGTGACATCGGTGCACAGGCAAAAAGACCTACTACTGGGCATGCACCTGCCTCGGACCCCGCAGGCCAGCCAGAGTGCTCCCTGCGTGGGGCCTCGGATATGCCCCACAGCTCACGCAACTGCCACAGCAGGAACGGCCAAGGTGCAGAGCAGCCGGAGGGACCTGGCCCGCACAGGATCAAGACCCCAGCCCGGCAACCACACCATCCACACACAGCAGACTCATGCCACCTTTGCAGGAGAAGTTCCCACCAAAAGCCACTCCTCTCAAGACCCAAACACACAGCTAACTCACATAAACAAACACAAGGAATTGAGACTGAGAAGGACACAGAGGAATCAAAGTGCACCTAGTTACAGAACGTTGACAAAAGTGAGAAAACAGATACATAGACAGACAGATGATTGATACATAGATTGGGTTGACATCCATACATATAGATGATAGATTAATTAGATAGATACACAGATGATAGTAGATAGATGATAGATCATAGATAGATAGATGACAGATAGATACATAGATAGATAGATTACATAGACAGATAAAGAGATAGGTAGGTAGGTAGATAGGAAAGCATCATACTACACAAAGCTATCTTTCACTCAAGAAGATCTACGTGCTCCCTTACAGGAGACTCAATTGAGATCCAAGGACACAGACAACTACAAGCTGAAGGGGCGAGGACAGGTACCCTACAAAAGTGAAACTGAGAAACAAACAAACAAATGGATTCTGTTTGAGTCCCCAGAGACAGTCAGTAGAAAATAGCCCTATCTAGCCACCGTGAAATCTTTTTGTTTGGTTTCAGCAGTGCCCAGCCATAGACTTAGTGGGACAGCAAAGTCCTTCTCATTTTTTCTCACCTCAACAACTGAATTGCTGTAATATGATGCATCTGGACTTTTGAAATCAGTGCGTTTTATGATGTTCACAAATGTAAAGAAGTAATAACCACCTAAAGAGGGAAGTTTGGACACTCAAATAAACACGTCACTCCAGAGCACACTCTTTGCTCCCAACTACTCCTGTGTAGAAGTTGGTGTTCATTTTTATTTGTCCCTCCTCCTATCAGCAGTGATCATGCCGAGTTCCCTCAAAAACGGTGGTGAGCAAAGCTACAAGTATACTTTTCTGTCTACAACAGGCCCAGAGGAAGGATACTTGTGGTCTTCAGTTAGCACTTAGTCAATGAATGTGGCTAAATACAGTCAGTAAGCGAGAAGGAGGTAAAAGAGGACAGAGGAAAGAGACAAGGGATCAAGTCCCTGCACCACTATTTACTGGTTTTATAGGTACATGGGGATGACTCGACCTGCAATTGTCTCAGTGAACCCAGTGCTCTCCCTACGGCCTAGTTACCTTGCAAGATTTTTGGAAGCATAATGTGGGGAAGTGACATAGGCTATGCTCTTAACTGTTCTGTACACAAGGACAGATGGGCAGACAAGAACATGCTTGATTGATTGATAGATGATGGATAGATAGATAGATAGATAGATAGATAGATAGATAGATAGATAGATAGATAGACAGACAGACTGTCAGATAGACAGATATAGGTACATATCAATTAACACAAAACTATTGCTCATAACCAGGAGAGCAATGGTGAAAGCACATAGCGAAACTACAGACAAAAGAGAAGACAGAAATCCAGTTTAAAAAGTGCAGTAAGCAGCCATAAGAAGAAAACAAATCCTAACATTTGCAACAACGTGGATGGAGCTAGGTGGTATTATGCTCAGTGAAATTGGCCAGGCGGAGAAAGACAAGTACCAAGTGACTTCACTCATGTGTGGAGTATAACTACAAAGAAAAACTGAAGGAAAAAAACAGCATCAGACTCACAGAAGCCGAGAGTGGACTAACAGTTACCAAAGGGAAAGGGACTGTTCAGGGTGGGTGGGAAGGGAGGGTTAAGGGCGGGCAGAAAGAAAGGGGGAATTAGGATTAGCATGTATAATTTGTGGGGTGGGGGGAGCATGGGGAGGGCTGTAGAACACAGAGAAGACAAGTAGTGATTCTATAGTATCTTACTACACGCTGATGGAGGGCGACTGTAACAGGGTGTGTGTGTGTGGTGAACTGGTGAAGGGGTCTACAGCATCCAACTACACTGATGGACAGCGACTGTAATGGGTTTTTTTGGCGGGGACTTGGTGTACTTGGTGATCATAATGTTCTTCGCGTGATTGTAGATTAATGATAACAAAAAAAATTTTTTAAGTGCTATAAGGACACAGCTCTCTATTGTCAGAATAAAAGGGCAGGCTCTGAGTGTTCCAATCAAAAGACACAGGGTTAAAAGAAGGGAATAAAACTCAAGACCACCTACGTGCTCCCTTACAGGACACTCACTTGAGATCCAAGGTCGAAGACAAACTACAAGTTGAGGGGGTGGGGACAGGTACCCTAGACAAGTTAAACTGAAAAAAAAAGAAAAAAGATGTGCTGATGGGATTAAAGACGGCGGCTCACGTGAGAGGGGGGTGGAAACCTCCTCCCAAAACCAAAACCACATACTTACGTACTATATGGAAATAGAACAACTACACCAAATCCTGGAAGAGCAGCAGGGAAGAACGCTGCTGTGGCAGGCAGTCTCCTCAAGGAGAAGTGTGACGTACAGCCCTGGAGATCTGCTCTAGGAGAATGAACCTACCATACACGTGCTGCGCTCTGGAGGATCGGTGGGGTTGGAAAGCAAAGACAGGCCGAAGACTTCCAGAGACATGAGATTCCAGCCTCTTGTGGGACAACACAGGGATACACATCCGGCCGCTGTGGGAAAAAAGAAAGGCGGATAGCCTGAGATACTACCTAACAGTGAGAGAACTGCTAAAGGGGCAAGGCTTACACAGGGCTTGACGCTCAGGAGAAAGGACAGGTGCGCCAAACTGCCCGGGTGCACTCTGCCCGGCAGGCGGGGGAGCTTTCAGGAGCTCCGGGCGCTCCATCCCCATGGCTGGCCTCGCAGCTCCGAGGCCACTTACTGTGCTGTGACTGGTACACGGTCTGCTTCACCGCCGGCACTGGCATGCAAAACGGCCATCCCCACCTTGGCAGCTTCTCCCTGCATGCTCCACAAACTGGCCCTGGCAGTGGAGATGGGCACTGCGGTCGGGAAGCAGGAAAGACCCCTTTCCTCCTGGCGGGGATGGGCAATGGCACCGCTCCCCTGGGACCCCTGGGACCCCCCCCCAGGTGCTGAGTATCTCCAGAGAGTAAAGCTTCTGGGAGCTAGAGGGCGCCACCTACAAATATGAACCTTCAAAGGAACCTGGTAACTGGACTCAAATCAATCTTCCTGAGAAAGAGATCTCAAAATAAACATCAGGAGCATGCTCAGGGAGCTACAGAAAATAAAACTGTCCCTGTCTATCGAGCACAATTTTCTCTCTCTCTCTCTCACTCCTGAGAGCACTGCTGTGGCCCTGTTCCAAGAGGGGTGCTGTGACAGCCCAGCAGGAATGGCACAGCTCTCGGGTCCACCACGGCCGGTGCCAGAAAAGTCAAACACGGGTTCTGACTAAACTGCAAACAGGGGACGCTGCTCATCTAACACAGCAGGAAAGACAACAGTGCCACATGCTAGCCTTCCCATCAATGGCTAGAGGCTACGTGGCTCCAACGATACCAGGTGACATCAACACCCAGGGCTTCATCTCCTTGGCAATCTTTTTTCCCTATGACCCTTGAAAGCAGCACATGGAAAGATACAACCTACCAGTCTCCACACCACCACACCTCTCAGTTTTATGCTAGCTGTTACTGCATCACAGCTTCTCCTCTTTGTTGCAGTTTTCTCGGCTGGTTGGTGTTCTGGAAAGAAAAAGAAATTAGTCAGATTAAGAATGAAGTGGTAGGGGGTTCAGTTGATTCTGTTTGACCACCACCAGTAGAACCAAAAGACATCCTTCAGTATGTGAGAATATATTCACTGATGACATATTTGATAAGGTGTTGCCATCCAAAACATGTATCAAGAGCTCACGAACCTCAACACACAAAAAGCAAATGAATCCAATTACAAAATGGGCAGAGGATCTGAATAGACACTTCTCCACAGAAGCAATTTCAGGTGGCCGACAGGCACATGGAAAGACGCTCCACATCGCTAACCATCAGAGAAATGCACATTAAGACCACAATGGGGTATCACCTCACACCAGTTAGGAAGGCCACCACCCAAAAGAGAGAAAACAACAGATATCGGCAGGGGTTTGGAGAAAGGGGAACCCTCCTACGTTGCTGGTGGGAATGACAGTCAGCTCAACCATTGTGGAAAGCAGTATGGAGTTTCCCCCAAAAAAAAGAACAGAAATACCATTTGACCCAGGAATTCCTCTCCTGTGAATTTACTCTAAGAGTGCAGGAGCCCAGTATGAAAGAGACAGATGCACCCCTATGTAGAACGCAGCACTCTTTACAATACCCAAGAAATGGAAACAACCTAAGTGTCCATCAGGAGATGAGTGGATAAAGAAGAGGTGATACATACACACTATGGAATATCATTCAGCCATAAGAAGAAAACAAATCCTACCACCATTTGCAACAACAGGGAAGGAGCTAGAGGGTGTTCTGCTCTGTGAAATAAGCCAGGTGGAGAAAGACAAGTATCCAAGGATTTCACTCCTCTGTGAAGTATGAGAACAAAGCAAAAACTTGAAGGAACAAAACAGCAGCATACTCACAGAACCCAAGAATGCACTAACAGTTAACAAAGGGAAAGGGAACTGGGAGGATCGGTGGGAAGGGAGGGATAAGGGGGTAAAGGGGCCATTACGATCTGCATACATATTGTAGGGGGTGGGGGCCACGGGGATTGCAGTAAAACACACAGAAGGCAGGTAGTGATTCTATAGCATCTCACTACACTGATGGACTGCGACTGTAATGGGGTGCGGGGAGCGGACGTGATAATGGGGGGAAGGGGGGAGGAGGGGGAGTCTAGTAACTTTAATGTTGCTCATGTAATTGTACATTACTAACACACACAAAAGAAGTGATTCTGTTTGAGTGCCCAAAGAGACAGTCAGAAAATTGTCCTTTCTGCCACTGAGGATGCTTTCTGTTCGGTTTTGCCAGTGCCCAGTCATAGACTCAGTGGTATAGCGAGGCCCTTCTTATTTTTTCTCACCTCAACAACTTAATTGCTGTAATAATATGCATCTGTGATTTGAAATCTGTGGATTTTATGATGTTTACGAATGTAAAGAAGCAATAACCAGATACCGAGGGAAGATTGGATACTCAAACGAACACGTCACTCCACAACACACTCTTTCCTCCCAACTGCTCCCATCTAGAACTCGGTATTCCTTCTTACATGTCCCTCCTCCTATCAGCGGTGATGCCGATGTCCCTCCAACATGGTGGTGAGCATAGCACCAAGTTTACTCTTCTGTCTACAACAGGCCTGCTGTACAGGTCGTCTAAGAGCAAAATCAGTAGCAGCGGGAGAAAACCCAAAGATGTAGAAATAGAAGATGGTACAGTACAATGAAAACTGACACAAGGGACTTCTGAGACCCATACTTAATTCCTTCAGAGACACGAAAGCAGCCACCACCATACAACAAAGCTACACCACTATGGAGAAAGCACAGACAGAGAACAAGAAGATAACTGGAATGTTACCCCACTGGGCCAGAGAGAGGAGTCATCACAGCAGCAGCAGCAGCTGGGGCCTGCCCCACACGCTCTGTGCTCATCGCCGTTAAAGATAAGGTTGTGGGCTTGGCTCGCTGGGCCTCTCCCTAAGCACCCGGAGACATACACAGTGTGGAATGAGGGGTCGTCGGTGGCATCTTGCCCGCATTTATGTTCCGCACAGTTTGGAACATAATGAACGTTTCGTGGAGGAGCGAGCAGCACCAGGTACCACTGAACGGGCAGCTTAGCTTTGAAGCCGAGTCCAGTCATTCACTGTCACCACTGTTCAACATATCTCATGACCCAAAGAGTGATGTGCACGATCTGACACACTCACATTTGATAAGGGAGGTTCTCACCATGTACAGAGAAGGGAGAGGAGGGCACGCCTAAGTGAGATTGCACGGGAAGCCTCCAATAGGTGATGACTAGAGAGGTGGGTCTTCAACGATACATGTTCTTCTGCTGGGGTGAAATGTCTTAAAAACCAGAGGCAAGAGGTGGGAACCCCCAGAGGAAATAATTCAGAGAAGAAAAGGCACGAGACAGGATCTTTTCAAGAACAGGGAGCTTGGCTCATAGGGATGGAGATGTAGACAAAGTGAAGGCTAGACCGTGAGTTGTGGCTGGAGAATTTCACATTTTATTCTGTAACAATGTCAGTGCTTCCACAGTGAAGCAGTGACCAAGCAGGGCCTAGGTCCACCAGGAAAGACCTGAGAAACCAGAAGCAGGGTTACTGACACGGGACATGAGCTTCACAGGTTGTAACATAAAGGATGAACAGTGAGGATCAGAAATGGACAGGTTGACTGCTGAGAGGAGGCGAGGTCACCCCGCAAGCTTCCAGCTTGGCTGACGGGCAAGAACGGCAACGCCATGGAGACCAAGAGTCTAAAGGAGAAGCATTTTAAAAATAAAAAGTGTTTCCCAGTTTACTGTGTTGTGTTATTCACATACGAGACACAGGCCCCTAAAACTAGATCAGAGAGAAAACCTGGGCGGCCAGGCCCAGTCAGAATGCGGGATGTGGTTATGCTGATTCCTGGTGGTCCCTGACAAACGCAATCTGTGAGAAGAAAAGAAAGAACCTGCCTGCTAGCTAAAAAGTCAAGTCTTGGGGTCTGCGCCCTCCTCAGAAGTCAGCCGCGTGGCTGGCCATGACCGAGAAGGCATGGCTGGCTCCAGGTGTCCCAGAGAAGCTGGGAAGTCCCGGGAAATGGTGGACCGTGCCCTGGGCATCTTCTTGGTGTCTCTGCACCGGGCCGTGAGCAGGCCCGGGCCTCCGGGAGCGTGGTGGTGGGGGTCAAGGCACTTGCCGCCCACCGCTACCCGGGTGCCTAGCCCATGCAGAGCCAGCACTTGGGTGGGCTGATCTGTGGCAGACGTGGGCACTGCAGCCCTAGACGGTCTGCATGGTGGCCTCGGTCCGAACACCTGCACGGCCCTCAGTGGGCAGTCCCGTAGGCTAGGGATTCTACTGGGGTTGGCCTTGGGGCCGCACCGTGGTCTTGGCCCAGGGTCTCCTCTGAGCAGGGTAGGTGTGCTTAAGGAAGTATGGGCGTGGTGATGCGGCCCCTGGGTGAAGTCACAGCGGCCCAGGCCACTTTGTGATGCGTCCGCTGGCTGACATACATACCAGGCTTGCCCTAGCTGGGTAGCTCAGTGCGTGGTAGGCTTGAGAAGGAGTTAGTGGAAAAAGGAGACCCTCTCCCTAGCTTCAGACCCTTTCCTCGGATCGTTTGGCGCACACCACAACCCACTTTTCCTTGCGGACCGTTTTGTCCTTCCTAAGGTTCGTGCCCCACACCACTCGCCGCCTCCCCAGCCCCACCTTCTTCGACCGCCGGTCCTTCCCATCCCCAGGATGCTGCCCCCTATCCCTCGTGCCTGGGAGCACCCTGCACCTGCCCGCTGCCCTGGTCACAGGCTGTTCCACCGGGATCCTGTGCCTTTACCGGCTGGCTTTTCCCACTTTTCCCAGCAGAGTTCCCACTTCCACGGGGAACAGTCCTGGGCCTCTGGAACATTCTAGGCTCAAAGCAGACGGCTGGAGAGAGACCACCCAGTAGAGCTCCTCCTCTGCAGGGAAAACGGGCACCACTACGAGCCCACCTCGAGGTGTTCTGCCTCTGAAAAAACCGCCATCCAGAGTCAGCCAACAGGCAAGGCCTTGGGCAGCACAAGTGAAATCGCGATGGCTGGCTCTGATGCTCGGGATGAGCCGATGAATACGACGCCACCACCGCTGGCCATCAACTTCCGGTCCCCCCCGGCCCCGCACGAGGCCGTGGGCAGCACAACCGCTAACCTCCTGTGTGCCTAAGACGACATCCGTGCGGGCGGTCATCGTCTGTTGTCCCCTGGACCCATACGATGCCGTGGGAAGTACAGACGACAGCCTCGGCCCTACCCGCAAGGCGGATGACGACCCGATGGGCAAGCCTCTGCCTTTGGGAAAGGAACCAAAAACTGCCCCCTTCCCCGGACATGTCCGTGGGCTGAACAGGCGCCAGATTGAAGGCTGATGCTCAAGAAGAGCCGATGGACACGAAACCACCCTCGATGGCCGTCAACTTCCGGTTGCACCCAGCCCCACACGAGGCCGTGGACGGCACCACCGCCGGCCTCCTGCGCGCCTCAGACACCCACCGTGCAGGCGGTGATCCTCCGGTCAGACCTGGACCCATACGATGCCATGTTAGGCACAGCCGAAGGCCTCGGCCCTTCCCCTAACTCGGCCTCCAACCCGGTGGACACACCACAGCCCGTGCCAACAGCACCTACAGGTATCACCCGGCTCCAGATAAGGCCTATGTCCTCCTATACATTTAAGAAAATCTTTCCCACTATACGTGTGTATATTATATATTCACACTAAACCCTGCTCTGGCTAGTATGCCTCTGCTCTGTTTACTTTTTGACTCGGTGACAGAGGAAGAACACACATACGTGAGTGATAATGTTCTGAGCCCCACTTAACTATGCAACGTGTTCCATGTCCCAGTGACTGGGATGTGGAAGTAGCCACGTTTTATGACTGTGCATGCTCACTGCGATTTCTGCGTGCTGAGCGTTTAATGGATGACAACCCAGGGGGAGGCAAGTCCAGAGGAAGGAGACTGGGTGGCTTATGTGGCCCCTTCCCTCTCCTCTCCCACTGCTCTGAGCTCACTGGAGGCTAGGGAATTCCTGCTGTGAAACAGGAAACCCCTCTTTTCATTTTGGATTTTAAACATGTTTAATTCTGTATGTGTGTGCCTTGTGTAACTTAAGACTTTAGCCGATCATCCTCACACACTCCCACTTCCCCACGTGAGAACGGATTTGTCATCCATAACCTCCAGACTGGAGCAACGACAGAAGGAAGTGCTTCTGCCTACTATGTGAGTATTGAAAAATTTTTAAGCTTACTTAGAATTTGTGAAGTAGCTTAGTAATATCAGAAAAGATCCTCTTTAATGACTGCCTGGCCTGACTCTAACCTAAACTGCTAACATGTCAAACAACGTTGAGTTACAACTGTGCCCACTTCTCACTGACCCTAGAGTCTGCATGGTCTCCACCAGACGTAATACACGCAGAATTCCTAACCTGTGGGGACCACATTCTAGTTGGAGGGGAAGAAAGAGACAATGAACATCTGTAAGTTTTCTGGTAGCTTAGCCGGTAACAAACACTATGAAGAATAAAAAGCAGGTTATGGAGGACTGAGATTATAGGCAGAGAGAAGCAGGGCTTTCAAAATAAACAGTGGACAGGGTAAGCCTCACCAGGGAGGTGGGACTTGAACAGTCTAGAAGGAGGTGACAGAACCAGGTATCTGAGGGAAAAGCATTCCATACAATGGGATAAATTACTGAAAAAGACAAGAGGAAGGATGCTTGTGGTCTTCAGGGAGCAGTCAGTCAACAAATGTGGCTAGAATACCGTCAGCAAGGAGGGCAAAGAGGACGGGGACAGAGATATGGGTTGAAGTCCCCGCACCACCATTTAATAGTTTTGTAGTCACACGCTGTTGACTCGATGTGCACGTCTCAATGAACCCAGTGCTGTCTGTCTCTAGGGCCTAGTTACCTTGCAGGCTTTTGGAAACATAAGACATATAAGCCATCTCGTGAGCTGTTCTGTACATAAGGATAGATGGGTAGACAAAAAGATGATTATAGATAGATAGGACAGATAGACAGATAGATAGATAGATGATAGATTAGATAGGATAGATGATAGTTATAGATAGATTGAATAGATAGATAGATAGACAGGTAGGTAGGTAGATAGATTAGATGATTAAATTAGATAGATTAGATAGATAGATTAGATAGATAAGATAGATAGATAAATAGATTAGATAGATGATAGATTAGATAGATAGATAGATAGATAGATGATAGATTAGATTAGATAGATAGATATAGATTAGATAGATTAGATAGATGATAGATAGATAGATGATAGATAGATGATGATAGATTAGATTAGATAGATAGATAGATGATAATTATAGATTAGATAGATAGATAGATAGATAGATGATAGATTAGATAGATTAGATAGATAGATAGATAGATGATAGGATATAGATAGATTAGATTAGATAGATAGATTAGATTAGATAGATAGATGATAGATAGATGATAGATAGATAGATAGATAGATAGATAGATAGATAGATAGATAGATAGATAGATAGATTAGATAGATGATAGATAGATAGATAGATAGATAGATAGATAGATAGATAGATAAGATAGATATAGATAGATGATAGGATATAGATAGATTAGATTAGATAGATAGATTAGATTAGATAGATAGATAGATGATAGATAGATTAGACAGATAGATAGATTAGATAGATGATAGGATAGATATAGATAGATTAGATTAGATAGATAGATTATATTAGATAGATAGATGATAGATTAGATAGATAGATTAGATAGATAGATAGATAGATATAGATAGATGATAGGATAGATATAGATAGATTAGATTAGATAGATAGATTATATTAGATAGATAGATGATAGATTAGATAGATAGATTAGATAGATAGATAGATAGATATAGATAGATGATAGATATAGATAGAGATGATAGATAGAGATGATAGAGATGATAGATTAGATAGATAGATGATTAGATAGATAGATTAGATGATAGATTAGATAGATAGATGATAGATTAGATTAGATAGATAGATATAGATTAGATAGATTAGATAGATGATAGATAGATAGATGATAGATAGATAATAGAGATAGATTAGATAGATAGATTAGATAGATAGAGATAGATAGATGATAGATTAGATAGATAGATTAGATAGATAGATAGATAGATTAGATAGATAGATAGATAGATTAGATAGATAGATTAGACAGACAGACAGACAGTCGTGTTTGTTAACTGTTTGTAAGGCTGGGGGCACTGATGGGAGGAGCGAGCACGTCGGACACTGATGGTGTGCCAATGTCTCCGGCTGCTGCTCTCTCCCACATGGAACACTGATGATGTGCCGAAGTTTTTGGCTGTTGCCCCCTCCCAACCTGAAAAATATGCCTTGGGCTAGCCAATCCTCACGCTGCTGTAAATCTAAGTTCAGACTCCCCCTACCTTCTTTAAAATCTCACTGCCTGTCTATTTAAGTATGAATTGCCAGACTCCATTTCGATACTCTGGGGAAATCTCGCCCAGGTATTTGCATTCAAATAAAATACCGGGCCCTTTGTTGCCTCTCTCCACCTGTTTATTTCAGCTAGAATTTATCTTACACTGTTCTGTTCATAGGGATAAATGGGTATACAAAAAGATGATGACAGGTAGATGACAGATAGATGACAGGTGATAGATGATAGATTAGAAATAGATACATTTGATAGATGATAGATATTCATAGATTAGACAAATAGATTGACAGAGATGACAGATTGATAAGATATATATAGTTGACAGATGATAGACTAGATAGGACAGATGATATAGGTAGGTTAGATTAGACAGATAGATGATAGATAGATACAGAGTTATGAACTTAATTTTTGGGCCCTCACCACACCATCTTCAGCTCCTCCTAACCCCCACTGCCACCACACACACACACACACACACACACGCACAAGTTCATAATTGAACTGAGTCAGGGTTGAAGCCCTAACCCCCAATGTCATGGTATTTGGAGGTGTGGCCTTTGGAGGTAATCAGGTTTGGAAGATATCATGAGGGTGTGGGTAGAGCTGCCATTATGCAATCAGTGCTATTAAGAGGAACACAGGACAGAGCTTTCTCCCTCGACCCTGTGAGGACACAGCACGGATGCGGCCATATGCAAGCCAGAAGAAGGGACCTCACCAGGAACTGAACCTGCCTTGGTCTTTGACTTCTGCTTCCAGAATGGCGAGAAATCAGTGTCTATGGATGAATGGATGAAGCCCCCACTCAATGACACTCTGGTTATCAGCTTGAATAGACTAACATAGATATGTAGGTAAACAGAGATGCACTTAGACGATGGATGGGGAGAGCCTACGCATAGATATCTGTTCTTAGGTGTCTGCATAGGTACCTGTGTCCAACAACTCTGCACTTTGAAGTCTGCTACCTATGGGGGAACACCAGGAGCACAACTTAAGCACGTTTCTTTTTTAAAGTGTGGGCTGCAGTTTCCGATAACTGGGGTCTCCGTTAACTCTCAGCTGTGTGTGTGTGTCTGTGCGTGTGCGTGTGTGTGTGTACACTACTGCCCCTGTCGTTCTACAATCACAGGAGATGCAAAAGTAACAAAGGAACGCAGGATAGGGCAAACATCTTGCACACTATGACCAGAAAGAGTAAAATTTTCCACTAGCCTCTAGGGATATCTTTGCCAAGTGTTTCTATGCAATTTTAGAAAGATCTTGCTGGAAATATTGCTGGGACCACTCTGAACCATCAAGTTAGTTAAGGTAATAAGCCAGGAGAAGAGAGCATCAAAGAGCACCCACTGTGTGTTCTCCTATGTATCAGGCCAAGGTGTACAGGCTTTAATTCTACTACACCACTTCATCTCACCATGTCTGACGTGGGATGATCTTATGCACCACCTTCATCCGTGAGTATAAAGTTACTTCAGAATCAACTCCCTTAACAGAAAATGAATAAGTGCGGGGACATAAACATTCCTAGAATTCCTGCCACCATCACCCAACTCTTTATGCTCGGCACCCTTTTCATACAAACGGAAACATAGCTCTCAACGTTACTATTTCATTTCAGATAGACCTCACTCACATCTCAATGACTAAATGCACTGAAACTCCACTTCCACCATGAGAGCGGAGTGGAGCAGTTTCCCAACAAGCTAGCTGGCCTGCCACCTCAGCAAGCCCACGGGCCACCGGCCCACAAGAGCCACGCATGTCACCAAAAGGCATTACCTTTAACCAGTGACTACACGCATACTCTCTGGAGATGGGACACCAAGCATGGCCGCCAAGGTGACATCGGTGCACAGGCAAAAAGACCTACTGGGCATGCACCTGCCTCGGAACATGCAGGCCAGCCAGGGAGCACCCAGCATGGGGCCTCGGATATGCCCCGCAGCTCATGCAGCAGCCACAGCAGGAACGGACCAGGGGCAGAGCACTCGGAGGGCCCTGGCCCGCACAAGATCAAGAGCCAAGCCTGCCAACCACATCATACACACACAGCACCCTCGTGCCACCTACCCAGGAGAAGTTCCCACCCAAGGCCACTCCTCTCAAGACCCAAACACACAGCTTACTCACATACACAAACACAAGGAATTGAGACCGAGAAGGACACAGAGGAATCAAAGTGTACCTAGTGACAGAATGTTGACAAAAGTGAGAAAACAGATACATAGACAGACAGATGGTTGATACATAGATTGGACTGATATACATACATATAGATGATAGATTAATTAGATAAACACACAGATGATTGTAGATAGATGTTAGATCATAGATAGATAGATGACAGATAGATAGATAGATAGGTAGATAGATTACATTGATTGATAAAGAGATAGGTGCGTAGGTAGATAGGAAAGCATCATACTAAACAAAGCTATCTTTCACTCAAGACAATCTACGTGCTTCCTTACAGGAGACTCACTTGAGATCCAAGGACACAGACAAACTACAAGCCGAACGGGCGGGGACAGGTACCCTACATGAGTGAAACTGAAAAACTAACAATCAAGCAAAAGGATTCTGTTTGAGCCCCCAGAGACAGTCAGTAGAAAATAGCCCTATCTGGCCACCATGAATTCTTTTTGTTTGTTTTCAGCAGGGCCCAGCCATAGATTTAGTGGTGCAACAACGTCCTTCCCATTTTTTCTCACCTCAACAACTGAGTTGCTGTAATAATATGCGTCTGGGCTTTTGAAATCAGTGGGTTTTATGATGTTCATGAATGTAAAGAAGTAATAACCACATAAAGAGGGAAGTTTGGACACTCAATTAAACACGTCACTCCACAACACACTCTCTGCTCCCAACTGCTCCTGTCTAGAAATTGGTGTTCCTTTTTATTTGACCCTCCCTCCTATCAGCGGTGATCACGCCGATGTCCTTCAAACATGGTGGTGAGCAAAGCAACAAGTTTACTTTTCTGTCGACAACAGGCCCAGAGGAAGGATACTTGTGCTCTTCAGGGAGCACTTAGTCAATGAATGTGGCTAAATACAGACAGCAAGTGAGAAGGAGATGAAAGAGGACAGAGGATAGAGACATGGGTCCAAGTCCCTGCACCACCATTTCCTGGTTTTGTAGGTACACGCGGCCGACACGACCTGCAAGTGTCTCGGTGAATCCAGTGCTCTCCCTACAGCCTAGTTACCTTGCAGGATTTTTGGAAGCATAATGTAGGAAAGTGACATAGGCTATGTGGTTAACTGTTCTGTACACAAGGACAGATGGGCAGACAAAACGATGATTGAGTGATTGATTGATTGATAGATAGATAGATAGATAGACAGACAGATAGATAGATAGATATAGGTACATATCGATTAACACAAAGCTATTGCTCATAACCAGGAGAGCAATGGTGAAAGGACATAGCGAAACTAAAGACAAAAGAGAAGACAGAAATCCAGTTTGAAAAGTGCAGTAAGCAGCCGTAAGAAGAAAACAAATCCTACCACTTGCAACAATGTGGATGGAGCTAGAGGGTATTGTGCTCAGTGAGATAGGCCAGGGGGAGAAAGGCAAGTACCAAATGATTTCACTCGTGTGTGGAGTATAACAACAAAGAAAAACTGAAGGAAAAAAGCAGCAGCAGACTCACGGAACCCGAGAGTGGACTAACAGTTACCAAAGGGAAAGGGACTGGGCAGGGTGGGTGGGAAGGGAGGGATAAGGGCGGGCAGAAAGAAAGGGGGCATTAGGATTAGCATGTATAATGTGTGGGGTGGGGGGAGCATGGGGAGGGCTGTACAACACAGAGAAGACAAGTAGTGATTCTACAGCATCTTACTACATGCTGATGGACAGCGACTGTAACGGGGTGTGTGTGGGGGAGACATGGTGAAGGGGTCTACAGCAACTTACTACACTGGTCAGCGACTGTAACGGGGTTTTTGGAGGGGACTTGGTGTACTTGGTGATCATAATGTTCTTCACGTGACTGTAGATGAATGATAACAAAAGAAATTTTTTAAGTGCTATAAGGACACAGCTCTCTATTGTCAGAATAAAAGGGCAGGCTCTGAGTGTTCCAATCAAAAGACACAGGGTTAAAAGAAGGGAATAAAACTCAAGACCACCTACGTGCTCCCTTACAGGACACTCACTTGAGATCCAAGGTCGAAGACAAACTACAAGTTGAGGGGGTGGGGACAGGTACCCTAGACAAGTGAAACTGAAAAAAAAAAAAAAAAAAAAAAGATGTGCTGATGGGATTAAAGACGGCGGCTCACGTGAGAGGGGAGGCGGAAACCTCCTCCCAAAACCAAAACCACATACATACGTACTATATGGAAATAGAACAACTACACCAAATCCTGGAAGTGCAGCAGGGAAGAACGCTGCTGCGGCAGGCTGTCACCTCGAGGAGAAGTGTGACGTACAGCCCTGGAGATGTGCTCTGGGAGCACGAACCTACCGTACACGTGCTGCGCTCTGGAGGATCGGTGGGCTTGGAAAGCAGAGACAGGCGGAAGACTTCGAGAGACTTGAGATTCCAGCCCCTTGTGGGACAACACAGGGATGCACATCCGGCCGCTGTGGGACAAAAGAAAGGCGGACAGTCTGAGAGACTTCCTAACAGCGAGAGAACTGCTAAAGGGGCAAGGCTTCCACAGGGCTTGCCGCTCAGGAGAAAGGACAGGTGCGCCAAACTGCCCAGGTGCACTCTGCCTGGCAGGCGGGGGATTTTTCAGGAGCTCAGGGGGCTCCATCCCCCTGGCTGGCCTCGCAGCTCCCAGGCCATTACCGTGCTGTGACTGGCACACATCCTGCCCTCCCTCCGGCAACGGCCTGCAAAATGGCCGCCCCCACCTACGGCAGCTTCTCCCTGCATGCTCCGCAAACTGGCCCTCACAGTGGAGACGGGCACTGAGGCCAGGAAACAGGAAAGACCTCTTTCCTCCCGGCTGGAGTGGACACCAGCACCGCTCCCCTGGGACCCCTGCCATCCCCCCAAGAGCTGAGCATCTCCAGAGAGTAAAGGTTATGGGAGCTAGAGGGCGCCACCTACAAATATGAACCTTCAAAGAAACCTGGTAACTGGACTCAATCTTCCTGAGAAAGAAATCTCAAAATAAACATCAGGAGCATGCTCAGGGAGCTACAGAAAATAAAACTGTCCCTGTCTCTTGAGCGCAATTCTCTCTCTCTGTCTCTCTTTCTCCGGGAGCAGTGCTGAAGCCCTGTTCCGAGAGGGGTGCTGCGACAGCCCAGCAGGAAAGGCACAGCTCTCGGGTCCACCCAGGCCGGTCCCAGGACAGTCCCACACGGGCTCTGACTGAACTGCAAACGGGGGACGCCGCTCGTCTTAACTCCGCAGGAAAGACAACAGTGCCGCATGCTAGCCTTCCCATCAATGGCTAGAGGCTACGTGGCTCCACCGATATCAGGAGACGTCAACACCCCGGGCTTCTTCTCCTTGGCAATCTTTCTTCCCTATGACCTTTGAAAGCAGCACATGGAAAGATGCAACCTACAAGTCTCCACACCACCTCACCTCTCAGTTTTACGCTAGATGTACCTGCATCACAGCTTCTCCTCTTCATTCCAGTTTCCTCGGTTGTTTGGTGATCTGGAAAAAAGGATTAGTCAGTCAGATTTCAAATGAAGTGGTATGGGGTTTAGTAAGATTCTGTTTGACCACCATCAGTAGAACCAAAAGACATCCTTCAGTATGGGAGAATATATTCACTGATGACATATTTGATAAGGCGTTGCCATCCAAAACATGTATCAAGAGCTCACGAACTGCAACACACAAAAAGCAAATGAATCCAATTACAAAATGGGCAGAGGATCTGAACAGACACTTCTCCAGAGAAGCAATTTCAGGTGGCCGACAGGCACATGAAAAGACGCTCCACATCGCTAACCATCAGAGAAATGCACATTAAAAACCAAAATGGGTATCACCTCACACCAGTTAGGATGGCCACCACCCAAAAGACAGACAACAACAGATGTTGCCAAGGGTGTGGAGAAAGGGGAACCCTCCTACACTGCTGGTGGGAATGTCAGTCAGCTCAACCATTGTGGAAAGCATTATGGAGGTTCCCCAAAAATCCAAAGAACAGAAATACCATTTGACCCAGGAATTCCTCTCCTAAGAATTTACCCTAAGAATGCAGGAGCCCACTTTGAAAGAGACAGATGCACCCCTATGTTGATCGCTGCACTATTTACAATACCCAAGAAATGGAAGCAACCTAAGTGTCCATCAGGAGATGAATGGATAAAGAAGAGGTGCTACATCCACACCATGGAATATCATTCAGCCACAAGAAGAAAACAAATCGTCAGACCATTTGCAACAACATGGATGGAGCTACAGGGTGTTATGCTCAGTGAAATAAGCCAGGTGGAGAAAGACAAGTATTGAAGGATTTCAGTCCTCTGTGAGGTATGAGAACAAAGCAAAAATGGGAAGGAACAAAACAGCAGCAGACTCACAGAACCCAAGAATGGACTAACAGTTACGAAAGGGAAAGGGTCTGGGGAAGATGGGTGGGAAGGGAGGCAGAAGGGGGAAAAGGGGCATTATGATTAGCACATATAATGTGTCTGTTGGGTGTGGGGGGGCAGCACAAGGAAGGCAGTACAACACAGAGAAGACAATTGGTGAATCTGTATCATCTTACTACACTGATGGACAGTGAGTGTAATGGGGTATGGGGTGGGGACTTGATAATGGGGGGCAGTGTAGTAAGCACAATGTTGCTCATGTAATTCTACCCTAATGGTAACAACAAAAATATTCACAAGGAGCTATCACCTCATACCATTCATCACCTCACACCAGTCAGAATGGCTAGTACCCCATAAACAAGAAATAACAAGTGTTTATGAGGATGTGGACAAAAGGGAACCGTCATGCACTGTTTGTGACCACATAAATTGGTGCAGCTACTATGGAAAATGGTGTGGAGGTTCCTAAATATATTAATAGTGGTATCATATGACCCAGCAATCTTTTTCATACACAGCAGTGTAACTCCTTTCAGGATACCGGACCTGTTTCCAATGCACACAACACCAAGCAATTCTTCAACACCAGCAGGGTGTCTGAGAACTCAATTCTGAGGCTATCTGCCTGGAGACAACACCAGATTCCACAGGGTAAGGTTTCTATCCTCAAGACTGCCCTCCACCCCAGCTCCAGAGCCCGGTTGCAAGCCCCATGCAATTAGCCTGTGCAATTACCTGCAGGGTAAGATTGGGGGTTCCAACAACCTCCCCCTTAGGTCTGCCCAAGTTGCTAGGGTGCCTCAGAATCTCATGAGAACACTCCCATTTACCAGTTTAACAAAGAGTACCATAAAGGACACAACAGTGGGATGAACACACACATATGGCAAGGTCCCAAATAAAAGAGCTTCTATCCTCCTAGGGTGCTTGGGGCCTAGCATGGTGGCATGTGCAGGTGACCTGATTCCCCTAGCTTGGAAGCTCCGACAGAGAAACAGGAGGTGAGAGAGAGAGAGATGTGCTCTTCTCTTAGGGTTTTGTGAGGGCTTCACTACAGAGTCATGACTGACTAAATCACTGGCCATTGCTGATTCAAACTCCAGCCCTCATCCCTTTCCTCTTCCCTGGGGGCTGAGGGATGAGAATTCCCATCCTCTAATCACAAGCTTGGTGCCCCTGGCAACCAGCCTCTACCCTTGGATAGGGCCCCAAAGCCTCTGCATTAACCTAACAAGACACCCATTGGACAGTTATGGCTCAGAAGGATTTTCAGGAATTGTGGATGAGGAGCAAAAATACCTAGGAAATGTATTTTGGCCATCTGAATTACCAAATATTTACTTCCTATCAATCATTATATCACAACAGGTGTTCCCACATACCCATAATGCCTGCAGGGACCTCTCTCTCCCCATGAGGAGGCACAGAGCTCCCCACTTCCACCATAATTTCCTTCCTAGTCATGACACTGATCTGCACCAAAGACGATCCCTTTCAGGAGGATAAAGTCAAGGCTTCCGGCATAATGCGAAGGCCAAGGAGGCCCTCCTCCCCAGGGACGTGGGGCAGAGAGATGGGAGAAATGGCTTCAGGAGTCTGTTTTCCTGTCAGCCGCTCTCCACTCCCCCAGCCTCAGCTGTCACCTCACCACCCAGCCTGACACACAGGGGCCTGAGAAGAACAAAATCCTGGAGTCAGAGCAGCAGAACAGCTGCCGTGTGTGCTCAGCTTTGCAATGCAAGGGTTCCACTCCTCTCGGGGTTCAGATTGGAAAAACCTGACAGAGAAGAGGAGGTGGCCCAGCGACTCCCCGTCGCCATGTCGAACGGGGCAGTGCAAGCTCCACTTCCGCTGGAGATGCTTCCTGGCTGTCTGAGCACTTGCAAGGCAGCACGATAGGGTGTAGTTAGGGGGGAAATTTCCCAAATCTAGAATTTTAATTTCCTGACTATGAGTAGACTTTCTGCAGCTCTGACTACACTGGAGCACAAAGAATGTCTAAGCAGCAGGTTCCACTTCTGAGTGACAGCACCCACGTTACCGGTTCGCTGCTGCCTCTGGTGACCAAGATGAGAACTAGCTGGATGTTACTAGGAAGTTTTAACTGTCAAACAAAAGTGCCAGTTTTTGAGACACCTTCTCAATCCACTCTCTGCATTCACAGTGAGACAGAGCAGAGAAATGGGACGAGGGTCATGCCACTGTGAAATATACTCAGCCTAGAAAAAGCCCACTTTATACTTTAACTTCATCTACATGCTGTTCTGCTTCTTCCAGCCCCTCTATCAATTAAGGAACCTTGTAACCAGGACGGGAGATAGACCTCCGAAGTGTAAGTGAACCTAGGGGGATAAAAAATGCTGAGATCTGGATCAAGACAGTCCCCTGAATAACCCTACTCTGAAGACAAAACTTCACAGGAATTAGGAATCAGCTGTATGCAGCATGCCGTACGCCCACAGCTACCCAAAAGGCCCTTAACTGCACCTCCTCTCTCCGGTCACCTGCACTCCCGTCTGGGTGTGTACTGACAGTAAATGAACCTTCTTGTTGCACAAGCCAACTGGACTTGTCTATTAACTCTTTACCCTAATCAAGAAAAAAGCCCTGTGACCTCAACCTCCAGAGGTAAACGTCTCTGTCACTTTGCTACTTTATTCAGCTTTCTAGTTTTACAAGCCTTTTCTCTCTCCCTGTTTTACTTAAGGCCAGTGGGGAAGGAGTAGTTCTTAGAACATAATCTCACTCCATCCAGGGCTCCATGGCTCCCCAAATTCTGGAATTGTAAGGATATAATTCTCACGCCATGCAGATCAAGTGGACACCGGATGCCAGGTGATGGCATCTATCATCATTACCACAGCCATAGCCATAAAACTGGGAATAGTCCCATTCCACTTCTGAGTTCCAGAAGTAGCAAAAGGAACCCTGCTGTCATAGGGCATACTACTATTAACCCGACAAAAAAAATCACACCCATCTCAGTTCTATGTCAAATTTCACCCACAGTTAACATAAACTTGATAATGCCTAGAGCAACACTCTCGATTTTAATTGGAGTAGGTCTAAACCAAACACAATTACAAAAAATTACAGCTTACTCCCCAATTGCCCACATAGGTTGAATAATAACATATAATCCAACTATTACTATTCTAAATCTCCTAATTTATATTATAATGACCCTATCAATATTCATAATGCTAGTATACAACTCATCGACAACAACCTTATCTTTGTCTCACCTATCAAACAAGACACTGCTAATTACAACCATTATGCTCACAATCCTAACTATATTTGGAGGCCTTCCACCATTAGTCAGATTTTTACCTAAATGAATGATAATTCAAGAACTTAGCAGAAACAACCATTATATATTATTTTATATATAATATATATATTACCAATAATAGCAGTGATAGCTGTACTAAACTTATATTTTTATATGCACTGACTTACTCCACAACACTAAAAATATTCCCAATAACAAACAACATAAAAGTGATAATTTGAAACTACAAAACACATAAAATTAGCCCCACCCCTAATTATTCTATCCACAGGAATACTTCCACTAATTACAACCATATCAATTCTAGATTAGAAATTTAGGTTACACAGACCAAGACCCTTCAAAGCTCTAAGCAAGTATAAAACACTTAACTTCTGATCCTAAGGACTGTAAGACTCTATCCTACATCACGTGAATGCAAATCAAACACTTTTACTAAGCTAAATATTCACTAGATTGATGGGATACAAACCCATGAAACTTTACTTAACAGCTAAAAACCCTAATCAGCTGGCTTCAATCTACTTCTCCTGCCATAAAAGAAAAAGGTGGCAGAAGTCCAGTAAGAATTGAAGCTGCTTCTCTGAATTTGCAGTTCAGTATTAAAACACCTCAGGACTTGGCAAGAAGAGGACTTTACCTCTATCTCTAGATTTACACTCTAATACTTATTCAGCTGTCTTACCCATGTTCATCAATCGTTGATTATTTTCAACGAATCACAAAGACATCAGCACATTATACCTTTTTTGGCACTTGAGCTGTAATAGTGGGACCCGCTCTAAGCCTCCTTATGGTGCTGAACTAGGCCAGCCTGTGTAGGGGCCGGCCTACGGCCGAGGCTGAGTCCCACTATGGCTGAACACCACCCTTCCACTGTAGCTGACCAATGCCCTAAGATGGCGCCCGCTTCCTGGGCGCCACCCTTCCTGGTTTGGTGGCATTAGCATAAGGAAGTTGCTCCTATAGGCTTGCCCCATGCTTCCGCGCTCGTGCTCAACTCATGCAGAAGGCATGCTACCAATCAGCTTAAAGGTCACGCATGATCTTGATCACCATAGGCCAGCTTCCTTTATATAAGGCATAAGCAGGAAAGAGAAGGAGTCTCTCTCCTCTCATTCTTCCTCTCACTCGGTCTCTCCAGCTGTTGCTTCTTCTCACTCACCTTCTCCCGACCTTCCGAGCAACAATAAAGAACTGAAGTGAACCAGGTCTGTGTACGTATCGCTGTCGTCACCGCCACAAGGAGCGAACGCGATAAGCCTGGGACCCTCTTAGGTGGTGATCACATCTATAATGTAAGTGTAATAGCACACAACTTCTTAATAATTTTCTTTATGGTGACAGTAATATAATTGGGGGCTTTGGAAACTGACTAGTGCCTTTAATAATCAGTGCCCCAGACATAGCATTTCCCCATATAAATAACACAAGCTTTTGACTCCTTCCTCCCTCCTTTCTTCTCCTCCTAGAATCCTCTACATTCAAAACAGGAGCTGGAATGGGTTGAACCGTATAAATTACTTAGCAGGTAATTTAGCACATGGAAGGGCCTCAGTGGACTTAACTATTTTTTCTCCTCACTTGGCAGGTGTCTTATCAATTCTAGGGGCTATTAACTTCATCACAACTATTATTAACATAAAACCTCCCACTATAAGCCAATATCAAACTCCACTATTTTTGTGATCAGTTCTAGGAGTTACAGCCATACACTCCTACTACTGTCTCTACCCTGTTCTAGCTGACGGCATTACTATGCTTTTAACAGACCACAACCTAAATACATTTTTTGATCCTGCTGGGGGAGGGGATCCAATTTTATATTAACACTTATTCTGATTTCCGGTCACCCCAAAGTATGTATTTTAATCCTTCCTGGCTTTGGAATCATCTCTCATATTGTAACCTACTATTCTGGGAAAAACGAACCTTTTGGGTACATGGGCATAGTCTAGGCAATAATGTCAACTGGCTTTCTAGGCTTCATTATATGAGCATATATATTTACAGTAGGCATAGAGATTGATACACAAGCCTGTTTTACATCCGCCACTACAATTATTTCAATTCCAACATGTGTGAAAGTATTCAGTTGATTAGCAACTCTGCATGGCAGAAAAGTAAAATGATCCCTGGCCATATAATGGGCCCTGAGCTTTATTTTCTTGTTTACAGTAGGGGGCTTAACTGGTATTGTACTAGTTAATTCATCATTAGATATTGTTCTTCATGATACTATGTAGTAGAGCCCATTTTATTATGTGGTCTCCACAGGTGCAGTTTTTGCTATTATGGGGGGGATTTGTACATTGATTTCCTCAATTTTCAGGATATACCCTCAACCCTACATGAGCAAAGATTCACTTTACAATTATATTTGTGGGTGTTAATATAATTTTTCCCTCAACATTTTGTCATACTTTCAGGAATACCACCACATTATTCTGATTACCCAAATGCTTACACAACATGAAATACTGTGTTGTCCATCGGATCCTTTATTTCACTAAGTGCCATTATAATTTTTATAATCTGAGAAGCTTTTGCTTTTGCTTCTAAATGAGAGGTGCACATAGTAGAACTAATACTGACCTTGAATGATTACACAGCTGCTCCCCACCTAACTATACATTTGAGGAGCCTGCCTTTGTAAACTTAAGCAAACAAGGAAGGAATCAAACCCCCAAAAGATGGTTTCAAGCCAGTATCATAACCTCTTTCTCAATTATTGAAGTATTAGTAAAATTTGCATAACTTTGTCAAAGTTAAATTATAGGTCTTAAGTCCTTTATACTTCCATGGCATGCCCCTTTCAACTCAGGGTAAGGCCTTGGGAGCCACAAGCCTAGAGGGAGAATGAACTCGATGCTACCTGACATTTACCCCAGGAAACTGACCCTCTGGCTGGGCTTCACGGTGCCCATCAGGGTCTGTAAGTAACACCAAGGAGAGGGGGCCCAGGGGTTTATGTGCGCTTCAGGCCTCCTCACCTTATCTGTCCCAAAGCTACCCTCTGTTTTGATGGCACCATGGAACAAAATGTTAACTCCTATACTGTACTTCATTATTTATTAATTTCCTAATAGCATGTACCAGATTGAGTTGCATCAGCAAGCAGAAATGACCACTTCACTAAGTAGCCTGCCTAGATGGCTGCAAGATAGAAACTACCCATTCCTACACCCACAGATGCATGTATATTAGAGCAGCCCAAGTTCACCTCCAGAGTGCCAGAATACACGGTGTGTCTCTCCAACACTGACCCTTGTCAAATGACCACAATTTTTGCTCTTAAGAAACTTTACACCAAAATATACAATAAAATGCACAAATCATAAAGTTCAATGAATTGACATATGTACACACACCACCATCACCTAGATCAAGATATCAAATACTCTCATTTTATCACCCCTCACCTACTTCAAAGACATTTTTGCCAAGGAGGCATACAGATGACCAACAGATGCTCAATATCACTCATCAGGGAAATGCAAGACTAAACCCTATGAGATGTCACGTCCCATCAGTCAGAATGTCCAAAATCCAAGAGACAAAAAAATAACAGGTGTCAGCAAGGATGTGCAGACAACGGAATGCTGGTGGGACAATGGCTCCAAGTTGATGCAGCCACTGTGGAAAGCAGGAGGGAGGTTTCTCAGAGAACAGCTGTGCTCTCTGTCATGCTTTGGGATGAGGAAGGACACTGAATGGTGGCTTGCTAAGGATGCTAAAGGGAATTACCTACCTGACTCGTGTGACTCTGGTGGTAGGGAACAGATGTTTGCAGAAATGGATCAAGTAGAACTTTCATAAGTTGACTTCAGAGAGACAAAGTTGTTCCCTGTGGAGACCTTACAGGAAAAACAAAAATGTTAGTAAGAAGGTGAACCTGACCCACTGGGCTTCCGCACTAAGAAAGGACAGTCCACTAGCACACAGCTTTTCAGAGGCAGAGAGAGTGGGTCACAGGGGAAGCCCTGATTTGCAGGCAACCTGCCAGATGGAAGGGGGTGGGTGGGGAAGGATGCTCTAACCTATGACTATGCATGCTCCAGGGGCCTCCCTCCCTGCTGAGGCCAATCTCCCCAGCAGCCCGCCCCAGTCTCCCCACCTGACTTCTCCACTAGGCAGGCAGTTATGGAAAGCCATCTGCTGTCCTCAAGCTCTCCTAGTGCACAGGCACCCAGACACACTGTCCCAGACCGCACAGTGCTCTAACACACACACACACACCCCACCACATGTGCAAGAGCTACCACACGCACACACACATGAAGGAGGGCAGCTGACACCACAGCGACACACCAGTGGGCCAAGCCGCCACCATGCAGCCGCAGGGACCTTGACACACTCCCTGGACTCCCGGGCTGACCCGTTTGGAAGCACAGGAGGCCCCCCCTGCTCCCGCAGATGCACCCTTGCAGCAGCCATGCCCATGTGCCCACCAACCAGACATTCGAACCATTACCCAGAGTCAGAGAAGCTGGTGGGCCTGGGGAGCTCCCAGCTGAGATCCAGTCACCTTCCTGGCTGGGTAGGTGCGTGCACTTCCCATGGCTTTCCATTGCCCACCCACAGCTTTCCACTTTCCTCCCGGGGCCCATGCAACACCCCCAAACTCCCTGATAAAAAAGCCAACATGGGGGCAACTACTTACTATGCCCTGAGTCTGCTGCAAGGCGGCGAGGCCTGAGTGGGAACCAAGAACCCGGGTCCCTGGCAAGGGGGTCCCTGTTGGCGGCGGTATAAGTCTGAGGGCGTCTAGCAGCGGAGGGCCATGAGCGTCGTCGGCGAAGGCAGCGACTTCGGCGTCAGAGGGAGAAAGCATTGGAAGGCGGCGGTGGCTGCAGGTGTCTAGGGCAGGTGTCAGCGGGAGGCACCGGTGGGCAGGACAGGAGAGAGGCGGGCTTTAGGACAAGTGGCTGCGCTGTGGTGGAGGGAAGCGGCGGAGCACGATGGCTTTGCCTGGTGCGGGGAGCATGCTGGGCGTCCACTGCTGCCCCTCTGTCCCAGGAACAGACACAGCCAGCCACTACCAACTGTCACTCACCACCTCCAGTCGCCGCCCCCAAACGACGCCATCGCCAGCCATGCACGCTGCCCTCCCACTGCCAACGCCGCTGATGCCTTGCCCTCGCCTCTGGCTGCGCACCTGCCGACGGCAGCTTCGGAGGTCGGCCTCGGGCACAGACACCCGCGCCTCCCGCCGCTGCGGACGCCACGGCCCACCATGGAGCGCAGCCCGTCCACGCTGCCGCCCACTGCAGACCCCGCTCCCCACCGCCCGCCGCTGCCTCTGCCGCCTCTCACGGCGCACCTGCAGATGGCGGGTTGGACTCCGCCCCCGGCCGCAGACCCCGCCGCCGAGGCGCCCGAGCCCGCAGCTCCCCGCAGCGGACTCCTTCCCCGCCCGATCCCTCTCCGAGCCGACGCCGCCTGCCCCCAGGGGGTGGCCGCTTACTGTGAGCTGCCGCTGCGAGGACAGGCCTGCGCGAGGAAGAGGACGCAGGGTCCCTGGCGAGGTGGGCCCCTGGAGCCGGCGGGAGGCGGCCGCTGTTGGAGAGCTCCAGCTGGTGGAACAGGGCTTTGGTGGGCAACGGCGACATCAGCGGGAGGAGGCCATGGCGGCGGCGCAGCAGCAGCCGGCGGGGAATATGTGAGCGGGAGGCACAGGCGAGCGGCAGGGGCGCTCAAGCGGGAAACTTCCTTCTCTGCGGGGGAAGAGGGCGGTGACTGCGCAGTGGTAAGGAAAGATGGCGGGCACCTGAAGTGGGCGGCGCTGGCCGATGGGACAAGCAAGCGCGGTGAGCGCCGTAAGTGGGCGGCGCTGGTTGGTTGGAGGAGCGAGCACAGTGCCGGTTGCGGGCGGACCCCGCCTCCCTCCGGCGCTGCCCCCAACCCCTCAACGACGGAGCGCACGCGCATCAATACCACACTCCCCTTTCTGTGCAGCATCCATGTAAAATAAAACACGGTACTCACAAACCCAAGAATGGACTAACAGTTACCAAAGGGAAAGGGACTGGGGAGGATGGGTGGGAAGCGAGGGATTAGGGGGAAAGGGGGGGGCATTACTTTTAGCAGACATAATGTAAGGGGGGTGCGGAGAGGGCTGTGCAACACAAAGACAAGAAGTGATTTTACAGCATCTTACTACGCTGATGGGACAGTGACCAATGGGGTATGTGGGGGGGGACTTGGTGAAGGGGGGAGTCTAGTAAACATAATGTTCCTCATGTAACTAGATTAATGATACCTAGATCGATAGATAGATAAAAATAAATAAGTAAGTAAGTAAGTAAAGACTCTAGGATGAAAACTGGTTTTGCACACAGGAGGTGACTCAGTCCTGGGACTGAGGGACCGACACACACGCGCGGGCTGCCCTAAGCAGGAGGCACCTGTAAAGACAGCACCCGGCCTTCCAAACCCTGATCGCACGACCCCTCTGAACGCTGCTCAGCCCCCACCCCCCACCCACCCCTCTCCCCCTCCTCCTCCACCCCTCCCGACGGTTCTCCCAAGGTGGGCTGAGGTATTGTCTGTTTGCTAAAGAGTAAGTTAAGAATCTTACTTCTTAACGTCCTGGGTGTTAAAATGCAATCTTATCTTTAAGATGGGATCCTTCCTGCCTTTCACTACATTGTTCATGGCTGGGCTTACTTGTCATATTAATTGCCCAGGTTATACATTACTTGATTAGGGGCTGGAGTAGGAAAAGCAGCATCTGGGCAAAGTTAAAGATAAATGGGGCCTTTTAGCAGGCTAAAGTAAATTTCACAATAGCCTCATTTAATTGACACAATGAAGACACGGGCTATGCTGAGGTATTTTCTTATCTGGGGGATGTTTATAAACATTCCAGGCCAGGTTACTCCTGGATTTTCAGTTTTAACTAATCTTCACTGAAGAATGCTTATACTCCCACTTTGATATTCTACTTTAGAGAATTAATGTGACTGACTTTGCTGAATTGTTTAAATACGGAGTTCTGGCGGGGGTCTTTTTCCACGTGCCCTCACCCTACTCTGACTACAGCCACGGTCCCGTCTCAGAATCTCTGTGGCTGGTCATAAATTACTCAGCTGCAGATTACAAACCGAAAAGACAGAAAGATGAATTTCTAAATACAAGAAAACGCACTGCCAGTCCCCAAATCAAAGTAAAGAAACTTCATTCACAAATTAAAAATACGAGAAGTACCTCATGAAAAAAATTTTGATTTCAAAGATGCTGCCTCCAGGCGGCCTCTCGCCCGCTGCCCCGCCGCGGGTCACACTTGAACCCCAGCCCGCCTGGCCCTCACCCTCCAGGTACCCGCTGAGAAAATCCACACATGGCACAACGCCCACCGGCCTCCCCGTCTGCGCGGCCAGGCCCATCCCCTCTGCCTGCGGCCCCAGCCAGAGCGGCGGGAGCAGGTCGGCGGGGCGGCCCCTGGCCGGGCGGACGCGCGCCGAGGGGTGGAGAGCAGCTGCCCTCACCACCCGGGCCCAGACGGAGGAGCAGCGGCTCCGGCGCGCCCCTCCACCACCTGCCCCGGCGAACTTCACCGGCCGCTCGGACGCCCGACCCGGGCGCAGCCGCTCCGCTCCCTCCCTTCCTGGGAGGCCCCTCCGGCGGAGCGCGCCGACTCCCGGCCCCCGGCCAGGCCCCGCGGGACCACCACCCGCGTCGGTCACTTCCCGGCCCCGCCAGGCCTCTCGCAAGGCCGCCTCCTCGTCCAGCCGCCCCGCGCCCTCAGGCGGGGACAGGAGTCCCCGCGCCGGTTCGGGTCCCGCCGCGCCTCGCGGCCACGTACATTCCAGCCCGCAGAGCCGTCGCTGTCACCTTCACCCCTGAAGCGGGGCCCGCTCTGGACCCTCCACCGCAGATCCGCAGGAGCGGGAGCCGCTACTCAGCCGAGGTCTCTGAAGTCCGGCCAGGCCAGCGGCTCCAGTCCGGGCCGATCGCCACCCTCCGCCCTCTGCCGGAGAGCTGAGAAGGGGCGAGTGCGGCGCCAAGGGCCCAGCGGGCGCCAAGAGAGGATCCGAGGACGCGGGGGGGGGGGGGGGGGGGGGCGGGGGGCGGGGCTAGGTCGGTGCCGCCCCCACATGCGCACCGGAGGACAGCGCAGCCAAGCAAGCACAGGCCCAGAACTTCACGGTGCATCATCTGGTTTCCGCGGGGTCCCCTGAGCGAACGGGACTGCGGGCCAGACAGGCCTGGCGTACCAAAGCACGGAGGGAGCCGCGAGGGTTGTCTCTCCGTCAAGCGCTCGCGATGCTACTGACTTAAATACGGCAGGCGGCGGCCCCTGCAGCTAATACGCAGCCGCCGAACTTACGTGGTCTGCGCGCGCGCCCAATGGCTGCCCGCCCACGACTGATGGCCCTCAAGGCCAATGAGCGTGCGGCGCCGTGGCGCAGGCAGCCATTGGGCGGGCGCGCGGAACAGGTAAGTCCGGTGGGTGTATAGTAGCTGCAGGCGCCGCCGCCGCCTTATTCAACAGCCAATAGGAACATGAGCATCGCTGGGAGAGCCAGTCACTGCAGCACCCTCCATGCCGGTCTGCCGACCCTGTCTGGGCTCTTTCTCCCCGCCCCCCCCGTCCCGTTCGCGCAGCGGGCCGGCGGAGATGAGATGTTGAGAGACCCGCTAAGTTCTGGGGCGCTGTGTTTGACTACTCCCAACATGTTTTTGTTGTTTGCCTGTTTATTTACTAAGTTTCTTGGTTGGACACTTTTAGTGAAGTCTACTTTCTCTGCAGTGTTAAGCCTCTAATGTAGAGCGCACAGCACTGCGTATGTACATGGTCACCCTGGATGATAGTTTTATCTGGGCTCTGACTGCCCTTTTCTCTGATCTCGCAGTTTAGCTATGTGCCCCTGTTGGCATCATATCCAGCTGTTAAATGCTTGAGAAGAGGATTATCCAATTGTCTTTTTAGCATAAAACTTGAATATTAAAAAAACAGTTACACTGCCTTCTGTGAATTAATTCTATCATTAAATAAAATTTGACATTGCCTCAGTATTTCATAGCATAATTTTGCATTGATGTAGGTCAAATCATATTGCTTAAAGAATTTTTACACAAAGAATTAAATCACATATGAGATACATGTAAATCCCATGATTACAGGTTTATAGATTCCATCACGGCATTAACAATTGTAGATACTTTCATACATTTCCTACTTTCTATTAAGATAAAAAATTTAAAGAAAAATTAATTTTTCCTCAGAATTATTAAAATGCCTGCTTTTCTATTATGGTTTATTTCTTGCTCACTTCTAAAATTACTTATGAAATTATTTTAAATGCTAAGATATTATTTAAATTTTCATAAATAATTAGACAAGCAATTAAGAGCTGACTTCTGGTTGTTAGTCTGAACTGAACCTAACAAAGTTATAAAATATTAACATATCTGGAAGAAGAGTTGCCTGATTTAATCTTTATATGAAAATGTCTGTGATCCTAGAGGTTGTCATGTGAAAATTAAAGCGCATAGAATTTAGAATCTTATGAACACTCTAATCTAGCCCAGGACCCAGATGATGCACATTAACATCTGTGACAGTTGACCCTCAGGAGCCCTTTTGCATTCTAACAAACCCTGACCAATCCTCAGACCCATTTCATGTTCGGAAGGCTGTTTCTCCTATGGAGCAAAATGCTCCCTTCTTATATCTTTCATTGACTAGCACGAGGCCTGTCTTCTGATAAAATCCAGATCAACTGTTTTCTCATATTCTAAAGAAGAATATTGATGTAGGACTGAAAAATGTAATTGTATGAGATTCACAAATAATCCCACTTATGAGGAAACATACCAGTTAGTAGGCTCTTGGCCACAATAAATAGCATATGGGACATAATGTGGCTTAAACAGTGGGGTTTATTAATAAATCTCAGTTTTTGAGAATTCTGGAGGTAGGTAATTGCAGAGACCGTTAACAGCAGCTTTGGAGCAGCTTCTGTCCTCCTTGTGAACATGTATGCACAAGTATTACTTCCTTACTAAATGTAGCTGAAAGGCAGGGAATGGAGGGAACTTTCTTTGTATCCAGAACCTTTTATCCCGTTAAGACACAGAAGAAGATTCCTCTTTTGTGTCAATGGACAGGACTGGGTCACCTGCCACTTCTAAACTCACTGTTAAAGGTAAATGAGGTTATCATGATGGAGTAGGAATTAAGCCAATCAATACTCATGGGGAATCAGGCACAATGTCTCTTACCTAGACAAAATTGGGATTCTACCCCCAAGAACAAGAACATAATGGCTGTTGAGTAGTCAGCTCACAGACTCTACCAAAATATCTTAATCCAAATTTGAAAATCAAGTACTATAATAAATTGATCTTTTTTTCCTAATAGATCCTATGACAAAGTATGCTCTTACAATATTTGATATATACTTCATACACATAAAATTCACCCACATAAAGTGTACAGTAGTTTTTAGTGTATTCACAGCCATGCAAACATCACAGCTTAATTTAGAACATTTCCATCACCCTAAAACAAACCCCATACATATTAGCAGTAATTCCCAACTCTCTCCCTGCCTCAGCACTGGGCAACCCCTACCTACTTTCTGTTTCTATGAATTTGTGAATTGTTGACATTTCACATAAATGGAATCATATAATTTGTAATCATGTGTGACAGACTTATTTCACTTAGCATAATGACTTGGAGGTTCGTTCATATTGGAGCATGTATCAGTACTTCATTCTTTTTTTATTGCCAAACAATATTTCATTTTAAACAAACCCAATTTTTAAAATCCATTCATCAGTAGATGGCCATTTGCGTTGCTACCACTTTTTGGCCATTATGAACAATCCTGGTATAAGCATTTGTATGCAAGTTTTGGCATGAACATATGTTTTCAATTCCCTTGGGTAAATACTTAGGAATGGAATTGCTGAGTCACATCGGAAGTCTATGTTTAGTATTTTAAGGGATTGCCAAACTATTTTCCAAAGCAACTGCACCATTTTACATTCCCACTAGCAATGAATGTGAGTTCCAATATTTATGAACACATATTTATGAATACTTGTTATTGTCGTCTTTTTTGCTTTAGCCATCACAGTGGGTGTAAACAGGTATGTAATTGAGGTTTGATTAATTCCCTTATAACTAATGATACTGAGCATCTTTTCAATCACTTGTTGGCCTTTTGTATATTTTCTCCGAATAAATGTCCATTCAATTCTTTGTCCACTTTTAATTTGTTTATGCCCTGTTATTGTGAATTTATAAGCATTCCTTATGTATTCTCATATAAATCCCATGTCAGATACATGATTTGAAAATATTTTCTCCCATTCTGTAGCTTGTCTTTTCACTTTCTTAACAATGTTTATTGAAGCACAAAACATTTTAGTTTAGATATAGTCTAATTTATCTACTCTTTCTTTTATTGCTATGATTTTGGTTTCTATATATGAAATCATTGCCTAATCCAAGGTCACAAAGATTTACTTCTATATTTTCTTTTAGGAGTGTTATAGTTTTAGCTCTTACATTTAGGCCTCAATTAATTTTGAGTTAATTTTCGTATGTGATGAGAGGTAGGGGTTCAACTTTATTGTTTCACATGTGAATATCCAGCTGTACCAGAACCATTTATTGAATAGGCTATCCTTTCCCCATTGAATTGTCTTGGAATCCTTGTTAAAAATTGACCATAAGTGTAAGGTTTTCTTTCTGGTTTTCCTCAGTTCTAGTCTATTGATTCTTATGCCAATTCTTATGCCGGCCCCACAGTGTCTTGATTATTGTAGATATTTTGTAAGCTTTCAACCTGGGAAGTGTGTATTCCCCAACGTTTTGCTTTTTCAAAATTGTTTGTCTATTCTGGATCCCTTGCATTTCTATATAAATTTTATGATTGGTTTGTCAATTTCTGAAAAAAAATCCACGTGGGATTTTGATAGGGATTGCATTGAATCTAGCGATCTGTTTCAGAAGTATCACCATCTTAACTGTATTGTCTTTTGATTCACAAGTATAGGATGGTTTTCATTATTTCAATATTTTAAAATTCTTTCAAAAGAGAGCTTTTTGTAGCTTTCAGAGCATAACCTCTTTTGTTAAATGGATTCCCAAATATTCTATCTTTCATGTATTGTAGACAGAATTGTTTTCTTTATTTTTGGACTGTTTTTTGCTAGTGTACAAAAATGCGATTGATTTTTTGTATGTGGATTCTGTATCTTGACATTCTGCTGAACTTATTAGTTCTAATTGTTTTTCAGTGGCTTCTTTTGGATTTTGTGTATGTAAGATCAGGTTATCTGCAAATAAAAGTTGTTTTATTTCTCCCTTTCCAATCTAGATGCCTTTGTTTTTCTTGCCTAAATGCTCTGGCTAGAACTTCTAATTCAATGGAATAAAAATGGTGAGGATGGGCATCTCAGGGGGAAAGCTTTCAGTTTGTCTCCATTAAATGTGATGCTAGTTGTGGGTTTTTAGTAGATTCTCTTTTTATCTGGTGGAAATTCTTTTGTATTCCCTCCTAGTCTGTTGTCAAAGTATTGTTTAACAACTTTGTAAAGTAGAATCAGTTTCCATTTTCCAAAATTTCCCTTCTCCCCTTACCTTTCTCCCAATTTGCATTTACTCAGAAAATTTTTATTGGCCCTATATTTAATAATAGAGTAGTTTTAAGAAATTACTCAAGAATTTAATTGTCAGATGGGGGATTCTCTCTACCCACCCTTTGCAGGTGCTAGAATTTCTCTTTTCCCCTTCTTTCTCAGTGTGAGTTACTAATAATTTATACTTACTGTAAAGCTAAGTCATTGCCTGAGGGGGACTGCACTTGAAACTTTTTTCCAATTGATGTGTGAAAGACATTTTGTGGTTAAGGAACTTAAGGCCTCAGTAATAATCACTGAGGCTGCCACCTACTCTGGTTGAGGAAAATAAACTGATAGTTGATATGAATCATCGTTAGCAAAATGGTAACAGAAAAGCTCCTTCAGAGTGGTATAGAGTAACTTCAATATTAAGTTCGGTTTCCTGAATGTTTATGTCAGCTAGTTTTGGGGACCAACCTCTTGAGCTCTGAGTTTGGGTGACATTCAGCCTGTTAATAAATAAACAGTGGTGTGGGTGAGGTAGGCAAACCAGCTCTGCTGCCTTAGAGAGGTGCTTTACTTACTTACATCCAACCTTCTCTCAGAAAGGATTTAAGGCCACTTAAATCAAGTGATGAGGAAATTGGGACTCTGGGAAAGTGAGGGCCAGAAAGACGGATGCACCAGATCTGTTTGGAGCATGTGAACTCCCTGCCTGGCCTCATGGGAGACCCTAGCCACTTCTGGAAGTAGATGCTACTGCATGCTAGCCAGGGAATGTGGAAGTGGGGGTATCCTCTCTTCATATGTCTCTGCTGAGGTGAGGCTAACTTGCATCTCCAGGTATAACGACAACGGCTGCTCTCTCAAGTCCCACAGGTTAATCACAGGCCTGCTCCCAAGCCCTGAGGGGGAAGTTGTGAAGTAGAAGATGTACACAACTCTTCCAGCTTTGTGCCTCCTGCCCTTCCCCAGGCATCTATCTGTCTCTTAGGGTACAGAACATGCATAGCACATGGTAGATAATAAATACTTGTTGAGTGAATGGATGGGTAATCATAAACAAAAAGGTACATGGAAGGTACATAGCTAAATTTTTGAGTGACAATTTAAAGCAAGCAATTAAAGCAATCTTTCTAGAAAATCCTGAAGATACAGTAGTGGGAAAAAGAAATCATAGACACAACCTCATGATATACAGACGCTGGTGTGAAGACATTAAATAAAGAACAGCACAAACATATGATTACAGACCTGGAATGGGTCAGCTCTCTAAGAAAATCTCAGTGTACACTAACCAGGTTTTGGTCAAGGGGAGATGGACAAAAGTGAAAGAAACCACTTCCAGACTTACCCCTTGAAAACATCCCTTGGTATCCTCCATCCCTGTCTGGTCCCGGTGTGCCTACCTTGTACCTATGTGTGTATTCAGGGTTGAATTATGTCCCCCTAAAAGCTATGCAGATGTCCTAACCTCTGGTACCTATAAATGTGGCCTCATTTGGAAATAGGGTTTTTCCAGATGTAATCAAGTTAGGATGAAGGTCATTAGGGTGGGCCCTGATCCATATGGCTGGTGTCCTTATAAGAAGAGGGAAATTTGGTCACAGACTCTCAAAGAGGGGAAAAGACCGCATGGAGCTGAAGGCAGAGATGGAGATCATGCCGCAGTAAACCAAGGAACACCTGAGGCTACCAGAAGCTGGATGAGCAGAATAGGATACTTCTGTAGAGGCTAAGGAAGGTGCACAGGCTTGCAGACAGTCTTGTGGCCTCCAGAACTGTGAGATGATACACGTGTGCAGTCCGAGCCTTTCAGTTTGTGGTACTTTGTTAGCACAGCCGTGGAAAACAACAGTGTGCTGCACAGAGCAGTTTCCGGATTGAGGAGCAGCCTGGCCAGTGTTTTTCAGCACCAGGCAATCCTTCCTGGGTCTGACATAAATCTTACATTGTGCAGTTTAAGCTCGTTTCCTCTTTTCTGCACTTCTTTACTTGATAAGAGCCTCTTTCATCCTGGATTAGATTGCAAGTACTTTGCCTAGGTGTCTGTCAATGCTCCTTCTGATACCTGATCCCTACCTGGGGCTCCAGGGAATACTGAAGGGGAGACCAGATAGGGTGACTCAGCATAGAGTGCCCTGTAGCTGTGATGCCTCAATTCAGGTGTCTGCAATCTCTCGTGCTGCACACTGGCTGCCCAGGACTCCCTGAGGACTCCCACCTCTGATGGGAGTATCTTTATAACCAAAGAGACCACATGTCCTGGGCTGCTGTTCATTGATGCATGTCTGTTGTCTGCCACTATTTTTAAGAGCACCCATTCCTTTTACCCTCAATGGTATCTTAGATTGCTTAATAAAGTATATGATCCTCTTATTTATAGGGTATGAAGAATCAGGGTGATGGCCCTGACCTCTAAGCCGCCCACACTAATGCAGCAAACAGAAAACAGATGACTTAGCAGAGAGTACACTAGGCTCATTCTCTCTAATATGCTGTCCACATGTGGCTATTGAGTACTTGATATGTAGCCAGTCCCGAGGTGTGCCAAATGTGTAACATGCCTTCCAGATTTCAAAGCTTAGTACAAAAATAATGTAAAATATCTTGTTAATAATTATTATATTGAAATTATGCTTTGTGTGTGTCAGGTTAAATAAATGATATTTATTAGAATTAATTAGGTAATTAAGACATAACTAGAATTAAAATATATTTAGATTCTTTTACTTGGTCATGTGGCTACTAGGAAACTTACAATCACACGTGTGGCTTACACTGCATTTCTCTTGCACAGGGCTGCTCCAGATCCAGTAGACTGGTCCTACTTCTGATTTTCTTTTTCCTTTTCTACATTAATAGCAACTGCCAAAGAGAGGGTAGTAACAGTTTTAGGCATTACTCCTTCCAGATGGCATTTGCCTGGTGACTGTGGCCATTGGAAGTGCCCAGTCCTTGCCCATCCAAGGTGGGAAATGCACTGTTCTCCAGTGTGGAGACTGGAGCTGTAGAGACCCAGCGCTGCTCCCTGTGAGCTCAGCTGAGATGCCAGCCACAGAGGACCTCAGGTTTCCCCTCTGTGAAGATTGGTGAAGGCATGGAACTAGATAACAATTAAAGCCCCTCTGAGGTCTCTCTGAAAGGCCTGGACTAACAGCTGAACACTGGCTACTCAGGGATATGCACAGGTCCAGTGGAGGAACATGATTTAGGAGAGGCTGCCTCTCAAATCAGACCATGTGTGTGCTTCCCCTGCTCCCCATCAGAGATGCCCTTAAACCCAGAACACCATCAGTTAACAGTGACGGTCAACTCAGAAACCAGCGTGTAGATAAGAAAATGTGTTACATGTTAATGATAATCAGGGTAAACAAAAATACATAGGATTGGTATGTGCATTGAAATTCAGGGACGATGAATCCATTATAGGTCATTAAGAGAAGTGAAGATTATTTGAGAGAAAAAATAGCCTTCCCCTTTGCCAACAATGTTTTTCTGGAAACCGCATATGAAGAATATTGTAAGGTAGATGGAACTTCCCCATAACAGTAACATTGGAGTTGGGAGTTTCATTTCTGACCAATGACTCCACATCGTAATAATCATAGATATTAAACTAATAACAGTGTATATATAGGGTCAATCTTCCCTGGAGGTGTTTCATTTTAAAATAAAATTGATAGACACAAATGAAATTCCAGTTTGTGGCACATGGCAGGTAAGTCAGCTGAGGGCCAACTCTTGGCAGAGCTGGTTCCCGGTGGCCCTTCCCCCCTCAGGGCTGTTGCGGTGCCCCAAGAAGGCCGGTGAACTGACGTCAGAAAGCCAGTGTGCTTTGTCTGAGGCCCACCCTGGCTTATCAGATTATCTAACTGATTCCTGGAGGGGCGTGGAACAAAGTTTTGAAGAACAGGATGGGAGCTAGATCATCATGGAGCTCTGTGTCACACTGCCTTCTCTCCAAGAGCGCGGGCTGTCACCTGCAGTCTGAGGACAGAGGGAGCAGCTGCGTCTTTCTGAGAGTTCAGCTCACTGACCAAAGTCAGGCACGAGCTGACTCCACCGAGCCTGTGTGAACTGGCCCTTGTCTCGCTCTGAAGCATGTTCCTCTGCGCCCTGGTTGGTAATAGCATTACGTCTTCCATGAGACCGCGGCTTTCTGTCTTTCCTCTTTCCTAGGACCTGAGAAGGGCATAGAGGCTTGAGTGAGGGAGTTTCCACAAAAGCATTTCCCATGCCTCTGAAAAGGCTGCTGTATTTCACCAAGAATAGGATCTTGGCATCTGACACAAGTGGGAAATACAAATATAACTTATGGGCAGCACTTCATTCCATCGAACACTTTGATTCTGATCCCAGCCTGGAAGGGGTGTGTCACAGCTCTGCAGCAGGGCCGCCAGGCACAGCTCTCCCTTTCAAACCCTGGAAGGTCAGCACAAGGCCTCGCCACTCACACTGCCAGACGGATGGAGTTCATCCCCGCACTTCAAGTCACCTCACTCCCCTTCAAGCCTCACAGCCGGCGTGCCCTCTCCGGACACTCTGCTCCTCTCTGAAGGAGAAAGCCCCTTTCATCCAGTCCCTTTGTGTATCTCACAAACCCTAGGATGCTTCCTTGTTCATGCTAGGTCCTGCTGGCTCTGCGGAGGGAGGCTCACGCCTGACCCCAGGTCACCCAAGTGTTTCCCTGGGTGACCCAAACAGTGCCGTTCAGTCCAGCTCTGTCTCTCAGCTCTCCCAGCAGTGCTGGGGGCAATTTTCTCCTGAATACCTGCAGGCAAACATCCAGTACAAATCTGGTTTTCTTTTAACGATCCCCCAGGCTAATCTGTATGAAGACCATCAGGGCCTTATGTTACCATGACTTTAACCATGCCGCCCATGACATCATTACCATTTCCTGGCTCTGCCCAGCACATCTGCTTCTTTCTTGGTGCATTTTCCATATCCTAGCGGTCCCCACTATAACTTACAGAGCTTCTTGAGTGTTCCAAAATTCTCAACAGATATTAATCTTTGGGATTCAGGAATGAGAAATAGTAATTCTCAGAAATTACTAAAATCATAAGCTTCTATATATTTTTTTTACATTTGTTGACATGTTTTTAAATGGTGGCTACAATAAAAAACAAGGAAACAAGCTGATTTCCTTATTTATCCAATGAAAATATTGTCTGTTTTACAAAGAACTGTAACCTACAGCAAATATTCCAACACTGGAAAATCCGAACAAATACAATGTAACATTCAGATCTCCCAGCAAAGTTAACAGCACTGCACTCACATGTCAAAATTGCTGTTTAAGGGTATATTTTGCTTCCAAACTTACTGTTTTTATAACCCCACTCAAAGCATTTGTATAAAGTGCACTATGCAAATGAAATTACTAATACTTCCTTTTCTGCAAAAATAATTCACTGTTAGCAGGAAATGGGCCATGAACACACATATACACACAGCAGCTATTTGTGTGAGACTGACTGAGTAGGTTGTAGCTGCATCTCTCCTAAGTGCTCCTGTCCTAGTTTACAGAATGTCAACCTGATCCACTGGTTCAGCTTCGCATTACTTCGTACTCTTGCTTTCAAGACGTCAGTGGACTCATGACCAGTCTTGTCTCCTCATTAATGAATGTTACACTTTACAAAACTGAAAGAACAAAACAGCAGCAGACTCACAGACTCCAAAAAGGGCCTAGTGGTTACCAAAGGGAAAGGGTTAGGGAGAGTAATGGGTAGAGAGGGACAAGGGGATTAAGGGGTATTGTAATTAGCACTCATAATACAGGTAGGTCATGGGGAAGGCAGTATAGCCCGGGGAAGACAAGTAGTTGATGCCGGGGTTCTTGTTCACGAAGCCGAAGAATGAGCTTCACAAACACTCAAGGTAGGAGAGCAAGGTACAGGCTTTTATTTAGAGATAAAGTGAGAGGACAGAGCTCCCAGCTCACGCCAGGAGGGGACAAGAGAGTCCGTGTTTGGCTCATTGTCTAGGGGTTTTATGCACAGTTGAGGATTTTAAGGAATAAGGATAAAGGGTTAGGGGTGCAGACTTGTAAGACCACCTGCCCTGCCCCCAAGGTGGGCTGGATTGTTGTCTGTTTGCTTGGGTTGTTTATAGTTGACATTGCTTACCAAAGTAGTCTTTTTCCTAGATTGCAGATTATTTTATTATGATTAGAGAAGGGAAAATAGCACATCAGTACGATTAAAATAAACTGGGCGTTTTAGCAGGATAAGGTAAATTTTACATTGTCATGATGTAATCGATACAACAAAGTGATGGTTTATGCTGAGATACTTTTCTTTATCTGCAGAACACTCAAACATTCCAGGCCAAGTTGCTCCTGGCCTTTTGAGCTTTAAGCAATTTCACTGAAGAATGTCTATATTCCTAGTCATGCATACAAATCTTTACCCTAGAGAATTAATGTGACTCTGACTTTGCATAATGCTTAACACAGAGTTTTGATAGGGACTTATTTGCATATTGTTACATTGTTCTGACTGTAATTATCTTGCTCTGGTTTTTCTCCGGAGGCCCTCAACCTACTCTGACTACACCCACGGTCCCTGTCTCATAGTGACTCTATAGCATATTACTACGCTGATGGCCAGTGACTGTAAGGGGGGTGGGAGGGACTTGATAATATGGGTAAATGTTGAAACCATAATGTTGTTCATGTGAAACCTTCATAAGATTGTATATAAATGATACTTTAATTTTTAAAAAGTTACACTTTAATTCTCAAATAAGAATTATCATTGTTTTTGCCATTTTCCCAACTTCTTGTCTGATTTTATCCTCAGAATTCAGAATTATCCTCAGGATTGGAAAAACATAAATTTTCAAAGAAATGCTGGGAAGAAATTTCTAATGGAAACCACTTCTTCCTTAGCCATCCAGAAGGAATGTTGCCACAGTGGCCCTATAGTTTCTTCCTAAAATTTTTCTTAAAAAAAAACCCTTAACACTGTTATGTTTGAGACCTATATACATTGATGTGTGTAAATTTAGTCTAATCATTTCAACTGCTGTAAAGTATTATATCCTTGGAATGTATCACAACTTATTTATCTGTTGTCCTACTGGTGAACATTTTAGGTTGTTTTTGCTTTGACTGTCCCTGCTACTGTGCGTAGCCTAGCACATGTCCCCTTGTGCAGAACTGGCATATTTCTGTAAGGCATACACCTAGATGCTGACTTTCTGGGTGATTGCACTTATCCATCTTTGAGCTCACTAGATGGAGCCTTCATTTCTCCAGCAGCTGAGCTCACAGCTCTCTGCCGAAAGGAACTGCTCTTCCCAAGTGAACCTCTCCTCCTGGAGGCAGCCTGGATCCCATGGTGGGAGGACACAGGGGTACAAAGGTCTGACTCTGGGGGTTTTTTTGGATTAAAGTATCATTGATATACAGTCTTATGAAGGTTTCACATGAACAACATTGTGGTTTCAACATTCACCCATATTATCAAGTCCTCACCTCCCCAATTGCAGTCACTGTCCATCAGCATAGTGAGATGCCACAGAGAGGTCTGACTCTTTTTTCAAGTTCAAGTTGTTTTCTCAAGGCCAGGCAGTAAGCAGTGAGGGGTCTCATGGAGGCCCTGAGCCCTCTGATTGCAACGTGAGTGGGTGGGTGATAAGGTAGCGCTTTCTGACTGCTAGGTATTGATTAAGGGTCAACCACTGTCACCAAAAAAGGCCGAATTTCTGCTTTGATGACGAAAAGCTCAATAAGCGTTAAAGCTGTGTGCTCACTTCCGGATCCCTCACGTCGTGGTAGGGTTTGGCTCAGGTGCCCAGAGGCCTCTGACTGCACCCCTTCCCTTTATTTGCTTGCTTACTGAACACATGCAGAAGCCACAGAGGACATGCTCACAAAGGCACAGGCCTTGCCGTTAACTGAGCTTCATGCTCAGTCCAGCAGGAGGAGCCGCCTGCAGGGCCTGGAATGGGGAAGAGGCATCTGCGTGTGGGCTGAGTCTGAGCACAGAGGACAGCCAATCAGGAATGTATGAGCTTCTCTCTTCTGCTTCCAAATCCCAAAATGACAGTCAAGACATTTGAAGGGGCAGCACCAAGAGATGTCAATAAAACTCTGCAGGTAGAAGCATGTGGTGTGTTAGACAACCAGGCCAAGCAGGGAGGGACTGCTGATCCTGGCCCATTTTCCTTTCGTCCTCATCTCAGCAGCCAGGGGAATCTCTGAGAGCCTTACCTCTGCCCTCACCACACAAAGGTGGTCCTCTTGGAGATTCGATACACTTGCACCCCTCCCCTTCCCCAAATGGCTGATAATTAATTAATTCAGTGAATACATAAACAGTATTTATTCTTAACAAACTTGAATATTGCTGATGTGATCATATGCCATTAAGACAGGCTCCATGGAAGTAAACAAGCCACCTTTTTAGAAAAATTACATACATGGGTACTAGTAATGTGGTTAATACTGTCTCCTTGGATTGAAATTTCCACGAAGAAAAACTTTTTAGCTAAGAAAGAGACACTTGATGCCTTTTTCCTCAATATATTTAATCCTTCACACACTCAAAAGCTGCAGAGGCATTAGGCAAAATCATGAGTCATCTGTGTACTCGGGATGGAGCACATGAGGTGAAGTGTGCCAGGACACCTGGAGCAGGTTTTCCAGCTGGGGAGGCAGGGGGCCCAAGTCACCTGGATCAGAGACATCTGACCGGCAGAGATCAAAGTAGGTATCAAAGTGCCTGCACAGCAACCATGTCTACTGCCCAGAGCTTGGTTTCCAGGTATTGTTCTCCCACCAGGAGCCAGGACTCCCTGGAGAAGTGGCTGACTCCAGGGCCTACTGTACCAGATAGCAAAGAAGGGCTTGCAAGTGATGGCAGATACACCCCCCGTGACAGTGTGAGCACCAGAATAAGTGATTGGGACCCAGCTAAGAGTCAAAGGCCACATGCCCATTCACGTAATAAAGGCAGGCATGTGTGCCTAGGAGCCAAGGGAACAGCTGGCTCCACAAGGAGCCTCAGCAGGAGCTGGACACTACCACCAATGGTGGGTGAGGCCACCAGTGGCCCCATGAGCAGCAGGGCTACCGACACACCCATCTGTCCCCACAGGACCCACATGAGAAATGCAAGTGTAGGACCCACAGCACAGTGCCAGCAGGCACAGGCCAGGGCACAGACCCGGATCTAGCAATGCAGATCAGCATGTGCACTCAGAGGTACAGCCTATGCCCATCAGCAGTGCCAAGACAGGAGAGCCTGAGGGAGATGCCCAGGTCAGAGGGTCCTGAGGAGGCACAGCAGGAGCTCCTGATGGGACAGCGCTCTGCTAAGAAAGGACGTCACCCCCATCAGACCCGTGGGGGACAGGACCACAGCTGCAGAGGGTGGTCCTGCTCTGAGGACACTGACACCAATCTGTTCAGGGTGGACCTGTAAACCCACCCACAGAGGGACAGGATGGAGCCAGATGGCAAACATGTGGCATGTGGGGAGCCTGCATGGAGGGCAGGCAGAGAACTGGACTGCTGTAGTTTTCTTATGAGCCTGAAATCATGTCAAAATAAAATGTTCTAACATCTGATCCATCCCATAGCTGTGTGAAGGACCTGCACCAACCATACAGGTGGGCCTCAGAGGAGCGAGAGGTGCAGGCATGTCCCACATGCACTGCTGATGACTGACTTCTAAAATCCCAGCAGATGGCCAGGTTTTGTGCTGCCCCAATAGAACTGGTGTTTTAAAACAGACTTTCTTACCAGGAATACTGGTTCTCCAAATGGCAAGAAGTCCATCACATTCACCTTCACTGGTCTCACACCACGCTGCTTGGGTACGAACAGTCTGGGAGACACCCTCGGACTGGTGCCATGCCTTACAAGGCCCTAGGGGTGAGAGATGCAAAGGTGACTAAGGAAAAGGTTAGGTGTGAGGCTGGATAAAGCTATTATTCCTGATGCAATTTAAACAAGATTATAATAAAAGTAAAGAGTAGGTTAACATTTAGTGAAGATATTTCCCAGGCAACTCAAAGACTGAGGTAAAGAGTAGAATTTAAAATATCTACAGAGTAGAATTTTTAAATTTTAAACATTTAAAAGACATGGCACTCACCATATCTGTGCCAACAATAAAGTGATTAGGATCTGAAGACAGGAATTTAACATTCAGTGTTTGTGTGGTCCCCCAAAACTCATCATCTTCATGAAAAAGGCTGAAAAAAATAGCGGATTAACAGACAGTTTTAAAACCATAAGGTTAATGACACTTAACATGTTTATCACTTTCCACGTGAGATACATCACAACAGGCCTTTCACATTCCCTCTGAGGTCCTGGCTCCATTTTCTGTTTCTTTTTATATTACTGAGCTCTTGATAATTTCTCAAGCTCTATCTTCCCATTTACTAATTCTTCAGCTGTGTCTAAACTGCTACTTAATCACCCACTAACTTTTTTTTTGACAGGGCATCTCTCATATTTATTGATCAAATGGTTGTTAACAACAATAAAATTCTGTATAGGGGACTCAATGCACAATCATTAATCAACCCCAAGCCTAACTCTCAACAGTCTCCAACCTTCTGAAGCATAACGAACAAGTTCTTACATTGTGAACAAGTTCTTACATAGTGAATAAGTTCTTACATGGTGAACAGTGCAAGGGCAGTTATCACAGAAACTTTCTATTTTGATCATGCATCATGAACTATAAACAATCAGGTCAAATATGAATATTCGTTTGATTTTTATACTTGATTTATATGTGAATCCCACATTTCTCCCTCATTATTATTATTATTATTTTTTTAATAAAATGCTGAAGTGGTAGGTAGATGCAAGATAAAGATAGAAAGCATAATTTAGTGCTATAAGAGGGCAAGTGTAGATGATCATGTCTGTGCCTATAGACTAAGTATTAATCCAAGCTAGACAAGAGCAACAAAACATCCACAGATGCAGATTTCTCTCAAAACAGGGGGGGTGAGGTTCTAAGCCTCACCTCTGTTGATCCCCAATTTCTCACCTGATGACCCCCCCTGCGACTGTGCCTGTCTTAGGTTGTTCCTCCCTTGAGGAATCTTACCCGTCCCTAGCTAACCAGCTGTCTTCCTCACCCACTAACTTTTAAGTTTGAGACAATGCCTCCATTTCTAGAAATGTTCTTTGGATTTCACAATAATCTCAAGGTCTTGGGGTGTTAATCCTACTCACTCACAGTGATGTCTCCTCCTGCTGGGCATTTCGTGGTCTTCCTTCTGAGCTGCTCCCTGTGGGCACCCTGTGTTTTGAGGTGAGCCAGCCAGGGTCACAGGCCTGGGACCAGCATGTGGATCACACCCACACCAGAGCTCAGGTTTCAAGTCTCTGGGCTCCCGGCTCTGCTGGGCTGCAGGTGGGCTTTCTGAGTCTCTCTCCCTGAGAGGCATAGTCTCATCCTTGCTCCCTGTCCCAGGCAAGCCTGACTTAGCAGTGGGGCTGCAGGGCTTGAGCTCAGCACAACCACCTGACATCCCAGTCCCACAGCACCCGAAAGCTTGCACACTAAACGAAGTTCCATCCTTGTTCTGGCATGTTCCTCTGTTCCTTCTAAAAGCCACACTTAGTGTACTGAAGGCCTTCACATTGCACAGGGATGTGTCTGAACAGAAGGCCCACAGCAGCTCCTTCTTCCACTGTGCCCTCCTCAGAGGTCAGGACCCTGGCCACACTCTGCATAGAGTCCTCATCCCACATTTAGGACGTGAACATCACCTAACAGCTGAGGACTCCCAGGTCCGTGCCTCCCAGGAGATCCCTGCTACAGAGCCACTACCTCCTGGTCATGGCCATGCACAGCACACATTCTGCCCCCATGCCCCATTTTGTTCATCTCATGCACAGCACCCAGTAGCTGAGCCAGACACCAGGGCCAGGACTGCACTCGTCTTCCTTAGGGACCCCACAACAGCTTCCCAGCTGGTCTCCTTCCCATGCAACCTCACACTGTTGCCAACCTGACGGTTCTAAGTAAGACACGCTGCCTTAAAATCCTGCACTGGCTCCTACCACCTCCAGAGAATCGTCTAAACGCCTCAGCACTGCAAATACCCCAGGGTCTGGCCAGGGACCTGTACAGTCTCTCTCTCAAATGCAGACCCACCAGATCCTATGTGGGCCTTGCATCTCCATGTCCTGCCCCCTCAACTTCACTCACAGATAATGATGAGCCTAAATCTAAACCATACCCTAACCACAATATTGAACCCTAGACCTAACTCCAACTAGAACCCTAACCTCACCCTACAGCTAACTCTATTAACCTAAAGCATAACCCTAAACCCTAATCCTATGCCTAACCCCTAACATTCATCCTCACCTCACTCACATGGAACCATAAACCTAACCTTACCTCTCACCATAACTATATCTGCATCCTACACTTACCAAAAGGAAACTGTAATCCTAATGTTGCCAGTAACTGTGACCTCTCACCATCTCCTTCATTCACACCTAATGATGACTCTAAACCTAAATGTAACCCTAACCCAAACACTGAAAACTAAACCTAACTCTATCATAACCATATCCTCACCCTACACCTAACACTAACCTGAACCCTAACCCTACACCTTACACCTAACCCTCAGCCTCACCCTCACTGACACGGAACCATAATCCTAAACCTAAATCTAATGCTAGTGCTAACCTTCACCCTAAACTAAAACAAATTCTAACACTAACCGTAACTCCTTCCTTATCCTAACCCTAACCAACACCCCTACACCTTTGCCTTCATCTTCACCTACACATAACCATAACCCTAAACCTAAACTTAGCCCTAACCCTAACATTAACCCTATCTCTAACTCTCACCATAACCATATCCTCATCCTACACCAAACCCTAAACCTAAGACTAATCCTAATCATAGGCCCTCAACCTCACCCTCACCTCAATGGCTCACCAAACCAAAGCAAAACCATAACTACACTCTAAACCTAACCGTAACTGTACCCCTAATCCATACCTGTAACCTGGGCCATGAACCCGAATCCCTGGACCTGAAACCCCAAAGCCCTGAACCTGAACCCTAACCCCTGAACCCAAAACTAGGCCTTTACACCTGAATCCCAACTCCAACCCTAGCCCTGAGCCCAAACTCCTGAACCCCAACCTGAATCCTTGAACTTGAATACGAACCCTAACCCTGAATCCTAACTGTGGACTCTCACCCTGACCTGGATGCTAGGAACCTAAAGAAACAACCATGTTCTTTTCAAGCCCCGGTTGCATATCCTCAAGGACTGCAGCAGATTCATCATTTGGTTCCTTAGAGGTGCTCTTTAGGTGCATGCTCTCTTGTTAGTCCCAACTTTATGCACATGATTTCCTCGTGGGACACTGGTATGCACAGAAAGGAAATGTTTCTTGTTGAATGAATGTTTGTTCCTACAGGATTGGACTAGAAGCCCAGTGAATTGAGCTGCTTTGGCATTAGCAGTTGCAGTTTTTCCAACTCTTACCCTCACGCTCAACCTCACTATAACCATAACCATAAGCCTAAACCCAAACCTACCTCTAAGCATAACTATACCTGCACCCTACAACTAAACTACCCTTACCCCTATCCCTACCCTCTCACCCTCAGCTTTGCCCACACATAACTATAACCCTAAACCTAAATTTACAGTTAAGCCTTCCCATTAACTCTAGTCGTGACTATATCCTCACCCTACACTTAACCATAAGCATAGCCCTAATCCTGGCTCCTAACCCTTACCCTCACCTTCACTCACAACTTATGGTGATCTTAAACCTAAACATACCCCTACCCCTAACACTGAACCCTAAACCTAACTCCAACCAAAATCCTAACCTCACCCTATACCTAATGCTAACCTAGAGCCTAAACATAAACCTTTACCCTATGCCTAACCCTGAACCCTCAGCTTCACCCTCACTCACACATAACTGTAACTCTAAACCTAACTGTAATGCTAACCTTTACCCTAAACCCTAAACCTATCTCTAACTGTAACCATATCCTCGCCCTACACCTCACATTAACCCAAATCCTACCCATAACCCCTCACCCTCACATTTACCCACTCCTAAATGTAAGCCTAACCTATCCTAACCCTAAACCTAAATCTAAATGTAACCATATCCTCACACTTCAGTTAAATCTAACCCTAACCTTTATCCATACCCTAACCCATACCCTAACCCCAAGCCTTAACTCAAAACACTGACCATCACTCCTAAGCCTAACAACCCCAACCCTAACCCCTACACTTAACATCCAATCCTTACTCATAAACCTAAACCTTATTGTTAAGCTCGGGACTTTTTCAGTAAAAACAGCCTCTTTATTCCTGGATCTCAGCCCAAGGCTGTGCTGTCTGTTTTGCAAACTCCTTCTCAGAAACAAAGTTCCCTCAATTCCAATCCCATTTCAGAGACTTATTCACGCATATCCAGAAGCCCAGAGTCTGGCGTCAACCCAGCAAGTGCAGCTGATTGATCTACGGCACGGGGCCCGGGGTGCAAGGCGCAGAGACTCCTCGGGACGGCGCTGGGGCGCAGTCCATGCCCCCCACAAGGCACGCGCCTCACTCCACGCCCCAGACTGACCCTGCTTCACCCTGTGCCCCTAACCACTCACCCCACCTCACCCTGCACCCCAAACTCATCCCGCTTCACCCTGAGCCCCAGGCTCACCCTGAGCCCCTAACTCACCGGCCTCACCCCATGCCCAGACTCACAGAAGACGCAATTCTCCACCCTTCTCATCCTCTGAAGATGAGCAGCAGCTGTTGGCATGCAGGAAGCTTCTCTTCAGGTCTCAGCTTCTCCCTCCGCGGCACCTGCCCCATGGGCGCTGAGGAGACCAGGGCTCCTGTCAGGTGGGCGTGTCGCCCAGTCTGCGGACTGAATGCTCAGGGGCTCCCTGGGTCAGCAAGGTGCACACTGGCGCCCCCTGGGGGCCTTCACGGTGAATGCAGGATGCGTGCTCACAGTTTAGGAGGCGGCGCCCCCTCCTGGCGATCTAACTGAATGATGAAACTGGAAATCCAAAAAGCTGGAGCCGAATTCTACAAGGAAATCAAGACGAAAATATTCATGACCTTGGGTATAGTGACGTCGTAACATCCAACACCAAAAGCCTATACGCAAAAAAACAATAGTTAATAACGTGAACTTTATAAAATTTAAATGTTCTGCTCTGTGAAAGGTCTTGTTCAGAGAACCAAAACACAAGCCACAAACTAGGACAAAATATTTGCAAAACATAAAACTAAAGGATTTGTATTCAAAATATAACAAAGAAATCTAAAACAAAAATCCCCATTAAAAATGGGTAAATATATGAACAGACACCTCACCAAAAAAGATAAACAGACAGCAAATAAGCATTAAAAATATGCTCAACATCACCTGTCATTGGGGAATTACAACATAGTGTTGCTGGGCAGCTGGGTCTTGGGAGATCGCTCCCTGAGCACTAGATGAAACATCAACCTGGACAGGGAAGGACGGGGAAGGGTTCTTGACTCTGAACAATAAGTAATGCTCTAACAGGTCAGATGAGTGTTGTTAAGAAAGGAATTCCTTAAGGTGGGAGTAGTAGTGGATGGCAGCAGCTTTGCAGACAGGGGAGAGCAAGGGAGAACAGAGGTAGGGAATGGAAGCTCATTGAACTCCTTCTTGGCATGGGGTAGATCCCTTGCCAACTCCTAAAGCCAGGGTCACCTGGTACTGTGTCTGCTTGAATCTGCACAGCATGGGAACTAAGCTCCTATCACCCCAGGACTTGGGGAAGCCACAGAACACTAGATGGAGTGAGATCGTTTTCTTAGTACTTCCCAAAACAAAGAAAGGAAATTTGGGGGCAGGCTACTAAAGAGCATGATCATACAGCTGCAGTCCTGTCTGTGTCACCCACCTGAGGGGGACTTGCAAGCCCAAATCAGAGCTCTCAGTAGCCCCTCCATACTTGTCTGAAGTAGAACAGAGTCAAGACTTGTGCTTAAGTCTATAAAATAGAAGGAAATAGCAAAGTAACAAAGATACTTACCACTGGAGGAGCACAGAGACCAAACAGTAAGTTGAGTAGCGAGAGGGCTTTATTTAAGGCAAAAAGTACACAAAGAAAGGGGAGTGCAGGAAACCCAGGAGAGGAGGCACACTCAAGGGCTTAGGATTCTGTCTTTTAAGGCTTTCAGAAATGGGGCAAAGGGCAGAGGGGGGCAGAGTAGGCTTGACATGTGACCTCACGATGTCTCTCTTTGGTGAGAGGTGTTATTTCACCATTCACAGTCAGTCCTCTAGATATTCTGCAAGATAAACAACACAAGGAATTGATTGATCTTGTTTTTCTCCAAAATAGTGGTTACCCTCAAGCATTGGAGACTTACCATTTAGGACAGCTCGCCCTGCCTTAAGCTAGGGTCAGTTGTTGCCTAATTACCAAAAATATGTTAGGAATCTTATCTCCTAACTCCCTGGTTAGGAATCTTACTTCCTAACCAGAACTGTTTGGGACTGTAGAACTCCCAAAGCTGAGCCTCTCAGGTCAGTCACTGGGCATGGAGGCTGGGAAGAGGCGAGCATAGAAGATGCTGAACTGCTTCTCACCAGTGGTTTGCCCCAAGTCCAGACCTTAGTACCCCAACAGCAAGTGGGTGAGGAACACCAGGAACACTCCTTCATTTCTACTGGAATGCACATACAGCCCCTTTGAAAGAAGAGTTTGGCAGTTTCTTTCAAAACAAGTCTCACGTAAGGATTCAACAATCACATCTCCAATATTTGGACAACTGTTTTGAAAAACTATGTCCCAGCAAAATCCAGCATGCAATTATGCACAGCAGCTCTATTCATAATGGCTAAAAACTTAGAGAATTCAGAATGTTCTTCAGTAGATGAATGCATAAGCAAACTTTGGTACATTGAAGTGAAGGGGAGCAGAATATGCCACCCCAAAATATGCATCTTTGGTGTAAGAATTATTTAGGGTTGGCTAACTTTTTAAAATAGAAGACACAGGAGAATCTCTTTAAAAAAGTAGTAGAAGTTGCCCTTTGTGAAGGAAATCTACATTATTACGGAAATCTCCATCTGTAAAGGTGTGTCCTTCTTTGTGCGGGGTGGGGTGAGGGGGGATGGAGGGGATAGGATGACTGAGTCTTTAGAAACTTTTATCAATGGGAGAAGCCTGGACTTCAATCTGCACGACCACCATGACCTTGTTTACTGTGCTTTGTCTGAAAACCTCCATTAACTGGCTCCCGGACACAACTTCCTTCGTTTTCAGCTGAAGATGATTTTGAAGGTGATGGCTTGACCCTTTCCCTGCCCCTATTCCTGACGGTTACCTTGACCTTTAATCCTAACATTGATTCTGTGACTTTTTTCATAACCTTATCCATATCATAGGATGCATGGATTTGTAGAAGCCTTGAGGCGAAAATTCAAGCTTTGGTCCTTTGGAAGGGTACACTTGGAAGAGGGAACAGCCTTTTGAAGGCTTGAGATGGGCTTGAGCCTATTTGTTTTAAGGAAGGAGGCTGGTGACTAGAGCAGAGTGAGGGGAGTCCAGTCGGGTTGGGCATTGTCAGGCTGGGGAAATGATTCAAGGAAAGAAACCCATACCATGACAAGACTAGTAACTGTTGCACAGGAAACACTAATTGTTAGTTCCTATTTTTAATATTTCCATGCTATGAGTGAGAAACACTGGAGTTAGCTCTTAGTGCGGGGCTATGCATATGTGGTGATCAAAATTGCCCCTTAGGCTGGTGTGGGTAAAATTGTAGTATATCCAGAGTATCTCCCCTGGCTTTAGTGCATCCGTATATCAAGAGGCATTCCTCAGGGGTGGGGAAAAGTTCATCTCCATATCAACGGGTAATTACCTGGGCAACTAGGTCTTATCAGCACCTGAGAAGTGAGGGGGAGAGCTGGTTTTCTTTCTGCAGGAGCAGGAAAGAAAGATGGCCCCGGACTGCAGTTTGTAAGCAATAAACGGGTTTTAAACTTTATTTTTCCCATTGACTGATTTTGGTTTTAGAGGTATTTTGCCCCGGGATTTCCTTTCCCCAGATTTACAGTTGGTTATCATCATCGTGACGGGATGTCAGCATACAAGAACTAGCTTTGTACACAGTGAACCACCAGCTTCACAGGCTGAGGTCAGGAACTTTGACCTATGCCACCTTCACCCAGTTGCATCAGACCTTCCCAGCCCTGTAGCCCTGCCCTTGACGGATGGTCGCATCGCCCTTGGAGGGGCTGGTGACCACGTTCCTCGGCCGCCAGTGACAAAGTGTGCAACCTTGGGCAGGGCACCCTTGTCCACTACCTGCTGCAGGAGCCGACTGCCCCATGGCCCACCCAGACTGCCTGAGTAATGCCAGGGCGCCCCCTGCCTGTCCTGCAGACCCAGACACCACCCATCCCCTCGGGCCACGCCTCCAGCAGGGACGTGTCAACTGGGAGGCGGGGCCAGCCTAGGGATCAAGCTGGGAGGAGCAAGGACCTTGCTTTCCCCGGTCCTCTCCTCAGCGTACAGCTGAAAAGAGCTGATATGATTAGTCAGGTGGGGCCAACACACTTGGCATCGCTCCAGAATGCCTAAGCGGAGTTGTCGATGAACCAGACACCTCCCCACTGCGGTCAGGACCAACTGCAGAGCCGGGAGCCAGACTGGGTTCCTCACTGCGCCGCCGCACTGTTGTACTCAGAACTACTCTTAGCAGCAAAAAGTGGGCGGTCATTTGGGAGGCCTCTACACATGCGCGCATCACGGACTCCTCAACTGGCCAATGGCAAACCTGGGAGGCCACACGTAGCCCTCCCCTTATCTAGCCTGGATTCAGAGCTGAGGGCTTTAAGCATGCGCGCTAGTGCTTGCCCAGAGCCGTTACCAGGGCTCCCCACAGTGGAAGGAATACGTCTCGGAGCACACTGCGCAGGCGTGTTTTGTAGCCACCCCGCCCCCGGCGCGGATTTAAGCCAATCCCAGCGGAGACGCCCAACGCCGGAGGTGCGCGCGCCCCAGGAGGAGATGGCGGGGTGGCCGGTACCCTCAAGCGCGGAGCCCGCTGGAGCCCTGGACGCCGCTGGGAAGGCCGGAGGTAGTGCTGGGGGACCGGCGAGGACCGCGGTCGGGAGCCAGAATGGAGTGGGGCTGGGAGCGAGCGCGGGTGGCCTCTTAAAGTCGGAGCAGCTTCAGGCGGTCAGGGCGGCCTTGCGGCTGGGCCCCGAGAGTCTCCACAGGCGTTCTTCCAGCAAGGAGCGTTCCCCTGGGCCCAGCCCTCCTGAGGCAGCGAACACAGCCCTCACGCCCGCCTCGCAGCCAGTGCAGGGCTCCGTTTCCCTGTTGCCCCGCAGTAGTGATTGCCGTGGGGGTACAGACCGAGGATCCCCACGGCATTCCATTTGTTCCTTTCCTGACACTGACCTGCTGCGGCTCCCACCACGCCGGGGAAGAGTGTACACGGCCGCTCGTTTCAGTTTTACAAGTTCGAAAATTACAGCCCAGCATGGAGAAGAAAAATATAAAACTCCCCTTCAGCCGCAAATAGTGACTCTGTGGCCTCTTACTATACTGATGGGCAGTGACTGCAGTGGGGCATGGGGGGACACGATAATAATGGGTGAAGGTAGTAACCACATTGTTTTTTCATGGGAAACCTTCATAAGAGTGTATATCAATAATACCTTAGTAAAAAAAATTAACTGAAAAAAATCCCTCCCTTTCAGCCAAATCCACCATTAGAATGTGCCCCTGGGTATTTTAAGGGAATGCTTGGACTCGCACAAAAGTGGAAGAAGTGCGGCACCGCACCCGTCCCCCCATTGACTCGGCTCCCGTTGGCCGTCTGTCACCCTCCTCAAAACTGTCATGAGCACATGTCTGTGATTCTCTTCAGACCTGCCTACAGTGTAGACTTGGTACACAGGAGGTGTGCCACACTGTTTTTACAAAATAAAGGGTTGACTGAAGAAATAGGTGCAGCAAGAGCGCTTGTTTGGAGCAGGGTATGGCCCCTGGAGACAGCGCTAAGCCAAGGACAGAGTGACCCAGGACAGGGGTGTATACGTCCCCTTGATAAGGCACCCGTCCCCCCGCTGTGCTAAAGAGGCCTTTTCGTGACACTGGTTCCATTTCCTCATATAAGGCAGCATATGTAGGTGAAGGTTCAATCAGCTTCACCCAGTATCTTAGTTTGGGCCACTGTAACAACAAGAGCACAGCCGGGTGGTTCATGAACTACAGAGTTTTCTCTCTCACGGTTCTGGAGGCTGAAAGCCCAAGTCAGAAGCACCAGCAGATTCAGGTTTTGGGGAGGACTAGCTCCCTGGTTCCCACATGACGGTCCTCTCGCTGTCTTCACATGGCAGAAGGAGCAAGGGAGCTCTCTGAGGTCTCTTTTAACGGCCCTAATCCCATTCGTGAGGCTCCACCCTCTTGACCTAATCACCTCCCAAAGGCCCCACCTCCTAGTGTGATGCCGTCAGATAGTAGGATTTCAACATACGAAACTAGGGGGTACACAGACATTCCCTCTGGAGCAACCAACAGTGGAATAAATTTAAAGGATAAATAAGCTTCCATTTTCAGTCTCAGCTTGTTTTAAAAAAATGGGGCAGAGTGCCCTGTAGTATTAGTCACACTGTGGAGACACAGGCCTTCCCATACTGAGTTGATAGGAAGGCTAGTGAGTAAAGGCTTTGCAAGAGCTCATCTGACAAGATTTTTAGAATTTAGATTTCTTTTTTCCTTTTTCAGTCACCTTACTGGGGGATCACACAAAACACGTAGATGTATAGACAGATTAGTTGCTAGGGCCTAGACAGTTGTAGAACATCATGAGGAGTATATGGCTAAATCTAGGTGTACCCATGCACACTGGGAAATAACTGTACAGTGGATAAAATGTGATAAAAACTCAGGTTGACTAAATCAACTTTTAAATTACTAGATATATTTATCCTGATACAGCATGATCTTCAAAAGAGATGTTTTTATGGGAGGAAAGTAAGGTGGAAAAATTGTAATTATAGCACTGTATAGGTGGCACAGAAAGATGTCTGGAGGCTGTTTTCCTAATAAGAGCTTAGGGAAAGGAGTTTAGATTTGAGGGGAATGCAGAGGTGAAGGAATTTTTTTAATGTTATGGTTTGTTTTTTTCTACTAGGTATATTTGCTACTTGCTGGAGCTTTAAAATGTAACAGGAGGAGGGATTTTTTAAATGCCATTTGAGGATCAGATGCTGACATATGACTGTTAATCTCTCCATTTTAATTGTTACTACACAGGAGAGTGTTCTTACACTTGAGAACTTCACACTGGGGTATTATGGGGCAATGAAGCATTCTGCAATGCATTCCCAAAGTCCAGAAATGTTAGCAAATGGGATATCAGGAAGAAGTGCATATAGGAGCTGTGTGTTTTTTTCTGTAACTTCTAGGTAAATTTGAAATTATTTTAAGTAAAAAGGAGGGGGCTCATACTGCACAGGCTGTTTTGTACCCTGGATGTTTTATTAATAACTGTTGGCTCATTCAGCAGATATTTACTGCTTTCCCACTCTGTGTCTTACTTAGGAAAAGCACTAGGCATGCAGTAAAGAACAGAAACAGGCCAGCTCACTCCCCAGTCTATTAACAGTAATACCCAGAAAAATGGTTGCCCAAACAACTGTAAAATAATTTTGTGGTCACTCAAGGAAATTTACTAACTTTTAAAAATATAACCGTATGCAGAAGTGTGTGTGGTGAGAAGTAAACATCCTCTTCTCTGTCGTTCCATGCCCTACCCTCCAAAGATAACTCCTGTTGAACTTCTTTGTGTGCAAGTCCAGTCAGAAATGGCCTAGACATGGGACACGTACATTTGCAGACAGTGTATTTTTCATCTCCTTTCACAACCATATGGGATTCTGTTTTACACCACCTTTTTGCACTTTTTTCCTTTTAATCTATCTAGTAACTTCTCATGTTAATACGTATCAACCTACCTCCTTTTCAATGGCTGCACAGTATTCTGTTGTGGTGATGAATCATAAGGTCTCTACTAACAGGCACCACTGACATAACAAATAGATTCAATGTCATTTTGTATGCCTTTTGCATATTTAACCAAGTGTATATAATGGATAAATTCCTAAAACTGAAATTATATCTTCAAAATATTGATGTAGCCAAACTACCCTCCAAAAGTTTGCTTCAGTTTCCATAGTCTGTCAGTGTATATATGTGCCTATTTTACCACATCCTTACAGTGGGCATTATCAGAGTCACTAATCTTTACCATCCGGCTAGGTACAATATGTTATTTTCACATCTTTAATTATAAGTGAGGTTGTACATCTTTTCAAATATTTGTTGGCCATTTGTGTAATTTGGTTAACTGTACTCTCCCTTTCTTTACTCTTTTGTAAAAAGGATTTTTCACCTTCTCTATATTAATTGTGTGGTTGCTTTTTTTAAAATTTTATTATGGAAAAATGTAAGCTTACATAAAAGTCAAGAACAAGTCATACCCCATGAACCCATCTTTCAGCTTTAACAAGTACCAGCTTTTAGCTAATCTTGTTTCCTTTCTGTCCTCACCCACTCCCTACCCACTCTGTTCTTTCATTTTGAAGCATCCTGGGCATCATAGCATATCATCCATAAATACATCCATGTATATCTGTAACGTATATCCAGAAGATAACTCTGCAGAAAATTAGCCACAAAGCATTGTTACATGTGAATAATAGCTATAACACTTCCTTTGTTTCTTCAAGTTATCTCTTCAATACTCAAATTTTTCTGATTGTGTCATTATTTTTTTAAAGTTTGTTTTAATCAAGACCCAGGTACAGTGCATTTATTGAGAGTGGTTGACATGATCTTTAATACCTTTTATTATGTGTTTCCTTTCTCCCTTTTCCCCAGAAATTTCTTTTTTAAAGAAAACTGGGCCATTTTTCCTGTGAAGTTTCCCAATCTGGGTGTTGCTAAGTGCATCCCTATATGCCACTTAACATGTTCCTCTATCCCTTTATTTTCTGTATGTATACTAAGAGGCTTAATAAGTATTAGTGTGATTTTTTTTGGACAAAAGTCCTATATTGTATTTTTATATCAAGTGGACCATAATGTCTGGTTATCTTTGTTATGTTAGTTCCATTAAAAATAATTGCTTAGATCTAATTCATTGGGGATTAAAGATAAATGCCTATATTGATTATAAACAAGTTAATATGAAACATTTCACTGGGAGGCTTCAGAGTACAATTGGTTGTATGTAGAAAAGCTATTTGTCTTTATATATGTTTAAACAAGGTATCTTATTAAGTTTTCCTTTTATGCCTTTTGGGTTTTTTTTATGAGATTCTCTAGGACTCTAGCTGATTATGCCATCCACCAGTTACAGTGATTTATGACTCCTTGCTTCCAGTTTTCATACATCTCCTTTTTTGCTTTCATTATTACACCAGGAGCTTTGACCCAGCCTGAACAATATCAGCAGGGAGAGTGTGCACTCCTTCCCTTGCTCTAAGTTTTTATTAAAAGGAAACCTGTGGTGTCCTTTTATCCTTTAGGAAAAGCTGACCATTAGGGGCCTGCTTCATCTCTCATGCAGTGTCTACCTCAAAACAAGGAGCAGGGGCACCACTGAGACCTGCCCTCAGCCCACCTCGGTGCCAGCCCAAAGTTGTCAGATCCTTTCTTGGGCCTCTCCTACAGGATTCTGAAATGCTTGTTTTTGTTTTCACAGGACAGGCCAAGTCATCACAGAAAATTGAAGACTTGATGGAAATGGTGAAAAAGTTGCAGAAAGGTCACATGTTTCCTGTTTAACTGAGGTTTGGGGTCAGGCAGAAGTGGATTCAATTCTAGGCCTAACGTTCACAACCTTGGGAAATTTACTCATTTGCTGTCTTATTTTTAAAACATAATTCTTTGATGTAAAAAATGACCCCATAATTCAAAATTAAAGGGGAATAGGACAGAAGGCAAAACATTTTCCCAAAACCCAGTAGTAACCCCCTTTCTAGCCACCCATTTGGCACCCGCTGCACTCATTTAATCCAGGTTCCCCTTCACCTTCCTTCCTTCTACCTTACCTCTCCTACTTTCTGTTTGCTCACCAGGCTCCTTACAGCCATATTTCCACTTCAGGGCAGACTTTTGCACTGACTACCTCCTACCCACACCCCCAGGGAGTTTCAGGGATGCCCCTCTTACTTGACTTTGGACACTCAGGAGGCCCATATCTGAAGAAGCAAATTCTACTCCCCTTTCTGCAGTTAATGGAACCTGACTTGGTATTTGTTTATCTGTTCCTTGTGTCTCCTACCCTGGAGGGCCCCACCCACCCACCTCTGCCTGCCCTGTCATCTCCACTCAACCTCCTTTCCTCCCTGCAGCGGGAAGCCTAGAGCCCAGGGTTGAAGTCCTGATTGACCGGATTAACGAGGTTCAACAAGGTGAGCTCAAGGACCTTGGCTTGTCACCTAGCACCAGTTCCATGGTTTGCAGTGCCCTTTGTTAAAACAGTACTGATATTTCAAGGCAGCAATTAAACCAAGAGCCTTCTAAATGCAGCTGCAATAGTCACATTTCCAGTAACATGACCCTGCTGCCAGAAGAAGGCTGTGTTTCTTGAAGCTTTCTTTCCTGCTCTGTAAAATCTGAGACCCTCTAGGTTTGCTTAAAGACAAATGTGAAACCCCACTGAAATACAAAGAATAGTGCTGCTGGAGGCTGCACTTACACATTTATTCTGCTCTTTGACACAGCAAAAAAGAAAGCCAGTGAGGATCTGGGAGAGGCCCGGACTGTCTGGGAGGCCCTACACAAAGAACTCGACTCACGTAAATATGTCTGGTGTCACCCAGAGGTCCCCACAGTGTCATGCCTCCCTAAACCTAATATTCCAGACACTAGGCATCCTTGATGTGGCCAAGGGCTGCTGCCCCATCTCTGGCCTCAAGTCCTACCAGTCTCCTCCTCTCCCACTCTGTGGGTAGGAGTGTTCCCAAAACACCCTCCAAGCATACTGCCACCTCAGGGCTTTTGCTAGGCCATTCCCCCCAAATAATACAAGCTCCTACTGCTTCCCATCATTCAGCTCTCAGCTCACATGTTCCCTGCTCAGAAAGGCTTTATCCACTCAACCTGTCTAAAGACAGCACCCTGCCCCCACCTGGTCCTGTGCCCCATCCAGCTTGATGTGTTTCTTCACAGCCCTCATTCCAATTCATGTGATGTATTTTTCTCTCCCCTTGGTATAAATTCACTGGCATTCCATAGGGTCCTCACAGTCACCCTTTATCAACCTCAAGGCCTTGGGTGCTTGCAGGGAGTGTGGGCACAAGCTGGAAGGGGACTCACCCAGAAGGGTCCACATTGGGGGTTGGGGATAGGGCTATGGCAAACCACCCATGTGACTGTAGGCAAGTACAGTCACTGAGGGGGTAGTGGGTGGTCCCTGATGTCTGAATGTGTTACTGTGTTTTCCAGTGAGTGGAGAGAAAGTACGCCTGAAAGAAATCTTGAGCAAAAAGCAAGGTAATTGCAGCTATTCCATTTGCAGGCTTTTGCCTCTGCCGCCTTGCAGAAGGCCACTCTCCATAGCAGCCGAAGCCTATTGAAACCTGAGTCCACATGCATCCCTCCTATGACCCTAACCAGACTTACAGTAAATGACAAAGTCCCATCACATGTCCACCAGACCCCACATGATCCGGCCCTAATACCTCTGCCCAAACCTTATGCCTTGAAGGGCTCTCATGGGACCCTTGGTTCCTCTCCCTGCAGAGACCCTAAGGATCCTGCGGCTCCGTTGCCAGGAGAAGGAGAGTCAGGCACAGAGGTAAGTGCTTTCTCTGCCAAAATGGGGGAGATCAGTCAGGTCCACAGCTCTCAGCTTCTCCTCTGTAAAAGGGAGAGACCCAGTGAGTGCCTTCCCGCCCTGGCTCCAGCAGTAGCCCCAGGGTTAAGGGCACTCTCTCATTCCCCAGGATACTCCTCCAATTGCTAGCATAACAATTCAGTTCCTTAAGATGGTTTTATTCTATGCCTTTAATCTCCCCACAGGCTCCTTGGCTGTCTGTTCACTCACCTGTCCCTTCGTTTAGGCATCGAGCTGACCACCTCTCCACCCAGCCTTTTTCCTTTCATCCATTATCCTACTTGTGCATCGATCTCTCCACCTCGTCCTTATTTAGCTCCTTTTGTAATCAGAGGCCCCAAGACCTGGCATACCAAGATTGGCGCTTTTTGGGAAATTTAAATGAGAATGTGTGTGTGCGCTGGTGCATTTGACCATGGCCATGTTGATGTCCCAGTCTTCTCAGGGATATTTCCATCAGGCATGTGTTCATGTCCCACCTGGTGAAGTTATAGAAGGACCTCAATCTAGAAGGCTAGAACAGACCTGAGGAGGAGACCAAAGCCCCACCCCAGCCTCCTTCTGGGAAGACATGCAAAGAACATGACTGATCATTCACTGCCTTGCCTCTTTCCAGGAGGCAGACCGTGCTGCAGGAGTGCAAGGAGCGCATTTCTGCCCTGAATTCCCAGATTGAGGAAGAGAAGAAGAAACAGAGGCAACTGAGGTAAAGCCCAGTGCCCAGGGCCTGGTGGGGAGTGGAATGGGTTGTAGGTGGGGTTGATATCAAAGATGGGGAATAGAAGAAAGCTGGCTGAGCTGAGGCTAGAGGGTCAAGGTGGCAAAGGTGCTTCCATTGGAGCAAAGAGCATGGGCAGCACCCGAACCCCAACCCAGATCTGTGCGTGAAGACCCCCTAGCCTGGGCCAGGCTGGGGAGGGCTGTCTCAAACCACAGCACCACATCTTGTGTGGTTGGCCTCTAGGTTGGATTTCGAGGAACAGCTGGAGGATCTGATGGGCCAGCACAAGGACCTCTGGGAATTCAACGTGAGTCACTCAAAGCCACTCTTCGCATCTGTCATATCTTGCCTGGCAGTAGCAGGCCCAAAACTCAGGGTCATCCTTGGGCCTCCTTCCTCTCATCTGCCACACCCGGTTCTGAGCAAGTCCTGGTGGCTATAGATCAAAATTGACCTCAGTCCAAGTCCCTCATTACCACTTTCACTAACCACCCAATGTTGTCCTCTTCACTGGTCCTGCTCATCCGTCTCCATCTCTGCTGCCCTCCAGGGCCCTTCAGTGGTCAGGAGGGACTCTGATGAACCAAGGAGGGGTCATGCATCGAGGAGACCCCATGGATGTATTTGGGGCCATCACAGGCACAGAGCACACAGTGAGGAACCAAACAAACCAATGTTTGCCACCTGGAGATACCAGGCACCAAATAAGAAAATAGAAATGTTGGGCTGGAACAGAGGGGAGAGGAGCCACAGTACTGGGCGGGTAACTGATTATGCAGAGAACAGCCTTGATCTGTTACGTTTACAGAATCCCATGTAATAAATAGTTGACCAAAGCTGATTTCAAAGCTTGCAAAATCTCTGAACATTAACCACATCATGAGCCTCTCCAGCACACTATTGCAGGTGTCTGGGCTGAAACAGTTGCAGGGAGAGAGAATGGCCAGTGCAAACGCCCTAAGGCTGGACCGTGTCTGATGTGCACTGATGGCCAGAGTATCAGGAAGCGAGGCATGCTAAGTAAGGACTAGATCCAGGGAGGCTCCTCTGAGGTGTGTGCAAGGAGGGCAGGAGATGTAGACGGGTTTCCTTTCTATCCCACCAGAGGCCAGAGCAGTTGGCCCGGGAGATTGGTGCCCTGGACAGCAGCAAGGAGCAGTTGCTCAAGGAAGGTGAGGCATGGAGAATGGGGAGACCCTGATCTGCCCTGTGGTGCCCTGCCCTGCTCATCTCTCCCTTCCTGCTACAGAGAAGCTGGTAGAGGCAAAGCTGGAGGATGTGAAGCATCGTCTGTGCTCCCAGTTTGGGGCCAAGGGCTGCTCAGCCATCACGGAGGGGCTCTTTCTCCGAAGCCAGGAGGCAGCAGCTGCAGTGTAAGGTGGGGGGTGGTTGGGGCAGAGGGAGGGAGCTGCCAGTGCTGACGGCCCACCCCTAGGCATCTGTTTGAGGAGGAGAACAAGAAGGCCCAGGACCTCCTGGAGGCTTCCACCCAGCTCCATAAACAGCTGCAGCAGAAATGCCAGCAGCTGCAGCAGAAGAAGCAGAGGTGCGTGAGCCCCTCCCCAGGTCTCAGCAGGGCAGCTAAGGGAATCTCTGCTCCCCTCCCAGCCTCTGCCTCTGGTCTCTTCACACCCTCTTATCCTTCCCTTTTCCCCTTCCCACCTTCCTCCCCATCCCTTTCTGTCCAGGCTGAAGGAGGAGATGGAAAAGCTTGGGTTGCAGGTCCCTGCTCAAGCCCAGAGCGCACATGAGGAAGGGTCTGGCCCAGGAGAACCTGTGAGTCCTGGAGTAGGGAGCAGAGACAGCTCATGAAAGTAGCTGGGGGTGGGAGGGCAAGGAGGGGTTCTGCAGAGTCCACAAAGGATGGCTTTTGGCAAAGGTGCAGATGCCGGCAGTTGCAGGGTTGGAAGGAGCAGAGACCCCAGGGAGGATGTGGACTCAGGGATGTGTGGAGACTCCCACCTCAGACTTTGATCTCCCACAGGCCAATCCCAAGCCTCTTGGAGTCAGTGAGGAGAAAAACACAGAGCTGCATACCAAGCAGGGTTCTCTGCCCTCCTAGGAGGACCCACCTGCCTACAGCTTATTCCATGGACTTTAGGAAATAAAGGCATTATTTCAGTATAACGGCCTCAACTGAGTCTGTGCTGGGGGTTGGGGTTTTCCTGGCTCAAGACCTCTGGCCCCTGAGACTGGGTGAGGCCTTGTCCACACTGCCTCTTGACCTCAGCCACAGTCCCTCTGCAGGCATTCAGTGAATGCTTCCCAAACCTCATGGTCTCTGGTCTGCTCATCCCTAGGGCTTAACATTGCTATTCTGGGTCCCAAGCAGAAGGATGCAGGTCTGAGACCCTCACGATAGGCTCAGGGGTTCTTCAAGCCCACCGTGTGATTGTTTCTTCAATTCCTTACTCAGGCCTGGACTACAGAGAATCCCAGAAATCCCAGCAGTGAGGACCAAGGTGCTGGGACCCTCACACAGTCATTTCCCTGCTCACAGTCCCTGCTCATTAGCTGAGAAAAAAGTAATGTGATTGGAGGCTAAGTGTAGTTTGGGCTATCATAAGCACAAAATACATAACTGAGACACTTACTTATTACAGGATCACAGTATGTTAGAAATCCTCAGTGTGCTGGGAGTCACTCATCGAGGGCTATTGTATGCTTGTGAGGCATGTTTCATGTCCACTGAAATGCATCAGCCCAGTTAAGGGCAACAGTGAGAGTCAAAGTCTGTGCTCCTGGGTCAAAATACAGTAAGTGCAAAAAGATTCCTTCTCTTGATCCCACATCCAGGGAGGAGAGTGATAGGGTGGGGTTGGAGAGAGACCCAAGTAGGCCCCCCCAACTGAAGAGCACTGTTTCCAAGGAAAAGTGGAAGAACATGACATAGTGGGAAATTCTTCAGTCAGAGACCTTAGGTACCAACCCTCAAACTCAGCCTCTCAGTTTTCTAGCTATGAGATGGAGTTAATCATACATGTGTTATAAGTGAACTGGCAATACCCTATCAAAATAGCTCATGCATCTCATGAAAATTACACTATATTCACCTGAGTGACAGTGGAAACACATTTTAAAACTGCAGTTCATCCAAGCCCATGATTAGAACTAAGTTTTTAGTTTCACAATTTTAAAAAAAAGAACAATTACTTCAAATGATGAATAAAAGGCCTCTGACAAAATTCAATACATTTATGAATTGAATGTATAAAAAGCTAGGAATAGGTGGTAGCTTCCTTTATACTTATTGGTGAAATGTTTAAAGCATTTCAGGTAAACTCAAATACTATTCACCAGTACTGGAAGTTCTAGACAGTGGAACAAATGAAGGCATGATAATTTATTATTAAGTACTTTAGAAGTGGGAAAGAATCTACAGGTAAATTACAGAATGGCTAAAAGTAAAAGTTTGCTTAATACAGATCAACATTAAAAATCAAATGTATGTGTGTATACCAGGGCACAGCACACAAATGACAATGCTTAGGAATCTGAAGTTTACTGCAGGAAAGTGATAAAATACAATTAACATTAAAGTAAGGATATGTACTAGGTAAAGATAAGATTATCAGGCAAAAGCTGCCTCCCAGCTGCTTGGGAGAAGCTAGGCACAGGTTCCAGCTTTCCTCTCTGCAGGGTTGTGCCAGGTTGCACTTTCTCACATGAGCTGGCACAGAACACCTCAGAAACAGGGAGCCCCAAATGGAAGGTAGACAGCTTCTGTAACTCCAGGGGGGGAAATGTTTTCCCAGCCTGGGTCAAAATATCTTTGCAACCAAAATCAAAGGGAGAAACAAAGTGGGAGAAACCATTTATTGCCTACAAGCAGTCCACTTCCTGCCCGTGTCTCTCGCAACCCTGCAGCACAAAGCCTCTCTGGTCCAGATATGCCCTCACTCCCCCTTGTAATTATATGTTGATACGGAGATGGACTACTTCTCTCCACTACTTGGAAACACCTATTGATACGGAAATGAATGAAGGCCAGGCGAGAGACTGGAAATACTGCAGTTTTACCCACAGCTTCTTATCGCTGCTGGTAACAGTCACGCTCTCGTTGCAGACTGGCCCATGAGAAGAGCCCTCCTGTGTTTGCACCAACACTGGATGAGAACCTGGTCAGTCATGAATTTCACTGTGTTCAACAGACAGTGATAACAAGTTGGCAACACGAACCACACCCAAGCTCAGCTCATGCTATTATTGGGTACATTTCAGCCTTGGTCAGGGATCAGTGCCATCTTTGCTCCTTCAGAAAACACTCAGCTAGTTGCAGGCATGCTGGAAATAAGCAGCAACAAAGATCAACATGAAATTTTAAAATAGGATAGCATAAAAAGTACTCTGTGTCTAGCACTAAATATAATGACTTGTGTATGACTCCCAAAACTATATAGTTTACAGAAATTTTGAAAAACATAGAGATAGGTCATGTTCATGAATTGGAAACATTGTAAAGATGCCATTTCTGCCTACAGTGATACATGACTCCATTACATTTTCAATAAAAATTTTTCAGGTGTTTTGTGTAAATGCAAAACCAAATCTAAATGAATATAGAAATGCAAAGGTCCATGTACCCAACATGCTACTGAAAAAAAAAACAAGGTGAGAGGATGTCTCTAGAGGATGTGAAAATATTTTACAGAGCTCCAGTGAGTAAGACCTTGTGGCACTGATAGAAGACGACAGATGGCACAGAGGCAAGGCAGAGCCTGCTGCACAGGTGCGTGGCTGGTGAAGGGCCAAGGTGACCCTGCAGAGCCACTTCAATTTCTCAGTAAATGAATGTTGTTGGACCAAATACTGTTAGAAAAGAAGTTATAACATTTGGTCCCTATGTTGTAACCAAAAGATCAATAGATGTAAATGTACAAAGCAATTTTTGAGAAAAACTCATGACTTCGTTGTGGAGTGTGTAACAGTTCTCCACATAAACAGAACCAATAGGGTCAGGTACATATGTATATAATAAGGAATTGCTCATGCAATTCTGGAGGCTGAAAATAGAATTCTAAGATCTGCAGTTGGCAAGCTCAGTGGTGGAGTTCGGGCCCAGGTCTGAAGGCCTGAGAACTAGGAGAGACAGTGGTGTAAGTTCCAGTCTTTGAGCAGAAGTCTGAGCTCAACGTTCAGCCAGGAGAGGTTTTCCTTTCTACGCAGACATTTTTTCTATTCAAGTGTTTTCAGTTGATTGGATTAGGCCCACCCACATTGGATAGGGGGTCTGATTTAATCAGTCTATCAATTCAAATGTTAATCTCATCCAGAAACACGCTCGAAGAAACACCCAGAATAACGTTTGACCAAATGTCTAGGTCCCCTATGGCACACTCACATTGACATAAAATTAACCATTATAAGTAGATCCCTTGTCATTTTGCCTACCAAATGCATTGCCCATAATTATACTTAATCTCCAAATAAAAGGGTCATAATTCCATGGAACATGATACATCTATGCTGCATACAACCATGTCCTTGAGTTTACTTTTCTCCTTGATGCCCATAACTTATATACTTGATGTAAAATTAGCAATACTTATAACTAATGTAATAAAAGTCAATACATCTTATGTTACATGATAAGAGAATGAGGGAATAAAATATTTGCCATACATACACACACACAAATACAAACATATAGGAAAATAAGGAGGAAATACTCATGAAAATCATCATTTCTGTAACTGGTTATGGAGTATTAACTGATATTTAAAGCTACACTCACTGTCTTTCAGTACCTATTCTGTATTCCCTCTGCTCCCAGCAAGCAATTCAGCTAGTTGTGCTTTTTCACCTGGTAGAATGACCCAAATTTTCATTCCTGAAGTGTCTGGGCCATTAGCAGTCTTGCCTGGATTGGGCTGTTGCAGTTTTTCATTGATCTTAATCACAGGAAACTATTAATAAAAGAAGCCCTAAGGGATCTCCTGTATCACACACATACTTACCTGACCTCCGTGGTGGGGTATAGTCCAAGTTCCACATGGTAGTCAGGATCAGTCACACCAGCCAGCACAGTAACTGTCTTCTTTCCCTGCTGAACAGAGATATGAGGAGCTCAAGGTGGCTGGGGGGCAGTCTTAACTTCCAAGTCAGTGGGATCATTATTGTGTCTCCTAGTGGAAGCATTCCTCCTTCTGAGACTGAAACTCTAGGCCAGGGGAGCATCAGGTTTCAGGAACAGGAAGCAAAAATATTGCCAACAGGTCCCTCTGGGCAGTAGTGAGCACTGTTACTCCCATTCCCATCCCTTGATTTTCAGGCCCTTTAATTCTGGCTATGGGAGATAACACCACTTAATTGGATGCTAACTCAGAGCATATCTGGAGAACCTTTCCCCAGCTGTGCAAGGTATTGATACCTAGCTGGCATTGTAACTCAATCTTCTATCCAGCAAGCATCTTCAATATGGTCGGAGCATGGTAAGACGAGAGAATTTCATAAGCATGGGCTCACTGCAGTACTTTTGTTAAGAGGAGTCCTGGATCTGAAGCAATGCTGTTTTGAGTGCCTTGGGGGTATACAGGCATTCTGTTAATCCACAGATGGCAGATTTGGCAAAAGCATTGTGTGCAGCATAGACAAATCCATATCCACACTTACCCCTATCCTACCCTATCTAAAGGTGCAGTCATTACTGATGTTAACCAAGGCACACATTTCACTTCTCAAAATACACAATGTTGATCTAAAAAAGGCATCTAATAGCACTTGTACCTCCCTGATAAGTCCCTGTAGCCAGTTTAACTGAAAGACATGAGTCTCAACTCTTTTTCAAAATACAGTACAGCAAATGGGTATCTTGCACCAGACCTTAATCTCTCTTAAGTCCCCATGGATAACTCACACTTAACACCAGTTCTGAACACCTTTCCAGTATTTCCAAGGGGGATATGTCTCATCTAGGGTTAGGGCTTGGGACAAAGTTTTCCAGGGTCTCAAAGTACCAAATGTTTCTTTTGTGAGGGTGCACTCAAGGTACAGAAACCACATCAGTAATTTAAACTGGGAAATTTTAACAGAATGAAAGAACTAGGAGTGGATACTATGAAAAGGTGTAAATGAGAATTCTGAGGTGTCTAGGGGCAGCAACTGCAGTAAGTGGCTTCTACCCCACTAATTGTGTCACCTAGAAAAGGAGAACTAAAGCCCCAGCATAACAAAGTAGAGTAACCAAGGGTGAGTTTCCAGCTGAGAAAAACATTCATGACTAGCAGTCACATGCCATAAGGTGTGCGGAGGGAGATGAGCCATAAAAGAGAAATCAAAGAACAATCTAAACAAAATGCCAAGGGCCAGGATGAGCTAGTTTTGAAAATTGTTCCTCCTTCCCAGCATCTCCAGTCAGAAGATTCTCAAAGTATGAAATGACTTCAGGTTAATGATCAAATTCAGGATGCTACCAGTAAAATATAGCCTCAGAGTAAATCTCAGACCAAGGAGTTGCTGGAAGACCCTTTCTTGAGGCTCCCAAGTGTGCCCTGTAAATCCTCAAGTGATAACTAGGGCTTCTGCAAATCTCAAGGGCACTATCCCCACATCCCCCTCAGTTCAAGGGGGAGTGGATCCTGTTCCAGAAGAAATGTGGGAGGAACTTTCATTTATCTTAGTGGATTAAAATTAAATATACCATAATTCCAAAAAGCTTTTATAGGAATTTAACCAATTTGAATTAAAAGGTTTAGTAACTGTTCAAATGAGACGAGCCCTCTGGGCAGGAAGTAGGACTGAAGAAAACTAATTACAAAATCAAGCTGTCTCTCAGGAAAGGGAGGATGACTCAGAGCACAGAATCGGGAGCACTGGAAATCAATCCCAGAACCACTGCACCCTAATAAAAGAACTGAAGGTGTGCCCTGCTAAATTTCAGAAATTCTACGGACCAGTGATGGCTGAGTGCCTCCTATCTCCCTCCCCTTTGAACGGACTGTTAGTATCCCATCTCTGTTCTACCACCGTAAGTTAAGTTTGTGCAGAGCAGGTTACTGGTCACATCAGGTCACATGCCCTCAGAAAAGCAACCACACACAAGGAGCTCACACAGATGACAAGATCCTAGATTTTGAGCCAACAGCTTTATAAAATGAGATCTTTGGGATGCTTGGTAGCATGTGAACATAGTTTGTATGTGGAAGCAATATGAACTCTGTAGCTACAAAGTGGACAATGTCATACTCTATCTTCCAAAAACAGTGACACTAATATGTTCCATCCCACATACTCTTCTGCAATGCGGCCTTGCAATATTTCCAACAAGAAGCAGTCTATTTCTCCAACCCTTAGAATCTTTATGAGCTCTACAACCACTCTGAATAGCAAAAGGCAGAGGTGACCGTGTTCTAGTACCAGAAGCAGCACTGACAAATGTCCCCTTGGAGGCAAAATCACCCCCAGTAGAGAACCACTGTTTCAGGACTTAAAATTTTTCTTTCAATAAAATATTGGTAATTTTCATCTGAAAATTATCACCCACATTACCTACACTGGTAATTTTCTCTTCATTAAAAATTCTGATATACATGTAAGTTGAAGTTTTGTCGAAAGCTTTGACAAACGAGATGTTCATAAAGTTTTACTTCTTAGCATCCAATGAGCAAATCTCATGCCTACATTTGTTGTATTGTTTCTTCCTATGATTTGATTTTTCTATCATTTGACTTGGGAATGAAAAATAACATAGGTTCACACCTGAGTGAATTTTCTACACAAGGACTTGCAGCTTCTCATAGATGTCTTTCCCAAATTTATAAAGCGACCTGGCTACAACAGACTGGCAATGTTGTAAATACACCACACATGGAAGGGCTCAGAAGTGAACATTCATTTCTCACTCAGATAAAGTACAAATGGCCATTTTTTAGGTAGAGCTGTAGGTGAAGTTACCTTCCCCTATCAGTCCCTTCTGTCTTAAGTCACAGTTGCCATCTTCACCCTATAGCTCCGGAGGAAAACCTGGGGGTAATCCTCACTTCAGGACACAGACATGAAAAACAGCAAGGAATGCATGGAAGACTTCTTGTGGCTTGGAAGTAATGTTCACCCCTATTCATTCTCCTGGCCAGAGCTGTTATGTGGTACCACCTATATTAAAGGGAGCTGAGATATGCAGGCTGTGTGCTCAATAGAAAAAGAAAGTGGGTTTCAGTGTACATACAGCTGGTCTGTGCCATACATGCTTTCCTGTGTGAGTTCTTAGATGTTTGCTGAGGTGTGATTTCTGATAAAAGGTTTTCCCACATTCATTACATTCATAGGGTTTCTCTCCTGTGTGAGTTCTCTGATGTATAGTGAGGGCTGACTTCTGATAAAATGTTTTCCTACTTTCTGTACATTCATAGGGTCTCTCTCCTGTGTGAGTTCTCTGATGTCTTTTCAGAGCTGACTTCTCACGAACTGTTTTCCAACACTCATTACATTTATGGAGTTTCTCACCAGGGTGAATTCTCTGGTGTACAGTAAGTTTTGACTTCTGATAGAAAGTTTTCCCACATTGTTTACATTCATAGTTTCTCATTTGTGTGAAGTCTCAGATGAACAGTAAGTTTTGACTTCACACAGAATGATTTTCCACATTCATTACATTTATAAGGTTTGTCTCTCAGGTGAGTTCTCTGATGTACAGTTAGGGCTGGCCAATGGCCAAAAGATTTCCCACATTCTTTACATTCATAAGGTCTCTCTCCTGTGTGAGTTCTCTGATGTGCAATGAGAACTGACTTCTTATGGAAGGTTTTACCACAACTGTTACATTCATAAGGTGTCTCCCTATTATGAACTCTCTGACGTACAGTAAGGGCTGACTTCTGATAGGATATCCCACACTCATGACAATCATAAGGCTTTTCCCCTGTGTGGATTCTCTGATGAACACAGGTATGACTTATAAAAGAAGGATTTCTCACATTCATCACATGCATAAGGTTTCTCCTTTAGATGAGTTCTATGATGTATTCTAAGGATTGTTTTGCTAACAAGGGTTTTCTCACATTCACTACATTTATAGGACTTCTCTCCTGTATGTATTTTCTGATGTTTAGCAATACTGGACTTCTTATAGAATGTTTTACCACACACACTACATTCAAAAGTTTTCTCTCCTATTTGAGTTCTCTGAAGGCAGGTACAGTGTAATTTCTTGCTGAAATTATTCCCACTTTGATTACATTTCTAGTGTTGCTCTGAAAAATCAACTCTGTGAAGATTCAGCTGTGTTGGTTTCTCACAAAAGGTTTCACCCAATTCATTACATCCAGAGTCAGTCTCCTCTGTGTGAGTTCTCTCTTGGGCAGTGAGAGCTGAATTATCACAGCCTTCCCAATGTCCACGGCATTTATAGGCAGTCCCTCCCACAGGAGCCCTCCTATGTGTAAAGACTACTGCCTCCTCACTGAAGTCTTTCTGTTGTCCACTAAATTCAAAAACTTGCTGCAAAGTTTGATTCTGATGACAATGACCAGGATGCTCAGCATATTTGAGGACTTTCCCAGTTACATTATGGCCCTCAGGATCCTCTCCAGAACACATCTCATCAGCCTCACTAGGGAGAAATGTGTTCTTACATGCATGAAACTCCTCTGGTTTCATTCCTTTATAGTTTCCACCATTTATAATTAGTTTTGAAATATGGTTTGAGCTGAAATGTAGTATTTTTCTTAGGTCAGTTCTCTCTTCTGTTGATGTTTCATTGTTGATTATAACTTGCCACAAATGCCTATCCTGATTTTCCTGACTGATCTCAATCAGGTCATCCACAGTCTGGACATCTAAAATGAGACAGAAAATAACTGCATCTACGACTACATCTAAGCATTTTTTATGTAATGCTCATACAAAGGTAAAGAAGTTTTTTCTATCCTAGTGGGATAAGATTTTGAAAAAACTCAGTAATTGGTATTAATTTTATAAGCTTGCGATTTTCCTCCCTAATGAATTAATGTAACAAATCACATTAATGGATTTTCTGCTGTCAAATCATGGTGGGTTTTTCTTTTAAGTTTTTTTTAAGTTTTTCTCCTTTTCTAATTCATGAGGAAATATGTGGTCAAATATTCACCTACTCTCTAGATGTAGTTTTATCTAAAAGCCTTTCATCTACTATTTGTTTCCCCTGTTCTTTTTCTCTACTTTTTCCTTATGGTAAGTATGGTTAACATGAGCTGTTCCTTTTCTGATCACTCAGTTCTGAGGATGGTATGAGTCTCATACATCCAGACTAACTGTCATAAGGTCTGGACCTGGGGGAACCACTGGTGAGAGGCAGCTCAGCATCTGGTGTGCTTACCTCTTCCAGCCTCCGTGCCCAGTGACTGACCTGGGAGGCTCGGCTTTGGGAGTTCTACAGTCCATGGCTCTGCTCCTTGCTCCAGCTGGACTATCAACTCAGGTTTGGTAATGCAGTGCCCTGTTTATGTGAAATAAGGTATGACTCTGTCAAACTGTTCCACAGCCTTGAAGGACAATTGTATATAGCTTCAAGGGCATGTGCAATGAAGGGCCAATGCGAACACAGATTCTTCTTGGACTGGAATCTTAACCTAAGTAGCATTTACTTTCATAAACAGTTGTACATTTCCCAGTGAATAAAAATAGTGCCTGCACTTGGCAGTTACTAAGAGAGTCTCGCTCACCCAGCGACACCAGGCTCCTGTGGGTCTCCAGCACCACAACCCTGAACAGGGTCCTCTGGGCATCACCCAGGGCCTGCCACTCCTCACACGTGAAGTTCACAGCCACACCCTCAGATGACACCAACCCCTATAATGGCACATTTCTCCTCAAATCAAGGCACCAAGGAGGATCAGAACAGGAAGTTTGGGAGTCCATTCTTTTGTGTGTGTTTTATCTTGTATAAGATACACCATGTTGTGTACTCTAAACTGTGAGATAAAGAGAAATCACAGGAGAAACATCCTGCTTCTGCATTAATTTGATATTTCCTAGAAATACTATCATAGTTTCCCTTATAAATCTGGAACTACCCTTACTGCTAGGGATAAAAGGATGAATAAAATTCTGTTCCTCAAAGGAGTACATGATCTGGAGATTTAAGTAAAAACACATACCAAACCTGAAATAAAGTGCTAGATGAACTAGGTTAGACATGCTTAATGTGGTCTGTGGTTAAAAAAAAAAGAAAAAGAGCTGTCTTTGTACTATCAAGTTGCACTTCTCTGAAAAGCCAAATATTTTAGCTCTTCCACATAAACCACAAGTTCTCATTAACATGAGGCAATAGGAGAAGTCAAGTTCAGAGGGCATAAAGAACAGATGCCACGTTAATGCTATACCCAGCTGAGTACTCCTGGGTTGCAATGAGAGGTAAAGATGATAAACATATTCTAGGAACTCATTATGAAGTTATTCTACATTTAAATGTACTACCTACCCATCAATAAAAAAATCTTATGTGCTCACCACGTTTTTTTAAAAGTAACAAACACCCTAGTATTTCATTCCTATTACTTAAAAGATTGCTTATGTCCACCTAGAGTGAACACCTGCTTTCTGAACCACAGGGTATAAATAATGAAGGGCCAATAAACATTATCACATGACCAGATTTGCACTTTGTAACATTCATGCCCTAGAGGGAGAATGGGGAAGGGTTAGGGAGACTCAGAGAAGAAACCAAGGGAGAGATATCAACAACACTGAGGTCACAGAACAGTAAGAATACAGAACAGGGAACTATCCTAGAACAGAGAAAAAGAAAAAGCAAGAACAAAATTTGGTACTGATTTGCTCTGAGAAGGGTGAAGGGGGAGTTTTACCACCAGGCAGTCTACATGACCAGCTAGGAAGATGCTGATGTCGTATACTGAAATTGGATAAAAGGACAAAGAATATGATAGGCAGAAGAGACACAGCCCTTGGACACAGTATATGTTGGAAGTTTCTGGGATGTCCAACTGGCAATGGATATATGATCCAGAGCTCAGGAGAGAGATCTAAAGCTGAAGATGAACATCTGGAAAGCAGCAGAATTTCAGTGGCAGCGGAAGCCATCAAAGAGAATGAAATGGGTTAAGGAGAACCCAAAAAATTGAAAGGAGAAAAGGAACAAGTACAGTGGTTTTGGAAACATATTTACTGACATAAAGAAATGAACCATGGCAATGAAGAAGGAATTTTTAAAGATTATTCTAGGAACACAGAAATCCTAAATATTAAGAAATGTATTAATATATTTCATCATATTCATATTTTTGAGGAGAAATGCCCTGTGATCACCCACAGACACTGAGAAGGTATCTACAAACTATTCTCCCATTTGTAATAAAAACTTTCAACAAAAGGGAATTTAGGGGATTCTTCCTTAAAATGACAAAATGTTTAAGTCTTACCCCAAAAGCCAGCATCACAATTCCTAAGGAAACACTGGATAAGGATACTCCCTCACCATAGTCATTAAACAATTTATAAATGGTGATAGTGAATGCAATTGAAAGAGATAAATGGTAGTAAAAATGATGACTTGCATATAATTCATACCTAGAAAACCCAAGAGAGTCATGTGAAAACTATTCCACACAAGGAAATTCTATAAACTGGCAGACTATAAAAATAACATATGAAAGTCCTTACATATACAAAGACACTTTCACTGTAACAACTACAATGGAAAGCAGAATACCTACTGATACGTTTAACAAAAACATACAAGACTATGTGAGGGGAGAAAGAAATAGGAAGGATACAAAAAGAGCAAAACAAATGAAAAAACATACCATATTCAAGCAAAGGAAGCATCCATATCCTAAAGATACCAAATCTCCCTAAGTCAGAAAATACATTTAACATTATCCTAATAAACAACACATTCTTAGATACAGACAAGCTGATTCAAAAGTTCATGTAAAAAATCAGGCTATAATTGACAGAGGTAGGTTATATTTCTTTTCAGTGAAATTTAGTGTCCCTCCCTATATTAGTCAGCTCTGGCTGTCATAAAAATACCACAAACTGAATGGTTTAAAAAACAGAAACTTCTTTTCTCAGAGTTCTGAAGGCTGGGAGTTCAATATCAATGTGTGGGCCAAATCTGTTCCAGCTGAAGACCATCTTGCTGGCTTGCAGATGACCACCTTCTCGCTGGGTCTTCTCATGGCGGAGAGATGAAGATCTCTCTTCATCCTCCTCTCACAAGGCCACCAATCCTATCAGATTAGGACCCCACCACTAGGACCTCATTGAAGCATAATCACCTTCTAAAAGCTCTATCTTCAAATACAGTCGTATTAGCACTTAGGATTGGCCTTCAACATATAAATTCTTAGGTGATACAATTCTATCCATAGCACTCCCTGTGGTGCCCTTCTCTGCAGAAGGATTATATAGCCCCTTGCAGTGGAACTCACTCACACAAGCAGGTACGTAATCCTCCATGTGCCTTGCTTTGACCGGTAACATGTGAATGGAAGTGACATGTGTCACTTTTTAGTACAAGCTGTAGGAGCCACACACAGATCACCATGTTCTCCCTCTGCCACAAGGACCAACAAGTTACAGAAGTAAAATGCTAAAGAAACCTTTGTTGTGGACCTAACTAGTCAATGAACTGGCACAATAATCAAACAGATACAAAGAGCAACACCACAGTGCAAAGAAACAGGATGATGATCTCTGTTACCCACGGACTAAAATCAATCACTGTGTTACTTGTGATGACAGGCACTTACATACTCACTGTTACTTAAGTAACGTGAGTGATACTAAGTCAAACAGTGTTTACCTCATGGGCTTAAAGCTTTAGGAAAAGAGGCAGGAAAACAGAATGTTAGTAATAAATCTCGGCTTCTACTCACTGCCTTTAGTAAACCACTATAGGAAAGTTATGATCTCAGGAGAAAAAAAAGATCCAGTTTGCAAGCAAGGATAAAAGATACTGGGGTCTTGTACAACTCTCAAAGAATTTCTCATCTTATCTTTTATTGTTAAGTCTGAAAACACTGCATCTTCCAGTTTTTATGAAAAAAGGACATGAGAAATGCTTTCAGTCAAGAGTAATTAAACTCAACTTCATGGAAGTGACAAATATAAGTTAGGACAGTGATATGCTATAACATGATTGAACCGTTAAAGTAATATGCTAAGTAAAATAAGTCAATCAGAAAAAGATGAATACTGCATGATTCCACTTACATCAGGCTCTAGAGTAGTCAAATTCATGGACAGAGAAAATAAATTAGTGGTTGGCAGGGACTGAGTTAGAAGGCAATAGGGAGCTAGTGTTTGATGAGCACAGAGTTTCACTTGGGGAAGATGAAATGTTCCTGGAGATGGATGACACTCACGGTCACACAACAATGGGAATATAACTAATGCCATTAACCTGTACTCTTGAAATGGCTAAAAGAGCAACTTTCAGATCATGTATATTTTATCAAAGTAGTAAAATACATAATGAGCTTTTCACCAAATTGTAGTCCAAAATTATACTTATGGTTGATGCATTGATGTTTTCCCTACTCGTTTTTAAGTGATTAGATAAAATAGAAGAATTAGTCTTTAACAGGGTTTAGAAGGATAAGAATAAAATCAAGGGAAGGAAGAAAAAAAGGAGCAGGTCTTGATACCAGATAAGATTAAATGTGAGAGAAAGGAAGGAGTCCAGAATAAATCTCCTTTTGGTGGTTTGAGTCACTAGGTGGATGGAAGTAATATTATATAAAAGGGAAGAAAGGATGTGGTTTCCATTCTGCATTTGTTAAAGCTTCAGGTGCCTTCTGGATAGCTATAAAGAGGCCTCCGAAAAGTAACTGAACCTACGATCTAAATTCTGGGGAAGAGGCCCAAGCTGGAGAGAACCATTAAGACTGCCAAACCACAGAGGGCCAAACAGGTCAAGGCCAACTGCAGAGTGTGAAGAATGGGACCTGGACTGGAACACTTGGACAAGCTATGATCAGAAGCAGAAGAATTCATGGAAACAGACAAGAAATCATCAGAGAGGCCATGACAGAAGCTAACAGACAGGAATGAGCAGAAGTTCCTGGACAGTAGTTTCAATATGGCAGAAGAATCAAGTAAGGCAAAGACTACAGCACAGTCATTAAATCTAACTATAATTTAGGCTATCACTTTAGAAGATGCGAGTTAAGACACATGGAATAGGTTAAAGTGCAGAGAAGCTCTGGAACTATTTACAGAAAATATAACTTTCAACAGTCTGATGAGCACCCCGCATGCAGACTAGCTGAGAGTTGCTTAAAGGATCTGCAGTCGACTCAGTCCTTCAGACATCCCCTGTTTATCCGTGCACCAGGCAGGGCCCTCCAAAGGCTGTCTGGGACCACACTATTTTAGCAACTCCAGAAAAACCTTTTTACATAAGTTGTGCTTTAGCACTAGGTGACCATCACCACCATGAAATGATGAAAGTTTATTTCCAGGTTGGTAGTAAAACACGGTCCACTACATTGTCTGTGGGGCCAGTGAGGACACTGTTTCCGAATTCTGTGCCTGCGGGTTTCCCTGTCCCATGAGAATGCAGCACACTTCCTCCTAAGAGCCCATTCTGATCAGGTAACAAATGTGTCTGTCTCTTTGACATAGCCTCACAAAGACTAGGGACCAATCTGCACTCACCTTGGATGACTCTCAGGTCATATAACTGGCCAATGTTTACATGCCACCTTTATCTTGTTTAGGTGTATTTCCCTGAAGCTGAATTTTACTTATTTCTACTTCTCCATTTTAATTCATGAACCCTCATAAACCTCATAAAATACAATGCAAAACAAACTGAGGAATAAATAAATAAATAAATAAAAGACTCACCACACATTCATTAATTTTCTGTTGTTCTTGGAAATGCGCAGAAGACTCTGGAAGGATAACAGGGAAAACGGGGTACTAGACTTGAGTCATGAAGGGAACGGTGAGGCTTGCTACTGTATATTCCAGCCCCAAACTCTCTACACATTAGCCAGAAAAGACCAGGGTAAAAAAAGCCTTCCTGTATGAGAACAGTATTTTACAGCTTGAGAAGGGGCAGGAAAGCCCCTGTAAAGAAACACACAAAATCCATAATTGGTAGAGATTAAACATAAAATTTATCATTAGGTTACTGAAAATGTTTATTTCCTACCGACTTAGCAATATATAGATTAATGTCTCCACTATAATATAAAACTTTCAACGGAAAACAGGCTCCTATTATTGTGTTGCAGAATTTATTATTTTCAAGAACAGATTACTGACATTAAGTTGAAAACACTAAGTTTCCCAAAAGTGACGTCAAAACAAACATTTTTTGGCTTCACTGCAGCAAAGTTGAAAACACTAGCCAAAAATCAGCATACCTGATGCATACAAGTCATGTGAGCTTAGAAAATCACTTACGTCCTCAAATCCATGTTCTCCCCATCTTTCTTGTAAGGCAGAGATATCCTGAACTGTTCCTGAGCTACCAGGAAGAACAAGACAGAAAGAACATCACTGTATCTCCAAACAACAGGTTTGGGAGAGTTCAGACAACAGAAACGAGGGGAGAGTGAAGGAATGGGGGTGTTCAAAAAGCACTGTAGACAGGTGCTCTCGGCTGTGACAGGTTATCCCTCCCCCTCAGACCACACCCCCAGGATCGCACCAATAAACATTTCCTAGGCTTTCACCTGCCCCAATCCTTCTCAAAATCTATCCAAACCTTCCAGTATTTGATAACTTCTGGAGGACGAGGTACCACTCTTATCTTTTTCACTCTTGGCAGAAGCAATAGCTGCTTGGCCACGCAAAGCTATTATCTCCTTTCTGTGACTCGTCTCTGCTCTGAAGCGCTAAAGGGTTCAGGTCACAGGGGTTGTCTTTCTTGAATTCACCATCAATTCAGGTGGAATTCCTATCGCCTCCCTTTCGTGCTTCCAGACCTCTACTTTGTTCCAATGAAAACGAGACCGTCATCCACAACCCAAACATCCCTCCCACAACTCAAGAGTCCCTGGAAACTAGGTCTTGTATAAACTGGAAAAGCAAACGAGGAGTGAGTGGTGGGCAAGCTACACAGTGCAGAAGGGGACCTGACATTTCAACTGCTGAAGAGACTCCAAGATACACCACAAATACAACTGCTACCCGGGGAGATTCGGTCCGCACACACTTCACGGTGATTTCTCCCGGAACGGGGACATTTCACTAGTCACGCATACGCTCACGTTACCGATGAACAAACTGAATGTCACAAGGCTTAATAACACCGCTCAGGAGGCTCCCGTGGCAGAGCTGGGAACTGCACGCCGAGCGCAGACCCCACGCTGCCCACCACCCACCCCCGGCCTCGCTGTTAACTTCGGTTCGCCCGGCCTTCCGCAGCGCCTGCTTCTGACGAAGTGACCCCTGAAGGCGCAGCCCAAGCCGGCCCTTCCCAGCCCGGACCCAAGCGGCCCGAGGCTACGACCGCCTCCCGCCCGGCCCAGGTCCGCGGCTCGCCCGCGCAAGGCGGGTCCCGCAGGCAGACAACCACCGCCCTTTCCGCTCGAAGCAGGTGGAGCGACATCCCGCGCCCCGCCACCGCGCCAACCCCCAAGGGCGCAGAACAAAGCCTGCAGGTACCCGAGCTCTCGGCGCAACAGCAACACGGGGCCCGCAGAGCCCGGCACTTCCGGCGGAAGGGGCAGAGCCACTCGTGCGCAGAAGGAACCCGGAAAACTTCCCAGAATCCAGTGGGAACGCGACACGCAGGGCGCCCGGCGTTTGCGGTTGTGTTTATTTGCGAGGGTGTCCGGGGGTCCGTTGGCCGCGCAGAATAGACGCAGGAGCAGAAGCAGAGTAATTTATCCAAATTCTGGATAGCAGCTCTCTTTAAACCCATTAAAAAGTTGCTAGTTCTCATCCAGTAATATAATTTCTAAACCATTGTTAAGCTTAAAAATAAACTCAGTTGTTTTACCAGCAAAAATGATTTTATTCTGAAACAGCAGAAAATTACAACCGGGGACAAACAAGCTATGGCAAAACTACAGATCGATCTGTTCCCCCAAAAAGTCCACTGAAGTAAACTGGGAGTTCCACTGTGTAGCTTCTCACCGCTGCGCTGCTGCTGGGAAAGAAGGTAATCTTCCGTCCTTCTGCTGGGTTAGAAAGTAAATTAAACAGGTGTCCCTTTTCTGGTGGGATCTGCAATTGATGAGGAGTGGTAGGCATGAGAGTTCCTCCTGCAGGCCCCCTGATGCCATGTCAGAGGTGTCATCTTGAATGGATGATACTCCATTGTTGGAAAACCTACTCTAGTGTATATACAGGAAAAAAATAGGTCATAGGGTGGGTGCACTCCAAAATCGTACAAATTTACACTTCCTGTATATGGTAATTTCTTGCCCATAAACTCCAAAGATCATTACATTCACAAATTTCCTTATGAAAATCTTTACTTAGTTATTTTTCTGATAGATGGACTTGAACTCATAGGCTCCTCTTCTTTGGTTTCTGTCCCACATGAAATAAGTTCACCACACGGCTTTCTCAAACGTTCCCACTGCCACTGTTGCACTCTACAAACAGTGGTAGAACAGGCTTTGTGACACGGGCTTCAGTGGGAGGGGTGGGGATTGACTATCTGTCTCATGACCTATCTGACCTATCTCTGGTTTTTCCTTTTCCTACAGTATGATCTCCTATATTGAAATGCATGTATCTTTTCTGATCCTGCAATTGCCCCTCAGTGGCTGCATTATGCAGATCCAGGGACTTCAGCCTTTACCCTCCCATTCACTTCTTCTTTGAGACTTCTTTGAGACTTCTTTGAGACTGTGGACTATCTCCCTTGCTCAGTCCCCTGGCCTGACCACCAGAAGTATAAGAGAAAATTTTTTTCTCTTACCCCACTTACTTTTTACCCACTCCTCTCTTACCCACTTACTGGTGTGATATTTGAAATACTTGAAATACAGAATGATTGGCAGGGATGTGAGGAGAAAAATCAATGCTGACACTCATCCCTCTAGGATATGGAATGTCATTTTGTCTCTCTAGCATCATCCATAAAAACAGAGAAAGTGACACAAATTTAGATTTGTTAGCCTGCCTCTAATAATAGGCAAGCCAAGAATGCAACCTCTTTCCTGCAACAATGAATCTAAAGTCCTCAGACCCAGGGAGAGGAGATTCATGCATAATGCCTAGGTACTTCCGACTCTGGCCATGGAAACAATTGTGCCCTGTATAAACAGGTCTCATGGTTATATTCCATGAAGAAGAAAATAAAATCGCTGAGAACAAGGAGATAAACTAATAAAAGAAATTTTCCAAAGCTAAGGGAGTTCACTCACCTCATTCTTGTATTCAGGGAGTTAGTAGCTAACCGTCAAGCCACAGGTAATGTTCTCAGCTTCCCATACCTCAGTGATCCAGCTCCTTACACAGCCCACAACAGGACAGATGTCAGCTTGTCCACAGTGGTCACCAGCTCAGTACACTCTTAACTGGGTTTTCCTCCTCTCCTGTCTCATTTTCTACACTCCCTCATTGTTGTTTTCTGTGATCACTTCCCAAATAAACTGCTTACACAAGTTCATGTCTCAGTTCTCTTTTGGGGTAATACAAAACTACAACCCATACTCTGACCAAGTCAAAGAAAATATAGGAGCTCCAGTCAAAAAAAAAACTAATGCCCTGGCCCCCAGCATTAAGGAGTGGACAGGTTCTCAAACCAGCAATCCCAACCCAATCACCCAGCAGAATCAGTATCACCACCGGCAGTCAGTAGTACTTCTATTGTGTTTTTCAGGAGATCCGATTGCTTCACTGAAAGCTACCAGTTAATGCTGGGTACATTTGCTTGATAAAACCTGAGTCACATACAGGATCTAAACTGCAAGGGAGTTTGTTTTCCTGCTGCTATTGTAAGAAATTGCCACAATAATAATGTCCCAAAACAACAAAAAAATTTTCTCTTATACTTCTGGTGGTCAGCGATTCAAGATCAGTGTCACTGGGCTGAAATCAAAGACCGGCCAGTGTGCTCCCTCCATGGGCTCTAGGGAAAATCCATTTCTTGCCCTCTTCAGAATCAGGTGCTGCCGGCACTCGTTGGCTTGTGGCCACATTAGGCCCTGCCCTCCGGTCACATGGTCATGTTTTCTGTGTGTTAACGAAGCCCCAACAAATAAGAAGGCAGACAAACCACAGAGGATGTGGGATCCCCGGCAGGAAGCCCCTTCACCCCGACAGGGTTTGAGCCTGGACATCCTCAGTGAGCTTCTCTCACATGAAGTGTTTGCCAGGATTTGGGAAAAGGCAGCTCTACGCACAGAAACACTGAGAAGCCTCCAACAAAAAATGAAGAAGGGGACACGGGGCTGCAGACTGGAGCAGGCGCCAGAGAAGAGCCGAGAGGCTGAGAAGACAGGAGAGCGCCCCACTTTCCTCCTTGGGAACTCGAGAGGACGTGGTCGCAAAGCCCTGCCGGAGCTCCGCGGAGACGGCCGAGTGCAGGCGGGGAGGGGCAGAGGGACTGAGAGGGCCTAGTGTGGCCCGCGCGCCGCGCCGGGAGGCAGGCCGGCGGAGGCAGGGTGCCTCGCTATCGCGATGGCCCGGCCGTGGTGGCGTCCGGACCGTCCCTGCGTGTACCGTCCGCCGCGCCCGCGCTTCCCCCTCGGAACACTGGCCACTGCGCGTCCGCACAACCCCTTCCTGGCCCAGAAGACTGGCGACCTGTAGGCCCAGCCGAGCTGGGGGTTGTGTTTCCCTCCCGCCCATGCCCAGCGCAGCCCAGGCGAGGGTGGAGCGCCCCTGCACCGCGTTCCGGGAGCGACGCCGAGGCTTCTGTGCGGGTCCTTGGGAGATGCGTTGGCGGAAACTAGCCTACCGGCCCTTCCTGACGATAGTGAAGTAGAACATGTGGGGACCAGTGGACACTTTGGACGGACACAGCCACAGAGGACACGTCTGTATTCCCAAAGCAAGCGAGCAGTCCATTTTACTAAACAAAGGAAGACCCATGGGAGAAAATGCATAAATACTATGTTTTCAAAGTGACGGCAAAGCACTTTTCTTAGACATACATGCACGCTTTTCCAGAAAAGTGCCTGCTCCAAACTTGAAAAGGGGGCAATTCCAGTCTCTGCTTTATCACCATTTCTTTCTTACCGGTTGGTAACCCCTCTACTCTGCTGTCGATGATTTTGAGTCCTTTCTCCATGCACCAGCCTGAGCATCATGAAGAGGAGTTGGAGTAGCTCATCTGTGAATAAGACAGGGAGGAGAGGAACCAGAACCAAGAGAGAAGAGGAAGAGACAGCAATGGGGCAAGGGAAGCCTTTGAAGGGGCTTCTGTCATAGCCTGGAATTCCTGGAACCTCAATTCATTTAAAACACATACACAAGGACAAGACAGAGTGAAGAAGGGTTTAGGTTTTGTGGGGAGTTGGGGTGAGGGTGGTAGGAGAAAGTTCTGGAAAGGAGAGACTAGGAAGTGCTGAAAAGGTGAAGCTAGTGTTTTTGTGGGATATCTTAATTGGTCCTAGTGGCCCCTGCGCTCCCAGGCACCTGAGGCTCTACTTGCCTTCACCTCATTGTCAAAATTTACTCATGGAAACCTCACTCCTCAATTTCTACTTGAAGATTGTGTGCAGGTGCAGGTGGACAGAGTGCTTTACTCCAGTCCTGGGATCATGGAGAGGCGGGCAATTGTATTACATGATACACAAGACACTATCAAGGCACATACACATAGCCACTTAATGAGACAAATTAGAACCACCTTTCCTTCAAGTACACAGATGGGTATGGTAGCTAAATTATACACAAGAGACAACTTTGTGAACACTTTCGGGGCAAGATGAGTAACTCGTGGTTTTCAGACTTTTTTCAATTCAACCCATAGTAAGAAATACATTTTGTATTCCAACTCAGTAAACATTTATATATCCTCAAACAATTGAAACAAAAATTTCACAAAGCAACACTTATTTTTACTAATTGTAATAATGCTCTGGTATTTTCTTTTCTCTCCTATCCTATTTCAATTAAAACCATCACTTCATCAAGCTCCTCAGAATCCATGCTGCCACAATTTCATAAACAATGTGTTAGATGAACAAAGTATTTCTCACACCCAACCTCTGCCTCCCAGAGTGCTGGATTGAGGAGTCGTTGGACCAGGCCTTTCCCCACTCTTGAATATATTGGGATTTGCAGTGTGACCTTTTCCTCTGAGACGTATCCCCATATAAGTAAGTCTCACTTTGTTTTCAAAGCAGATGCCTTGAATCCCGTGGCAGCTTAATCACACAGCCCTGGGAGTGAGTCTTCCACTATAAACAAATTTGATCCATTTGTAAATTTGGTACTGAGAGCAGATATTTCTGAGGCCTTAGGAGTCAATTCTCTGTTGTCCCTCATTTATTGGCTACTAATGGTGAATTAATATTGGCTGGAGAGATAATTTCTTCTCAGCATCATTTATTAGGTATTTGTATTTCACCTCTTATACAATACTTGCTCACTGACCGGTGTCTTCACAAAAGATGAAAAGTTCTCAGGGGAGAAAGCTGCTCTTGGGATTTCATGTTTCCCATTTCTGAATTGGAAATAAGAATGTATACTATACAAAGCTGTGAAGATAGAAGATGTGTACCTATGCTACTGAAATATGGGAGGTGATCTACATAAAGGCACACCTTGGAGACATTGCCAGTTTGGTTTCAGACCTCTGCAATAAAGTGAATGCCACATAGAGTGAGTCAAATGACAGTTTTTGTTTCCCAAGTGCATGTAAAAGTTACATTAACATTATGTGTAGTCTATTAAGTGTGCTATAGCATGTCTAAAAAACAATGTACATACCTTAATTTTAAAGTCTTTTATTGCTAAAAAATATTAACCATAAACTGAGCTTTCAATGAATCATAATCTTTTTTGCTGATTGAGCATCTAGCCCTTGAAATTGATAGCTGCTGACTGATCATAGTGGTGGGCACTGAATATTGGGGTGGCTGTGGCAATTCTTAAAATAAGACAACCATAAAGTTTGCTGCACAGATTGGCTCTTCCTTTCATAAATAATTTCTCAGTAGCATGTGATGCGATTTGACAGCATTTTACCCACAGTAGAACTTCTTTCAAAATTAGAGGCAGCCCTCTAAGACCCTGCCACTGCTTTATCAACTAAGTTTATGAAAATTCTAAATCCTTTGTGGTCATTTCAATGATCCTCATAGCATCTTCACCAGGAACAGACTCCATCTCAAGAAACCACTTTCTTTGCTCGTCCGTAAGAGGCAGCTGCTTATCTGTTTTACTATGAGATGCAGCCCTTCAGTCCCATCTTCAGGCTCCACTTCTAAATCTAGTTCTCTTGCTGTTTCCACCACATCTGCGGTCATGTCCCCCCTCTGAAGTCTTGAACCCATCAAAGTCAATTGGAATCAATTTCTTCTAAATGCTTGTTCATGTCTATATTTTGACCTCTTCCCATAAATTATGAATGATCTTCATGGCATACAGAATGGTGAATTATTTCCAGGAGGTTTTCAGTTTCCTTTTCCCAGACCAGAGGAACCACCATCTATGGCAGCTACAGCCTTATTAAAGGTATTTCCTAAATAGCTTGACTTTAAAGTCAAAGTGACTTCTTGATCCATGGGCTGTTGAGTGGATATTAAGTTAGGTGTGAACACAACATTCATTTCATTACACATCTCCATCAGAGCTCCTGGGTGACCAGGTGCCTTGTCAATGAGCAGTAATATTTCCAAAGGAACATTTTTTCTGAACAGGTCTTAACAGTGGGCTTAAAATATCTAGTAAAACAAGTTATAAATGGATGTGCTGTCATCCAGGCTTTGTGGTTCCATTTATATAGCACAGGCAGAGTACATTTAGCACAACTCTGAAGGGCCCTAGGATTTCCAGAATGGTCAGTGACCATTGCCTTCAACTGAAATTCAACAGCTGCATTTGCCCTGACAAGAGAGTTGGCTCATCCTTTGAAGCCTTGAAGCCAGAACTGACTTCCCCTCTCTAGTTATGAAAGTCCTAGATGGCATCTTCTTCCAATAAAAGGCTGTTTCATCTACATTAAAAATCTGTTGTTTAGGAGGGGAGCCAAGATGGCGGCATGAGTAGAGCAGCAGAAATCTCCTCCCAAAACCATACATATTTTTGAAAATACAACAAATACAACTATTCATAAAAGAGAGACCAGAAGATTCAGGACAACAGCCAGACTACATCTACACCTGCGAGAACCCAGCGGCCTCACCAAGGGGGTAAGATACAAGCTGCGACCCAGCGGAACCCGAGTGCCCCTCACCCCATTCCCGGTGGGAAGAGAGGAGTCGGAGCAGGGAGGGAGAGGGAGCCCAGGACTTCTAAACACCCAGGCCTAGCCATCCGCACCGGAGTGCAGACACACAGTGTGTGGTGTGCTGGATACTAGGGAAACAGGACACTAAGACCTGTGAGCAGGTCCTTGCAGCCAGCACCCCTGGGACAAAGAAAAGCGAGTGCTTTTTGAAAGTCTTAAAGGGACAGGGACCCCACAGCTGGACAGAAGCATCATGGGACAGTAAGCCCAGCAGTTGGAATCCCAGGGAACTCCGGGTGCCCTAACCCCCTGGGCGGCAGCACAGCTCGGAGGCCCCTCACAGTGATAAACAGCCTCCCACCCATTTCCCCTCTGATGTGGCCCCGCCAGAGCACAGCAGCAGCCTGAGGCTGGCCATGCCCACAGCAACTGCAGAGCTCCACAGCGGCCGGGCAAGAATCAGAGACCCCATCTGTGCACAGCTGCCCAGCACAAGCCACTAGGAGTCGCTGTTCTCCCAGGAGAGGAGGGCCACAAACCAGCAAGAAGGGACATTCTCCCAGCCGACACACATGCCAGCTCCCCACAACTACCTCTATCACCATGAAAAGGCAGAAGAATTTAATACAAACCAGACTAACCCAGATATCCTCCCCTGAGAAGGAATCTGGGGAGATAGACCTAACCAATCTCCCTAAAAAAGAATTAAAAATGAAGGTCATAACCATGCTGATGGAACTGCAGAGAAATATGCAAGAGCTAAGGGATGATGTCCAGAAGGAGATTACAGAAGTGAAACAATCTCTGGAAGGGTTTATAAGCAGAATGGATAGGATGCAAGAGGCCATTGATGGAATAGAAACCAGAGAACAGGAACGCATAGAAGCTGACAGAGAGAGAGAGAGAGAAAAGGATCTCCAGGAATGAAAGATTATTAGAACTGTGTGACCAATCCAAAAGGAACAATATCCACATTATAGGGGTCCCAGAAGAAGAAGAGAGAGGAAAAGGGATAGAAAGTGTACAGCAATTATTTCTTCAAATAAACTTACCCAAACTGGGGGAAAAAATAATCGATTAGACCACAGAAGTACACATAACTCCCAACAGAAGGGACCTAAGGAGGACAACACCAAGACACATAGTAATTAAAATGGCAAAGATCAAGGACAAGGACAGAGTGTCAAAGGCAGCTAGAGAGAGGAAAAAGGTCACCTACAATGAAAAACCGATCAGGCTGTCATCAGACTTCTCAAAAGAAACATTACAGGCCAGAAGAGAAATGGCATGATATATTTAATGCAATGAAACAGAAGGGCCTTGAACCAAGAATACTGTATCCAGGATGATTATCATTTAAATATGAAGGAGGGATTAAACAATTCCCAGACAAGCAAAAGTTGAGGGAATTTGCCTCCCACAAACCACCCCTACAGTGTATTTTAGAGGGACTGCTCTAGATGGGAGCACTCCTAAGACTAAATAGATGTCACCAGAGAAAATAAAATCACAGCAAAGAAAGCAGACCAACCAAATACTAACTAAAGGCACAAAATAAAATCAACTACCCACAAAAGCAGTTAAAGGAAACACAAAAGAGCACATAATAAAACAACCAATGTATAAAGAATAGAGGAGGAGGAATAAGAAGGGAGAGAAATAAAGAATCACCAGACAGTGTTTATAATAGCTCAATAAGTGAGTTAAGTTAGACAGTAAGGTAGTAAAGAAGCTAACCTTGAACCTTTGGTAACCACGAACCTAAAGCCTGAAATGGCAATAAGTACATATCTTTCAATAAACACTCTAAATGTAAATGGACTGAATGCACCAATCAAAAGACACAGAGTAACAGAATGGATAAAAAAGCAAGACCCATCTATATGCTGCTTACAAGAGACTCACTTCAAACCCAAAGACATCCATAGACTAAAAGTCAAGGGATGGAAAAAGGTATTTCATGCAAACAACAGGGAGAGAAAAGCAGGTGTTGCAGTACTAGTATCAGACAAAACAGACTTCAAAACAAATAAAGTAACGAGATAAAGAAGGACATTACATAATGATAAAGGGCTCAGTCCAACAAGAGGATATAACTATTATAAATATATATGCACCCAACACAGGAGCACCAACATATGTGAAACAAATACTAACAGAACTAAAGGAGGAACTAGAATGCAATGCATTCATTTTAGGAGACTTCAACACACCACTCACTCCAAAGGATAGATCCACCAGACAGAAAATAAGTAAGGACACAGAGGCACTGAACAACACACTAAAACAGATGGACCTCATAGACATCTATAGAACTCTACATCCAAAAGCCACAATTTACAATAGCCAAGAAATGAAAGCACCCTAAGTGTCCATCAGTAGATGAATGGATAAAGAAGATGTGGCGCATATACACAATGGAATATTATTCAGCCATAAGAAGAAAACAAACCCTACCATTTGCAACAACATGGACAGAGCTAGAGGGTATTGTGCCCAGTGAAATAAGCCAGGCGGAGAAAGACAAACACCAAATGATTTCACTCATATGTGGAGTATAAGAGCAAAGAAAAACTGAAGGAACAAAACATCAGCAGATTCACAGAACCCAAGAATGGACTAACAGGTACCAAAGGGAAAGGGACTCGGGAGCATGGGAGGGAAGGGAGGGATAAAGGTGGGGAAGAAGAAAGGGGGCATTACGATTAGCATGTATAATGTAGGGGGGAGGCATGGGGAGGGCTGTGCAACACAGAGAAGATAAGTAGTGATTCTACAGCATCTTACTATGCTGATGGACAGTGACTGTAATGGGGTTTGTGTGGGGGACTTGGTGAAGGGGGAACCCAAGTAAACATAATGTTCTTCATGTAATTGTAGATTAATGACAACAAAATTTAAAAAGTCTGTTGTTTAGTGTAGCCACCTTCATTAATGATCTCAGATCATCTGGATAACTTGCTGTGGCTTCTACATCAGTGCTCACTAGTCACCCGGCACTTTGATGTTGTATAAAATGGCTTCTTTCCTTAAACCTCATGAACCAGCTTCTGCTAGCTTCCAACTTTTCTTCTGCAGCCTTGTCACCTCTGTCGGCCTTCAGGGAACTGAAGAGAATCAGGGCCTTGCTCTGGATGAGACTTTGGTTCAAGGAAATGTAGGGCTGGCCTGATCTTCTATCCAGACCACCAAAACTTTCTCCTTATCAGCCACGAGGTTGTTTCACTTTCTTATCATTCATGTGTTCACTGGAGGAGCACTTTTAAATTTCCATCAGGAGCTTTTCCTTTGTATCCACAACTTGGCTAACTTTAGTGCAAAAGGCCTGGCTTTTGGCCTGTCTTGGCTTTCAGCATGCCTTCCTTGATAAGCCTAGGCATTTCTAGATTTTGATTTAAAGTGAGAGAAATGGGATTCTTCTTTTCCTGTGGACACATAGAGGCTGTTGCAGTGCTATTAAGTGGCCTAATTTCAGTATTGTTGTGTCTCAGAGAGGCCTGAGGAGAAGAAGAGAGATGGGGAATGGATAGTCAGTGGAGCAGTCAGAACAAACCCAATATTTATTGATTAAGTTTGCTGGTTTATATGGCAGGGTTCATGGCACCCCAAACAATTACAGTAGTAAGATCAAGGATCGCATGATCACCGATCACCATGAAAAGTACTATAACAATGAAAAAGTTTGAAATATTGTGAGAATTACCAAAATGTGACACAGAGACATGAAATGAGCAAATGCTCTTGGAAAAGGGACACTAATAGACTTGCTCCACCTACCACTGTGAAAAAAACCTTCAATTTGTAAAAAGTGAAGTATCCCCAAAGTGCAATACAGTGAAGTGCAACAGAAAAAGGTTGCTGGTATGTGAGTATTCTTTCCTTTACTACATCATTTACCTGTTGGTGGAGGTGGTGAGTGTTCTCAGTTCACATGTCAGTGAGACCCCTCTCTCTTTATATGCACATATATACAAAGAGTAGGTAGCTGCTATACTGATTGTGGCATATTTGACAGTTAAATGTATTCCCCAGCGCTTCCTTTTGTTTTATTCCCAAGACCTGGGGAAGGAGGAGTCCAGCTGGGCTCTGTCAGTTTCCACACTTGCATGTCTTCCTTAGTCAACTGTGGTCTGCCTTGCACCTTCCCTCCACTGGACCTGTTTGGGCAAAGACCACTAATTACCACGACATTACTAAAGCAGCTTCCTCTTGTCAGTTCTCCCATGATCAGGAAAATGTGATCCATGCACAGAAAAAAAAGCACACAATAGAAACTGTGCAGGTCCTGCTGTTGGGCTTAGCAGACAAACACTTCAAAGAAGCTGCATAAATATGTTCAGAGAATAAAAGGAAACCATGTAGGAAGAATTAAAGAAGGCATGACAAGGTCACATTAGATACAGAAGATCAAAGACAAAAATTATTTTTAAAAGAACTAAATGGAAATATTGTAATTAGAAATATAATAACTGAAATGTGAAAGGCAATAGGACTGAACCATATAAATGAACCAGAGGAGAAACAACTAGTGAACTTACACACAGACTGATAGAAATTATGCAATCTGAAGAACAGAGAGAAAAAGAATGACAAAAAATGAACAGATCCCCAGAGACATATGGAACCAACAGCATTAAACATATCAGTGTATGCACAATGGGACACTAGAAGAGGAGAGGAAGAACAGACAGAAGAAAGAGGTCCCAGCCTTCAGCTTTGTGGGAATGTACCTCACAAGGTTTGATGGGAAAGCTGGTTCTAGCCCAGAATGTGGTGCCCACCTGCACCTCAGCCACACTGGGTGCAGCCCCCTCCAGAACGGCTCTCCTCAGCCACCTACGTAGATGCCTGAACCAGCAACTTGGACAGCTCAACAGTGTCTGAGCTGCTCTTTGCCACTAGGAGCCTCTCATGGTCTGCTCTTGATGGTGCATTTGACATCCTCAGTAGATCTGGAAAACATGTTTTTTTCATGTATATTGTCTACTTGTGTTGTTATTTAAGGCTGTGGAGTAAATCTATTTCCTAGTACTCCATTTTAACTAGAAGCCAGCATGCCTTCTTTTTAAACACAGAAAAAGTGAATGATTGAATGCCTAATAGCAGTTTTGTGAGGCACTGAGCACACTAGTATATTTTTGTCTTGATTCTGTATTTTTTCTTACATTTTTGAGACAGTGAACCTGAGATCTGGCAGAGAATAAGACATGAGCCCCATGGTCTCTCTGGCTAAATGCCTGGGAAGCTTTTTGGGAGAAACTGACAAGTGATTCTAAAACTCACGTGACAGTTCCCACTATAGTGCTGGATTTGCTGGCAAAACCGTGACCATTTGAATATCAGAAAGAATCTCAACTTTAATGTGTTGGGACAAATGCAGCCTACAGAAATCCTTTCATATTCATAATGAGACTCAAGAAACAAAACGTCATATTCAGCAAGCAAAAGGTTGTTATGGTACAAAATGGTGGCTGAAACGAGACAAGTGTGACTTTTAAGGTAGTTTTATTTCATAGGGATTTAGATATACAAGAGTTTTCCACAGCCAGATGTGCCAAAGAGAGACCCAGAAAGCTAATGTGACCCACACTATGTCTACGTGTCTGCAGTGAGGCCAAGGCGTCCAGACCTGATGGGGGCAGGAGTTGTGCTGACATCACATATCACATGTAGCTTGTCACACAGGACAGTCATGGAGCACAAAACCTCCTGCCAAAGCCAGGAAGACAGCGAGCCCCTGGCAAGAAGCAGCCCTAGGAAGAGGCTGGTTGCTTGGGCCTGAACATCCTGGGCATTGCCATCAGACCTGGGTCCAAAAAATCAGAGGGTGGGAAGCTCAGACTGGCGACACTTCTGGTTGCTAAGGGTAGTTTTCCTTTTCAGGACTACGCAGTGAATGAAGCCCCTGATAAATATGAAATAAAATGGAAAAGATGAAAAGGCAACCATACCTATGACACCAAGAATCTTACAGCAGGTTCAAGTATGGTGTAGCATGTGTGTCATCACTGTGACAATTTGCCCATGTTTTATTGCTTGTGTGGCCTGAGACATTTAAACAGACATACATTTAAATGCACCTGTATTTGTGCTTTAGCAAACAGTGGGATTTGATTAAATGAGTCTAAGAAATATTTTAGTGGTGAAGAGAACTGAATGTGCGAATGGTTATTCTATTACTGTGCAAGCATTGCTTCAAGGCTCAGCAAACATTTAAGGCTAATGAATCACTCTTAAGTAAAGTACAAAGAGTGACCACCTTCTACATACAGAGCCATTTGGACAAAGATGAGGGGGATTTCTCAGGCTGTGGTCCCATTGCTTCTGAAGTTCAGACCTTTTGCATCCTCTTCACGAGTCACTTGGTGAAGAACAGCAAGAGTTTTCTAAGGGATGCTTTGAATTCCTTGTTTCTCAGGGTGTAAATAAGGGGGTTGAGAGTGGGAGTCACAATGGTATACAGAACGGCAACAGCCTTGTCCAGGAGCCCAGCAGACCCCAGGCCCGGGCGGATGTAGGTGTAGAGCACGGTGGAGTAGTACACAGAGACCACCACGAGGTGGGAGGAGCAGGTGGAGAAGGCCCTCCGCTTGCCCTCTGCTGAGCGGATACGCAGGATGCTGGCAATGATGAAGCCATAGGAAGTCATGGTGAGCAGGAAGTTCATCCCGGAGAGGAACATGTCAGTGGTGATGGTAATTACATCAATGATGAAAGTTGGGCTGCAGGAGAGCAGCAGCACTGGTGGTATCTCACAGAAGAAGTGTGCAATTAGCTGGGGGCCACAGAAGGACAGACGCAGCACCAGGCCCGTGAGCACGAAGGCAGTGAGTGTCCCTGTGGACCACACAAAGACGGCCAGGGTGAGGCAGACCTTCCCGCTCATCAGGGTGCCATAATGCAGAGGGCGGCAGATGGCCAGGTAGCGGTCGTAGGCCATGGCGGTGAAGAGAAGCAGCTCTGAGCTCAGCGACCAGGTGAAAAAGAACATCTGGCTGAAGCAGCCCCAGAAGGTGATGGTGCTCTCACCGACCAGGCTCTGCAGGACCTTGGGGAGGATGGACAGGGTGCAGATCATGTCCAGCATGGCCAGGTTGACCAGGAAGAAGTACATGGGGGTGTGGAGGTTGGGGCTGCAGCGGATGGCAGCAATAATCAGCCCATTGCCAGCTAGGGCCACGGCAAACAGGGCCAAGAAGAGGCAGAAGAGGGCAGCCCGGAGCCAGGGGTCGTCGGTGAAGCTCTGCAGGATGAAGAGGGTCACAGCGGTCTGGTTCCCAGATGCCATGGGGAACAGCTGATTACGTCTGCTGGGGCCCCCTTCTTCCTTGTAAGGAATGGGTGGTTTTTATTTTTAACTGAAAAATTAAAAATAATTGATTACATTTAATGAGCATTCACTCTGGAAAGGAAAACAATGACGTTAATGTTTTAATTTATAGTAAAATGTTCTTGGCTCATTGACTTAAAGAAACAGCAACCTCCAGACTGTTTACCAAACTGGCTGCACCACTTTATATGCCCACCAGCAGCTCACGAGGGCCCCGTATCCTCCACATGCACGCCAACACTTATGACCTCTTGTCCTGTTCTAACAGGCGTGAGGCGGTATCTCCTTGTGGCTTTCATCTGCATTTCCCTGATGACTAGTGATGTGGAGCACTTTGCATTATGGCCACCTGTAGAACTTCTCTGAGAAAATGTATTTTCAGGTCCTTTGCCCATTTTAAAATTGGAACATTTGGGAGGTTTTGCTATTGTGTTGTGTGAGTTCGTTATATATTTTATATATTATCCCCTTGTCAGATATATGTTTGATAATTACTCTCCCATCCTGCAGGCTACCTTTACATTTTGGTGATGATGTCTGTTCCTGTGCAGAGGCTTCAGTGAAAGGAATCACAGCCTGCCCACAACGTATACATGGAAGCATCTTAGGACACTGATAAAATTGATGTTTCTAAGAACCCCCCAAAAAAAACATAAGAAAAGGGCAGGAAGGTAAGGAGCTGCCATTGAGGGGTTCATGCTCCTGAGCCCTGTAAGGTATTTTTATTTTAACCCCAGGTTACAGGCTCTGGACCAGCAGGGTGTCCAGGTAAGTCCAGACCCCAAGGTGAACAGGCCCAGGTCGGGAGCCTCCACATACCCTACACAAGGGGCAGAGAAAGGCAATGCCCGGCTCGTTTGTGTCGGGAAGATTGTCCTGCAATGGGCACAGCTTGAGGGGGACACAGAGAGATGGTACCACGGTCGTAAGATGAACTCATATGAGAGGCAGTCCCAGGCTCCAGAAATACACGGCGAGACCCACTTCCAGGGCCAGCAGGGGTTTAGGAGGAATTTCCATCCTGAAGGTAAGAGGTGCTGAGCTTGTTTGCAGACTGGGGTCTCCTTGGACTGTTGGGACACGGAGCTGGCACAGACCCCAGAGCCATACGAGCTCCCTGGGGCTCTGCTCTCACCATTCTCAACCCCACCAAGGACAAGCCCTTGTCAGGAGATGCCCCAGGGCAGGTGGGCAGACATCCAGACCAGACTACCAGGCACTGTCCACAATGCCTACAGGGCAGACAGACCTGCACGCTGGGAGAGGGTCCCTGGCTAGCTGAGCACCCTGTTCTCTGCAGAACCCAGCCTCAGGGAGCCTCATCCCAGAATGAATGCATTCAGCACAGGCCACTTAAATAGACAGGTGAGTCCCGGCAGCCTGCCTCGGGGATTGCAGCTGCAGCCAAGCGGGTGTGCACGCCTGGTGGGAAGTCCTCTGACTTAGTAAGAGGGGCCAGGTGGGTGATGCCCACCCTCACTATGAGAGCAACGAGGTCCTCACCTGTCACACGGGGGATGCACAACAGAAGTTGGTGAATGTGAATTCACTCACCACCAGGTGACCATGACAGCAGTGGCTGCGTAGAGAAAGCAGTCACTGGTTGCTTCCTACAGGGTTGCTCCCAGATGCCAGAGAGTGGCAGAACGGTTCACTGCCCTGGGGCAGGGGGCATTTGGAACACACGCATGAGCTCCCAGCAGCCTTCCCACATTCACCCCATCAAAACGGGGACATCCTGGGTCGGGGCATGTGGAAGAAGAAACACCCCCAAAATAAACAGACTTCAGACACCACTTCAACCTCCTCTGTTGCTCCCTCTCCATAAGAGCTGCGAATAAATAATTGTGCAACTGTAACCTCAGCGTGCCATTCTGCATCTCTCCTCTCTCATCTCAAAGCACAAAGCAAAGTGTGACAGAAGAAACAAGCAGCCAGGTCCAGCCCACACTGGCACCTCTTCCAGAAATGGCTCCTTCATTCAGTTGTTTTCCACCTGCCAAGCCCGCAGGGGCCGCAGGCCAGTTGCCTTCTGCTCCCACAGAGGCCGTGCAGACTGCCCGCAACAAACAGGCAATTTGTCCCCACACAGATCTCAGCTAGGTTACTGGTCAGAGGCCAAGTCATTTATTTGCAGCCCCTGAGCCCCATGTATGCCCAGATCGGGGAAGCCAAGTAGCAGACAAAAATACTGAGCACTCAGTTAAGTTTGAATTTAAAACGAACAGTGAGTTAATTATTAGTGTATGACTGAAGTACTGCATGGGAAATTCTTATAGTGAGCATTATTTATTGATCAAAATTCAAACTTAACTTGGCACCGGTATTTCCTCTGGCAGCCCTAGTGCAGACTCGACCAAGGCCAGAAGCAACCAGAGGAATGCCTAGCTCAGAGGTTCGGTGCGGGGCAGAGACCCACCCCTGGAGTCCGACTTGAGACCCGTGTCCCATCCAGAGCCCAGGCTCACACCCAGTGCCCCAGCTACCAGTACCCAGCTGCAGGGACCCAGACAGAGTGCCCTGGGCCATGGGAGTGCCTCACACCCCCAAAGCAGCAGCCTAGGGTCTAACAGGGGCAGCAGCTGTGAGCAGCAAGAGGGTGCCTCCACCAAGGTCAGCAGGGACGTGCAGGGTCTGCCTTCCCAGACTCACTTGCCATCCACAGGACAGAGGCAGATGCAGGCACAGGTGACTCAGTAAGAGGGCCGGAGAGATTGGTCAGGCACCAGGGCGTGGGGGTGTCAGCCTCTGAGAAGCAGCTGGAAAGTGATCCCTCCCTTACTCTGCTCCAGATTGCATGGCTGGAATGGGAATGACTTCTGCAATCTGTCACTGCTGTTTCTGTGAAATCATGAGAAAGACTTTACACTCACTCTTGTCACAAACAAAATGCCCACTTTCTAAAAGATTAGAACAAGCAATGTAAACATCATGCCCCTACGTGTGCCTCCCTAGGCACTGCAGGCTGGCTTCCTGCAGAGATCCTGGGGAGGAACCTGACACAGAGAAATGGAGCCTGTGGCCCTGTCCCCCACTCCCCGGGCCTGAGCTGCAGACCCTGCTGGATGGAAGGACCAGGCCTCCCTCATTCGTGGGGTTCACACACTGTGAGAGCCAAGTAAGCCCCTCCCTGACCTCAGAAGTGCTCCCGGACACTCACCAACGTCCCTCCGACACAGGAGGGTCCCAGGGTCTCGGGGCTCCCACAGACGCCGGGAAATGAGTGTCTTCTTTAACAACTGGAAAGGTAGAAACAAAGGTTCACCATCATTTTTAAAGTGGGAAACATTTTCAAAGGCTTTTCTTTAACTACTGAAATATTCCAGGTACATCCCTAAACAGATGGACTCTGACACCCGGATGGCAGTTGCCTGAGCATTGCACAAGCATCCAGCCATTAGCAGGAGGCAGAGGTTTCCCGGGACGCTCACCACACCATGCAGGCTCCAGCGTGGCCACAGTGTTGCTGCTCAGCGTCCAGAGGTGGCTGCTGGCATCAGTAACCCCAGTTTAAATGGGGACAGCCTGATCTGTATGATGTAACTGAGGAAAGCTGCTGTCCCTTGGGAGTCCAGCTCCAAGTCCCTTGGCTGACATGGCGCCAGCACTTGGCTGTGACTGGTTGCCAAAGATAATGTCCCCAAACGTCCTCTGCGAGCAGTTCCTTAGGGCCCTTGTTGGAGCAGGGTGGGTGGGCTTCTCTCCACGGCAGTGTGAAAAGCCTAGACTGAATTGTCCAGCAGCCGCACGTGCTGGCAACCAGGTACCCAGGCCTGACCTTTCTCAGCACCCAGGTTCCACTGGAGACGCACCCAGGGGAGGGTTGGGACAAGGGCGCTCTTCCTGGTGCCGTTCAGAGGGAATGGATCCAACTTCCTCCAGCCTCACGTCCTTCCAAAGGAAGGATAGCCATGTTTGGTGGCAAACGCTGAGAGCAAGGGAACAGGCTAGCTGAGGTGTTGTGCCTGGTGAAGGAGCTGAGATTGCTCCTCTCCAGACCCTACAGGTGGGAGAGCCCGGCCAGGCAGCCCTGGACTCAGGCTTCTGTGCTTTGTGCCAGGACCGCCCGCAGGGCTCTGGGGTCCTGGTGGTAGTAGTCTAGGCTGCCTTTCCCAAGTCCGGACCACAGGGGCCCCAGGAAACTGACATGTCATGTTTTCTAGAGTGGACTTGACGGATCCAGCAAGTTCTGGTCTCGTAATTCCTCCCCCAAGACAAAGATTTCAGGTTGTGCAAATGCTGTTAGCAAAGCAAAACTGTTGGGAGTGGAAACAAAATAGTGAGAGAGGATCATTTTTAATTTTGAGATGATTTTAGATTTACACGAGAGGTGAAAAAACAGCACAGTTACCTTCTGCTACCTTCCCGTTTTGCTAAGCTCTTACATTACCTTGTAACATCTGGATGTGTGTCAGCATTAGGATACTAACCTCGCTACGAGATTATCTAACTATGTCACAGAACTTATCTGAGCCTCACCCCTTTCCAATAAACGCCCCTTTGCAGTCCAGGGCCCCTCTTCCCATCCGCTGTCACGCCTCCTTGGGCTCACTGCCGTTCGTTTACTTTCATGAGTTTGAGATATTTACTGATGACTTCTTTTGCAGAATGACTCTGGCTGGTTTGCATGATGCCATCTTGTGCTTGGGTGGAGGTTCTGCGTCACTGGGAAGGGCTCCCCAGGCCACGTGCCCTTCTCCCTGCTTTGTGCTGGGGCACGACGTCCATGTGTCTCCTCTGAAGATTTTGGCCATGACCACGGCTGCAGGATCCCCACCAGGAAGCTAATATTTTCACTTTGAAATCACAAAAGTCTTGCAGGAGAGACTGGGAGACTGTGCCCACATGCTCTGCATCCTTCAACTGCTTCTCACAAATCTCAGCACCACTGGTGGGTCTCACGTGGCCATCACTCTCTAGTGGCGATGTTCTGTTTCCCTCATTCCTCCTGCATGCATCGATTGGAATTCTTCTGTGAAGAAGTGTTGCCTCTTCGCCCACTTATTTGTGCTCCTACAACAGTGTGGACTCACAATGTTTGTTTTATTCTTTGGGATATGATTCAACACGATCATTATTTATTCTTTGCTCGAAATATTCCTGTTTTCACAGTCAGAAACTCTTTCAGGCCAGCTTCTCTAACCTTGACTCATCCTTCCCTTCTTCCTCCAAGCTTGTGTTCCGGGATACAAGTTGCTCCAGGCTCATCGGCATTTCCCTGCCCAGCCCTGGGGTCAGGCATTCCCCAAGGAGCCCTGAGCCTGGATCCTCTCAGTGGGGGTGGGAGACCTGAGACACCCTGTCACTGTGCCACCCCCAGGTCCTCCCCACCTTCACCCTCCTCAGAGAGCATCCACGAACCCGAGTAACTGCTAAGTATTTCGCTGGAAACCTATACTTCATCATCCCCTATTTGGATTCTTAAAATTAATTAGTAGGGAGATAAATATGTTATTCACTTATCAATGACCAATTCGCTGTTTAAGTGCTAAGGTATTTCTGAAGTGGAAACATAGAACCTACAGCAATGAATTGCAATTCCTTGAAATATCCAGGATAGAAACTTGGTTTTGCCCATTGTTAGGAATCATAAGCTAGGCTGACGAGTCACCCAAGTCACCTTCCTAGGTCACCCAGACTTGGTCCCCCTGGCACAGCAGGTGCTTCTGTTAACCCGCTGGGAACACACCAGGCCGTGTCTGGTAGTTTTACGCTCAGCTCACATCTGAAAACAAGTGCAAGCCTGTGGAACTGAAGGCTCCTTTTCCCTCGCCCCATTGGTCAGTTGTTAGCTAAGCCATGATGGGCACTGTGCCAAATCCTGGGGCCATGTCCCCTGGAGCCCTCAGCCCAGGACAAGAGTGGCCACACAGTGTCACTCAAGAAATGTCTATGGAATGAATGAAGGACATGAGTGTTTGTTTGGAATGGGACTGGCATCTGCACAGCAGTTCATGCACTAGTGTCACACACAGTCATGCTGACGACACCTTGCTTCCGTGGCGTGGAGGCCCTTGCGTCTGTGCTTCAGTGAGAATGTTGGGCCATGGGCAGCTACAGGCTGATGGGTGGAAGCCCGCAGACTCTCAGAGAACGGGGAGAAGTGCCATCCCACGAACCTGCTCCTCTCCTTGTCTAAAATGTGGCTTGTCAGGGCCCTTCCTGTGCTTTGGAGAAGTGGGGTCCCGGTGATGGCCCACGGCTGTTTCAGGGTGTGGGCCTCCTGGTGTGAATGAGTGCTTCCTCCCTCACGGTGTTGGGCACACTCAGGTGCTGGCACACTTGTGTCCTTGCTGCATGTGCTGATGATGCAAAAGGCTGAGACCAGGGTGGGAGGGAGGAGGTGTGGGTGCCCAGGGCTGGAGGCCACAGTCAGGACGGGGGCACACGGCCAGGTGTGGAGGCTCCTGTCTGCCTGGGAGCAGGTCTCCTCTGTCCTTGCCCCCTTTGCTGTTTTCCTCCCCACTGACCAATGCTGCACATTTTAAAAGTCTAGTACCTAGTTCTCTTTGAAACATCAGGTGAACGAGGGTGCGTGGAGACTATAGGGAGTGAATCCAAAGGAAGAAGGACCGCAGATCAGAGAAAAGCCATCATGCAGACCAGAGGTGACACTCAGGGGACTCCAGGTGGGCACTTCAACACCACCTGCAAAAGTATATTGTGGGGATTCGGGCCACATGGCTGCCTGGATGCCTCCAGTCCTCCGATATCTCTTTCTAGTCCTTCTCCTCTGCTTTAGATTCTATCAGTGCTCCGGGGCTCTTGACAAGAGGTGACTCATGTGAGTCTGATGTGTGCCTGGAGGTCTGAGCACGTGTACGTGTTGTGGAGTTAAGGGCTGGTGAGCGGGATCCTCACAACCTTTGGACAAAACGTGGGAGAGGAAAGCTCAGGACACACAGGTCGAGTCTGCCCTGTCTCTGAACGCACAGCCAATGCCATGCTGGCGGCACCTCAGAAAGAGGCAGCTGACTGTGGTTCTTCTACACGGCCACAGGAAGTCCATCTTCAAAATTTCATCAGAACCTGTAAGAACATGCTTAAGCTTCTGTGAACACCATACTGACAATTGACAATTGCTACTGTGCTCAACTTCCAGCCCATCACAAATGGTTCATTGTGGCAAGAACTGGCAATGTGATGGGCATCTTCTCTTCGAGAGAGTGGTTTGTGTTCTGGGAAGTGGTACACACTCAAGTATTCAGCCACTCTGTGAATGCCTCCATCTGTCCTACCACCTTCCCTTAGCCCACCCACCGTCCACCAGCCCTCCCACATACTTTCCTGTTCCATTCCATTCATTCACCCCTCATCCACTTACCCACCCACCCACCCATCCATCCATCCCCCCTCCATCCCTCCATATGTCTACATCTACCTACCCATCCATCCATCCACCCATCCATCTGTCCATCTGTCTGTCCATCCGTCCATCCATCCATCCATCCATCCATCCACACATCCTTCCATCCACTCACCCACCCTTCCATCCATCCCTCCATCCATCGCTCCATCCCTCCATCCCTGCATCCATCCATTCATATGTCCATCTATCCATCCATCCACTCATCCATCCATCAGGTGTCTACAGTACACATCAGGGTGAGTTCCTTGCTTCAGGCAACTTAAACTTAACTATATCAGCAAGGGATTTTTAATTTGGAATGTCACTATACCCACCAAATGTTGACTTGTGATTATCCACATGATGAACTGTGAACATAAAGTGAATTTAGAGTCACTGAACACTGAGTGACCCCAAATGTGCTGCACACATGCACACACAGACACACTGACAAGCACTGAGAATTCCCACCATGGAACTGACACTAATTTCTTTTCTGTAAATAACTGGGCAAGACCTCTGGCCAAGGGGGAGTCCTTCCACTCCCGTGTGGCGCTGTTTGTCCCTTGCCCCTCACTGGCCTCCCCTTGCAGCAACTCCTCACAGTGTTTCCTGCAGGACCACAGGGAAAGAGGCCGCGCTCCTCAGCTGCCACATGTGGCCTGGCACCTTGCCCAGGTCCCTCTGCTCCATCCCCTGCAGAGGGGGACCCTGCACTGTGAGTGGCTGCCTTGTGTGCACCATTCTGTGGAGCAGGGAGAGGCCAGGGGCTGCACTGGCTTTCGGTGGAAACAATTCCTATGGAAGTCATCTGTACAGGGGTGCACATCCTGCAGGGCACATTAAAATCCCTGGTGGTCCTTTAGGTCACCACTGTTCTCCTCTGGGCAGGAGCATTGGCTGGGCCCCTTGGTAGGGGACACAACTAGTTCCCTGTGTCACCTGCAACCCACAGGTGCATCTGCCCCCATTTCTAATGCCCAGCCCCTTCTCTGCCCTCCCCTGAGCACCATGGCCCCTTCATCCTCCATGTTTCCTTTCACCTCAACCTGCATCCCTGAACTTTTGGACACGGCCACTGTCTCCCAAGAGCCTCACAGACTGGCAGGGGCATCTGGGAAAGTGTTACAGCAAAGTGCTGTGTGCAGAGGCTTTTATGGTGCTGGGGATTTGGGAGACTGTCCCCACAGTCGGATCATGTTTGTGCCATGTTTTCCTCTTTGACTCAAAGTGCACATCTTATTACCAATAGTTCCTGCAAACATCCATTTATTAAAGCTCTACACTTGTTAGATATCAAGCAGACTTCCAGGGGCTCTATCTGTATTGGCGTAGATTCAAGAATGTCTAGAGCCTATATTTGTAACAGGAGACACTGCGTGTCAATCTAGTTTGGGTTCCCAATACAGGATGGGACCTAATGAACACATTCTGCTTGTGAGGACTTGGAACTTTCAGCTGCCCTGAGCCAGCCCTTACCTGTAAACAAAATAATTACAGTTTTTCTGCTAAAAGTGTAAAAACTTTATTGAGAGCTTCCTTGACATCCTTGTTCCTCAGAGTGTCCATGAGAGGGTTCAGGGTGGGGCTCACAGTGGAATAAAGCACAGCCACCACCTTGCCCATCCCGGGGGAGTAGCTAGAGCCGGGGCTCAGGTAGGTGTAGATGGTGGTGGAGTAGTACATGCTGACCGCGATGAGGGGGGAGGAGCAGGTGGAAAAGGCTCGCCTCTTCCCCTTGGCTGTACGCATCTTCAGCATGTTGGAGATGATGAAGCCACAGGACACCATGGTAAGTAGGAAATAAAACACAGCAAAGAAGATGTCAGCCATAATTGACATGATGACATTCAAGTACGTGGAGGAACAGGACAGCAGCAGCAGAGGGGGGAATCTCACAGAAGAAGTGATCGATCACGTTGGACCCACAGAAGGTCAACCGTAAAATCAGGCAGGCATTGACTCCAGCACCGAGCACGCTGATGCCCCACACAGCCCCAGCCAGCACCACACACACCCTGGGGCTCATCATGGATCCATAGTGCAGAGGCTGGCAGATGGCCAGGTAGCGGTCATAAGCCATGGTGGTGAAGGGCAGTAATTCTGCTGCTAGAGACCACGTCAGGAAGTACACCTGGGCCACGCAGCCCCAGTAAGAGATGCCTCTCTTCTCTGCCACCAGGATCTCAAGCATCTTGGGCACCACAGTGCAGGCACAGACGTCATCACAAACAGCCAAGTCGACCAAGAACAAGTACATGAGGGTGTGGAGCCTGGAGGTAAAGGCAATGGCTGCCACAATGAGGTAATTTACAGAGAGTGCCATGGTGTAGAGAGAGGGAAAGGGGACGAAGAAGAGCACCCGGAGCTGTGGCGCTGCTGAGAAACCGTGCAGAGTGAACTCTGTCACTGCATCTGGTCACTCATGGCCATTGACTAGTCTATTCAGAGTCTCTCTTCCTCAGCAGCTGATCTGAAAAAGAGTTTGAGGTTAATGGTCTGTATAGGTAGGTCAGGATGCTTTCATATGTCAGAATCTCCCAGAATTTAAATAGTTTCTTACTTCATTAGACTCAGGTGTCACCAACTCACAGGCTCCCCTCAGAGAAGTAGGCAGGAGCGCTCACAGCCTCTCCATCCTGCTGCCTGGCCCAGGGCCACGTCCCCATGGACACCCTGAGATTCATCACAGCGTGGTGTCCACCTCACCCCTCCTCACACAGGGTAATAATCTCCAACAAGCGATGTGTGCCACATCCCTGCTGCAGCTCTTCAGTAATATGAAGTTTAGTGTCTAGAGTGAGGCCTCAAAGTATCCACATGTTCCATCCTGGCCTGGATGTCCAGTCTCACCCCCTGCTCCTCTCCCCCCAGACCTACCATCCTTTTCCCTCTGCATGGAACAGACTCTTCCTCTAACCCCTCTGCATCCCCTAGATTGCTGCCCTGCATGTTAGCTTCTTCCTCAGTGGGTCTCAGCCCTGAAATGGAGCCCAACCTCAGATTCAAGGAGGGTGATCTGCTTAGCGGGCTGGGGACTGTTCCTGTGGGGGCAGTGGGCCAGGGTTCAAGGCAGATGAGCCTGGCGGCAGGAGGGAGAGCTGAGTCACTGCAGGCACACAGACCTGAGGCCCAGGCTGGGAGGTGCAGTCAGAACCAGAATAGGAAGGTGTGATGACACCCACCAGATGCAATCCAGGAGGTCCTGGAACCAGGGAGGAGCCCACAGGCTGAGGCCCAGGGCCGCCGCTCAGGAAGGGAGCAGAGCAAAGGGGTTTCCCAGTGGTTGGTGCTCCTCTTTCTGCCCCACCAGTTCCCAGTCCGGGGAGCTGCCCAGTCCATCAGGGAGCCTGTCTGGGACTCCCAGATCAGTCTAGAGGAGTGAACTTCCCCATGACCCTTATCACAGCTGAGTCTGTGTGGCACTTCAGGAGTGAGCACAATTTCATATGTATTTTCATCTGCATGAAATATGATGTATTTCATATTTCTTAATCATGTTTGTTGTCATGAACATAAACACAAAGAAACATCTCAAGAATGAGCTTGTAAATGACAAGTGGCTCAACATCATACTGAAAAGCGAGAAGCTGAAAGCTTTTCTCTAAGATCGGGAACAAGACAGGGATACCCACTCTCCCCACTGTTATTCAGCATAGTACTGGAAGTCCTAGCCACAGCAATCAGACAAAACAAAGAAATACAAGGCAACCAGATTGGTAAAGAAGTCAAATTCAATATTTGCAGGTGACATGATATTGTACATAAAAAACCCTAAAGACTCCACTTCAAAACTATTAGAACTAATATCTGAATTCAGCAAAGTTACAGGATACAAAATTAATGCACAGAAATCTGTTGCTTTCCTATACACTAACAATGAACTAGCAGAAAGAGAAATCAGGAAAACAATTCCATTCAGAATTGCATCAAAAAGAATAAAATACCTAGGAATAAACCTAACCAAGGAAGTGAAAGACCTATACCTGAAAACTACAAGACACTCTTAAGAGAAATTAAAGAGGACACTAACAGATGGAAACTCATCCCATGCTCTTGGCTAGGAAGAATTAATACTGTCAAAGTGGCCATCCTACTACGTAAAGCAATCTACAAATTCAACACAATCCCTATCAAAATACCAATGGCATTCTTCAACAAACTGGAACAAATAGTTCTAAAATTAATATGGAGCCACAAAAGACCCCAAAAAGCCAAAGCAATCCTGAGAAGGAAGAATAAAGCAGGGAGTATCTTGCTTGATAATTTCAAGCTCTACTACAAAGCCGCAGTAATCAAGACAATTGGTACTGGCACAAGAACAGAGCCACAGACCAGTGGAACAAAATAGAGAGCCCAGATATAAACCCAAGCATATATGGTCAATTAATATACGATGAAGGAGCCATGGATATACACAATGTGGAAACGACAGCCTCTTCAACAGATGGTGTTGGCAAAACTGGACAGCTACATGCAAGAGAATGAACCTGGATTATTGTCTAAACCCAAACACAAAAGTAAACTCAAAATCTATCAAAGACTTGAATGTAAATTATGAAACCATAAAACCCTTAGAAAAAAACATAGGCAAAAATCTCTTGGACATAAACATGAGTGACTTCTTCATGAACATACCTCCCCAGGCAAGGGAAACAAAAGCAAAAATGAACAAGTGGGACTATATCAAGCTGAAAAGCTTCTGCACAGCAAAGGACACCATCAGTAGAACAAAATGGTACCCTACAGTATGGGAGAATATATTCATAAATGACAGATCCGATAAAGGGTTGACATCCAAATTATATAAAGAGCTCATATACCTCAACAAACAAAAAGCAAAAAATCCAATTAAAAAATGGGCAGAGGAGATGAACAGACACTTCTCCAGATAAGAAATTCAGATGGCCAACAGGCACATGAAAAGATGCTCCACATCCCTAATCATCAGAGAAATACAAATTAAAACCACAATGAGATATCACCTCACACCAGTTAGGATGGCCAACATCCAAAAGACAAACAACAACAAATGTTGGTGAGGATGTGCAGAAAGGGGAACCCTCCTACACTGCTGGTGGGAATGTAAATTAGTTCAACTGTTGTGGAAAGCAGTATGGAGGTTCATCAAAAAACTCAAAATAGAAATACCATTTGACCCAGGAATTCCACTTCTAGGAATTTACCCTAAGAATGCAGAGTCCCAGTTTGAAAAAGACATTTGCACTCCTATGTTTATCGCAGCACTATTTACAATAGCCAAGAAATGGAAACAACCTAAGTGTCCATCAGTAGATGAATGGATAAAGAAGATGCGGTACATGTACACAGTGGAATATTATTCATCCATAAGAAGAAAACAAATCCTACCATTTCCAACAACATGGATGGAGCTAGAGGGTATTATGCTCAGTGAAATAAGCCAGGTGGAGAAAGACAAGTATCAAATGATTTCACTCATATGTGGAGTATAAGAACAAAGGAAAAACTGAAGGAGCAAAACAGCAGCAGACTCACAGAACCCAAGAATGGACTAACAGTTACCAAAGAGTAAGGGATTGGGGAGGATGGGTGGGAAGGGAGGGATAAGGGGAAAAGAGGGGCATTACGATTAGCACACATAGTGTAGGGGGGTGGACACAGGGAAGGCAGTATATACAGAGAAGAGAAGTGGTGATTCGATAGCATCTTACTACACTGATGGACAGTGACTGTAATGGGGTATGTGGTTGGGACTTGATAATATGGGGAGTCTAGTAATCATAATGTTGTTCATGTAATTGTACATTAATGAAAGCAAAAAAAAAAAAGAACAAAAAAACCCCAACATTGTGCAAGTTAGCTCCAAGTCAAGCAAAGGCGGCTGCAATTTTACGATGTGCCCAGTGCTGGTCTGTGGAAGGGAGGGGATTGCCCCTCTCTTCCCTTCTCTCACCCAGCTTTCTGTTGGTGTAGTGGATCCTGGCTGCATTGTTTCCACTTCCCTCAAGTTGGAGAGTTTTTCCCTGGCTCCCTGACTCCCTGTCAGTTATACCAGCATGTTCAGTGCATGACCATCCAGCTTCCCTGGGCGTCTCCTGAGTCATGTTTGTCTTCTGTTCCATGCTTGACATCCTGTCCCTTACAGACCCACATTGGATCATGCTTCCTTGTGGACTGAAGGTTCAGTGCTCATGGCTCAGGCTTGCCCTGCATCTCTTTTTCTTTTTCCCAGAAGTTGACTGGGGTCAGCCGTGCCTGGCTGGTTGGCATCCATCATGGGGTTGGTAGGAGCCTGGCACACTTGTCTGCCTCTTACTCCTATTTCTACCACCTGGCACAAGAGGCAGAAGGTGCCTGGTGTGGGACCCACTCTGACTCCTCCTTGGCTCTCCTAGAAGCTGACACTTCCCTCGCAGGCAGAGCTCACTGCAGCCTCCATGGGATGGAGGGTGTCTGGGTGCAAACAGAGGGGAGGTGGGCAGCTCTCTGTCCTATGAGCCTTGTGGAGTTGTCCAAGCCCCATTAATCCAGGCTCTGCTCCACTCTCTGGCAGGAGGGAAGTGCTGCAAGCAGGGAGGCATTCTCACCTCCTGGAGGCCTTGTCAGGGCCGGTCTTGGCTGAGGCCCTTCATTCTGAAACACATGTTCAGTTTACAATGGTCACAGAGTGTGCTCGCCCTGCAAAGGAGGACCCCCACCCAATATTTGGTTCAGATGTTGCCTTAATACACTCAGGTTGCTAAACAGACCACAGACTGGGGTCTTATCAACAACAGACGTTTACTCGCCACAGCCTTGGAGGAAGGATGCCTGAAACTGAGGCACCACGGACTCCATGTCTGGTGGTCTGGTGAGAGCCAGGAAGGGGCATGGCTCGGGGCCACTGTTGCCAGGTTATGGGGCAGATGAGGGTTCCTCCACGCAGGCAGGGGCTTGTGGGGCTTGACTCTGCCATGGGTGCCATGGTGGGAGCCTCCAGGACTTCTTATCAGCTTGTCCAAGTGTGGGGCAGATGGACGGGGCTGAGTTAGGCTTATAAGTAGGAAACACCAAAACTGGAGCCAGGCCCCCATTGCAGGGAAGGCAGGCCGAGACCAGCCTGTTAGCCTCCCATCAGGCCAGTTTTAAACCAGGGGTCCTCTGGGGTGGCAGGTGCCCCCGGCCTCTCACAGGGACACCACAGGCTGAGGGTAATGATGGCAGGCCAGTTCACAAGTGGGTGTCCACGGGGGTCAGGGCTCAGGTCAGTCCACTGACTGAGGAACAGCAGGTGCTGTGTGGACGTCTGCTGGGTGAGATATCTGAGATGCCCCACTGCCGGTGTGACCTGCAGTGGCTGATCTGCATGGCTGCCTGCTGATAAATGGGATGCTTACAATTGAATCATACATATAACAACTTCAGAACATTCAAACCTGGCATGTGGCAGGTGTGATGGAGAGCTGGGGAGCATGTGGCCCAGCATGACAGCGATTCCTGCCTTGGTGGCATTCTAGACTGAGTGCGACCCACAGAGGCAGCTGACTGCATCGGGGGTGCAGTCCCACAGGCATGTGATCGATCTTCAGCCACATCCTGGGGAATGCGGTGTGTCCTCACACTGGAGACACTCTCATGATCTCTATTCTTGTCAAATGCAGCTGTCTGTTTTACCTCCACCTTGTCAAAAGGCAGAAAGGGTCAGCCAGTACATTATCAGGGGAAAGTCTTATGCTTTAACACACATGATACGTGGTCCAGAGAGTGGCACCTCATTCTCAGCACATGTGCTCTCCAGCTACCTGGGTGCTCACACTTCTCTGCCTCTAGTCTCCATTCCCTGCCCATTTTGGGTCTGTTATCCCAATCTACATGATGAATGTGTTTGCTCTGAAAGTTTTAACTGTCCTGAACACAATGAGTAATGTCTCACAGCCAGGAGTGCACCTCCCCCAATCTCTGCACTGACCATCCTGCCACCCCTGTGAGGACCCTTGATGACATGGGACCCACCTGGTGACCCAGGGCAATGTCCCTGTCTCAGGGACCATCCCTGTGTGAGACAACATATCACAGACTCTGTGATCAGGAGGTGCATGTCCCTGGGCACACTTTCTGGCTCGCCTTGCCTTCCCGCCCAGTCCTCCATGGGGCACAGTCAGAAACCAACACTAACAAGCCAATAAATGGGGGAGGAGGACGCCTCCCCCTCCCTGAGCCACATCACACCCACACAGCAGAAAAACCGAGGAAAACGTCTGTTCACCTGCTTTGGGGATTTCAGTCTGAAGAACAGTCTAGGAGAATCCTGAAGTGCCCAAAGGAATGGTAAAAGGCTGAGAGGGAGCCTGGGGCTGCGAGCGTGGCCACCTGGCCAGGCAGTGGTGTTTGGCGACTTGGAGTCTCAGGTGGCCTCCCCGCTGACAGAGTCCAAAGCTGTGCTCAGCCACTGTGGGTCCTGCTGTCTCCTCCAGGTGAGCACTAGCCAGGGGTAAGAGCACCTTGGAAAGTCAGTCCTGGCTTAAGAAGCCCCGTTCTGATCTGAGCCCCATTTAGCAAAATGGGAAGAGAGGGTTGGTGGAAGCAGGGTGGACAAAGGGAGAGGGCCGCGGCCAGTCCTGTCGGTTCCAGCAGCTGTGGCTTATCAACAACCAAAATACGTTTCTCCGAGTCTGGAGGCTGGAAGTCCGAGAGCAGGGCCCCAGCACAGTGGGCTTCTGGCAAAAGCCTCTCTCAGGCGGCAGACAGCACCTTGTTGCTGAGTCTTCATGTGGCGGAAAGCAAGCTAGCTCGCTCTCCTGTCTCTCCTGACAGGGGCACTAATCCCATCATGGATGCACCACCCTCATAAGTTAATGGCCCCTCGAAGGCCCCACCTCCCAGTTCACTCACACTGGGATTAGGGTTTCACCACAGGAATCCAGGAGGACATATCCAGTCTACTGCATTCTACCCTGGCCCCCAAATTCATGTTCTTCCCATGTGCAGAATGCATCCATTCCATCCCTACAGCCCCTAAGCCCTAGCTGGCTTATAAACAGCCGTGGATAAGATCATTACAGTGTCCTCTGCAGGCTGCGTGTGATCCTGGCATGCTCCCATATCTGGGGCAGGGACTCCTCCTCTCTGACAGGAGTCGACACCACTCGAGTTTGCCTCAGCTTTGTGGAAGGAGGGAAAGTGGATAAGCTGACCATCACCAGCAGCAGCTCTCCAGATGGGAGGCCTTGAGAGTAACTGTCCAGTCGTGTGAATGACCTCGTGCAAGACGGTTGCTGGCAGAGCAGCACGTTCTAGGATCAGGTGAAAGCCAGGTCACAAAGTAGGGACTCACTGTGTCCTTTAGGCAGAAAGGTATTGATGTTGGTCTTGCTCTGGAATTGCCTCCCATCTTCCAAGCTGGGTGCAAGTCCCCTAAAGGCCACCTTTGGCTCATTCTGCCCGGGCTGCAGAAGGAACCATGGTCACTCCATGTGCTTCCCTGCAGCCTCTCTCACATGGCCTGCTTTTAGTGAGCCTCCAATCAATGCTTGCTGGATTTATTTCAGTAACTTTTGACTCTTTCCACATACAAATCAGTGCTTTCAGCCCCAAGTTTGCAACACTTCTCAAAGTCCAAAACTGCTGTTGCAAATATTTACTTAAGAGGCACACTTGTCTTGACAAAGTACCTGATCCGAGAGGACAATCCTCTAGCACAGCTCAAGCGACAATGGCTGTAGCAGAGGAGAGACTCCCACAGTTCATTCCCATCTGCAAAAGCAGGTTATACCATGCTGCTAGGGTCCCAAACACAGAAACACATAACTCTTTTTGAAGTTCCATGTGGCCTCTATGCCACTGATTTTTTTTCAGCAGGAATAAAAGACTAAAAGCAGTGAATAGTGTTGCAGAGTGAAAAATAAACTTGTTTCAAAAAAGATTTATTTAAGTTATTTTACAAGGCAAAACATACAATAACATCGCACATTACAGGGCAAAAGAAGGAATGAGGAAGGAGGTCAGACGACACAGGGACCCCAGACCACACACAAGGTCCTGTGTTCACCTTGAGATTTGTCACAGGGCAGTTCCTAAACAACTCCCGCCCACAGAGGCCGGTGTGTACATCACGCAGTGATGTCTTCAGTGCTTCATTTAGGGCAGGGAAGGGAGGGAAGCACCTGATTTTCCTGTCTCTAACCTTCTGGTAAAAGTCCACATAAATAGTGCTCACGAAGCTACAGAATCCACCCCTCCCAGGAGCCCAGGGACAACAACGCTCCCTGCTACTGCCTGGTGTCTTTGGGGAGAAGTCAGCCCATCAAGAGTGGGCTCCTGAGACTGCATGGACCCAGGGAGAAGGGCAGGGCCATTTTTCCTGGACAACATATTTGATTCAGCTTCATGGGATGGAGGACAGGATGAGAAAAGCTCATAACACCATCCCCATAGCCAACAGAGCACAGAATGGAGATTCCTGGGGGCCACACACTGCTCTGTGCCCTGAGTACCTCCCTTTTGGCTAGGACAGTGTTTGTCCCAGAGCAGGCACCTGATAAATACCTGTTGAATAGACGATCAGTATTAGTATTCTTGTCTGGTTTAATCAGGTGCCTGCTTCAGCTGAAACAGGGGCTCAGTTAAGCACCTGGAGAAAACCGCGCTTGGAGAAATTCTAGCTGTTGGTGTGTATTACACAGTAAAGAATTATTATAAGACTTTTTATCACGTGGGCCTGCTTCTGCTTTTTTTAATTAAAGTATCATTGATATACAATCTCATGTTGATTTCAAATATACAACACAGTGGCTCAACAGTAACAGTTACCCATATTATTAAATCCTCACCCCCTCTAGTGCAGTCACTGTCTATCAACGTAGTAAGATGTTACAGAATCATTAACTGTATTCTCCATGGTGTACTACCATCCTTGTGGCCAGCTTATATTGTGATTGCAAATTATTGTTCCCTTTTATCCTCTTCCCCCACACCCCACACCCTCCCCCTTGGTAACCACTAGTCCTTTCTCCGTGTCTGTGAGTCTGCTGCTGTTTGTTCCTTCCATTTTGCTTTGTTGTTATACTCTACAAATGAGTGAAATCATTTGGTATGTATTTCTCCACCTTGTTTATTTCACTAAGCATAGTAGCCTCTAGATCCATCCATGTTGTTGCTAAGGGGAGGATTTCTTTTCTTTTTATAGCTGAATAGTATTCCATTGTGTATACGTACCACATCTTCTTTGTCCATTCATCTATTGACGGACACTTAGGTTGCTTCCATATCTTGGCTATTGTAAATAGTGCAGCAGTAAACATAGGGGTGCATATGTCTTTTTGAATCAGGGATTTTGTTGTCTTCAGGTAAATTCCTAGGAGTGGAATTCCTGGGTCAAATGGTATTTCTATTTTCAATTTTTTGAGGATCCTCCATATTGTTTTCCACAATGGTTGAACTAATTTACATTCCCACCAGCAGTGTAGGAGGGTTCCCCTTTCTCCACATTCTCGCCAGCATTTGTTATTTCTTGTTTTTAACATTCTAACTGGTGTGAGATTATCTCACTGGGGTTTTAATTTGTATTTCCCTGTTGATTAGTGATGTGGAGCATCTTTTCTTATGCCTGTTGACCACTTATATTTCTTTCTTGGAGAAGTCTGTTCATATCGTCTACCCATTTCTTAATTGGGTTATTGTTTTTTGGGTGTTGAGTTGTAGGAGTTCTTTGTATATTTTGGATGTTAATCCCTTATCAGACAAGTCATTTACGAATATATTCTCCCATACTGTAGAATGCCTTTTTGTTCTGCTGTTGGTGTCCTTTGCTGTACAGAAGCTTTTTAGTTTGATGTAGTCCCACTGGTTCATTTTTGCTTTTGTTTCCTTTGCCTGAGGAGATGTGTCCAGGAAAAAATTGCTCATGCTTATATTCAAGAGATTTTTGCCTGTGTCTTCTAAGAGTTTTATGGTTTCATGACTTATACTCAGGTCTTTGATCCATTTTGAGTTTACTTTTGTGTATGGAGTTAGATAATAATCCCGTTTCATTCTATTATTTGTAGTGATCCAGTTTGCCAACACCATTTGTTGAAGAGACTGTCTTTTCCCCATTGTGTATTCATGGCTCCTTTATCATACATTAATTAGCTATATATGTTTGGGTTTATATCAGGGCTGTCTATTCTGTTCCATTGATCTATGGGTCTATTCTTGTGCCAGATCTATGGGTCTGTTCTTTTTGTTGATGTGGTGTATGATATTGATTCATTTATGAATATTGTACCATCCTTGCATCCCTGGAATAAATCCCACTTGGTCATGATGGATGATCTTCTTGATGTATTTTTTAAATCAGCTTGCTACTATTTTGTTGACTACTTTTGTCTCTATGTTCATCAGGGCTATTGGTCTGTAATTTTCTTTTTTGTGTGGTGTCTTTGTCTGGTTTTGGTATTAGAGTGAAGTTGGCCTCATAGAATGAGTTTGGAAGTATTCCCTCCTATTCTACTTAATGAAATACTTTAAGGAGGATGGATATTATCTCTCCTTTAAATGTTTTTCCTTTTAAGTGTTGATTTGGGGTATTTTTTGGTATCATTAATGTACAATTACATGAGCAACATTATGGTTACTAGACTCCCCCATTATCAAGTCCCCACCACATACCTACTGTCACTGTCCATCACCGTAGTAAGATGCTATAGAATCACTACTTGTCTTCTTTGTATATACTGCCTTCCCTGTATTCCCCACCACCACTACATTATGTGTGCTAACTGTAATGTCCCTTTTTCCCCCTTATCCCTCCCTTCCCACCCATCCTCCTCAGTCCCTTTCCCTTTGGTAACTGTTAGTCCATTCTTGGGTTCTGTGAGTCTGCCGCTGTGTTGTTTCTTCAGTTTTTGCTTTGTTGTTATATTCCACAGATGAGTGAAATCATTTGGTACTTGTCTTTCTCTGCTTGGCTTATTTAACTGAGCACAATACCCTCAATCTCTGTACATGTTGTTACAAATGGTAGGATTTGTATTCTTCTTATGGCTGAGTAATATTCCACTGTGTACATGTACCACCTCTTCTTTACCCATTCATCTACTGATGGACACTTAGGTTGTTTCCATTTCTTGGCTATTGTAAATAGTGCTGTGATAAACATAGGGATGCAAATGTCTTTTTCAAACTGGGACTCTGCATTCCTAGGGTAAATTCCTAGAAGTGGAATTCCTGGGTCAAATGGTATTTCTATTTTGAGTTTTTTGATGAACCTCCATACTGCTTTCCACAACAGTTGAACTAATTTACATTCCCACCAGCAGTGTAGGAGGGTTCCCCTTTCTGCACATCCTAGTCAACATTTGTTGTTGTTTGTCTTTTGGATGTTGGCCATCCTAACTGGTGTGAGGTGATATCTCATTGTGGTTTTAATTTGTATTTCTCTGATGATTAGGGATGTGGAGCATCTTTTCATGTGCCTGTTGGCCATCTGAATTTCTTATCTGGAGAAGTGTCTGTTCATCTCCTCTGTCCATTTTTTAATTGGATTTTTTGCTTTTTGTTTGTTGAGGTGCATGAGCTCTTTATATAATTTGGATGTCAACCCTTTATCGGATCTGTCATTTATGAATATATTCTCCCATACTGTAGGATGTCTTTTTGTTCTACTGATGGTGTCCTTTGCTGTACAGAAGCTTTTCAGCTTGATATAGTCCCACTTGTTCATTTTTGCTTTTGTTTCCCTTGCCTGGGGAGGTATGTTCATGAAGAAGTCGCTTGTGTTTATGTCCAAGAGATTTTTGCCTATGTTTTTTTCTAAGGGTTTTATGGTTTCATGACTTACATTCAGGTCTTTGATCCATTTTGAGTTTACTTTTGTGTATGGGGTTAGACAATGATCCAGTTTCATTCTCTTACATGTAGCTGTCCAGTTTTGCCAACACCAGCTGTTGAAAAGGCTGTCATTTCCCCATTGTATATCCATGGCTCCTTTGTTAATTGACCATATATGCTTGGGTTTATATCTGGGCTCTCTATTCTGTTCCTCTGGTCTATGGGTCTGTTCTTGTGCCAGTACCAAATTGTCTTGATTACTGTGGCTTTGCAGTAGAGCTTGAAGTCAGGTAGCATAATTCCCCCTGCTTTAATGCTGTTTTGTATAGAGAAAACAACACCCAGCAACTGGCGTGCAGCCTAAAACCTTCCTCCAAGATCCAGTAATGCAACCCCCAACCTGTACCCCTGTGGGACCCATCCTGCTCCCTGAGATCAACTCAGACATTGTCCCCTACCTATTTCATTGGTTGTGGCCTACAAACCCAGCCTACATACCTCCACAAAGAACGCAGACTAGACCCATTCCCATGGTCTGACTGAATGTAGCATTTACCCAGATGTGTTCCAACCTAATCAGAATGACCACTGGACCAGAGGCCACAGCCCATGCCCAGAAGTGCCACCTATGTGAAATGTGAATTAGACTCCTAGGCTTGCCTGAAGAAAGTGCCACACACTGGATTGCTTAAAACAACAGAAACTTATTATGCTACCATTGTGGAGGTTCAATACCAGAGTCGGTGTGTCATTCAGCCATCACCACCTGCAGCCTGTGGGGATCCGCGGGCGCCTCTTGCAAGGTCTGGTGCAGTGGGCGATTCTGGCATATTCCCTGACTGGTAGACACACCAGTCCAACCTCTGCTTCCATCCTCACATGGCTCCTTCCTCTGCATCACAGGACACCAGATACATGGGCCAGGACCCTCCCAACTCCGGAAGGACCTCACCTGAGATGGCCACATACACAACAACTGTCCCCACAGCAGGCCACATTCAAAGACTCCTGGGTAAGATTCAACATACCTTTTCAGGGTACACACTTCAACCCGCATCTATGGGTAAGAAACATCTTGAGTGGTTCCTGAAGAAACAAGCACTCCTGAAGCCAAGGGCTGCATTGATCTTTGGTCTAAAGGGAGGCAATTCCAATGTGTGCAATTGGGACATTTCTGTGCAGCCCTGAGGACAAGCTGAGCATCTGTGCCTGAGGGACTCTGGGCAAGTTCTCAGATGAGTAAGTAGGTGGAAGGCCATTTCAGGACAATGATGCTTTCCCCTTGGAAGTTGCGGGACAGGTACAGCCCAGATGAGGGTCTCCTGGGCACTCCCCACTGAGTGAGGAACACAGGACTTGGAGTCTGATGATGATGCTGAAACAGGATCGTGGTCACTCTTGGCGTCTGACCTTGGTGAAGGACAGCCCATGATGGGGAAGACACGCCGCCCATGAAAGCCAGTGGGGTTCCCTGAAGCAGTTCTGACTCTGGCCCACTCCAACACCCAGAGTGACACCGCAGACACTGCCCTGCCAAGCCAGCCAGAGCAGATAGACCTGCGAGTTTGGCCCGCTCATGGGGTATAAGACCGCAGACAGTGGTGATGGCTCCCATGCCCCTCCCAACATCTCTAGGAGGAGAGACAAACAGTAACTAGGGCCCATTACACTCTGTGGAGCACCAGTGTGGGACAAGGATGGCAGGAGCAGGAAGTGATGTGGGGCAGAGACAAGTTCTCATGTGGATTGATACTTCGAATCTGAATGAGGCCCAGGTGGATGGAGGAGAGGCCATGTGAGGCCTGGGTAACCAGCTGCAGGAGGCAGAGGAGGAGTTATTTTGGCTGGAATATGAAGGAGGCCTGTGAGGAAAGTGGATGTGAGCTGCTTGAATGACAGGTGGTTCTAGGTCTGAGGGAGGGGCTGTGGGCACAAATCACCCCAGGTGAGTGTTGTGGGGTTGGTGAGGTACGCACACACTGGTGGCCCTGTCAGCTGGAGCCAGGGGTGCATGGGAGCTCCCTAACAGCTGAGGAAGAGCTGGGTGGAGAAAGGCCTGGGGAAATCTTAAGGTAAGGTCTATGAGAGTCACCCGGGGTGATGACAATTCACTGGGAGGCATGAGGAGCACCTGCCAGGACCAAGGCCTTTATTGGGCACCTAGGGATGCACAGCTTGGGCAAAGCCACACCCACACCCAAGAGAAATTGCACAGAGAGGGTGATAGCCAGGTCCTACTTCTACATGCCTGGTCTCAGGGAGGTAGGTGCAGGGCTCCCAGGCTGGACGAAGGGCCTGTGCATCACCCTAACCCTGAAGAGGGGGACAAGTCTTCCCAGGGCATGCTTGACCTCCGTGTTCCTCAGAGAGTAAATGAGGGGGTTCAGGGTGGGGCTGAGTGCTGTGTACAGCATGCCGGACACCTTACTTCTCTCAGGGCTGTAGCTGGAGGCAGGGCTGATGTAGGCACAGAACACAGCTGAATAGTACACAGAGACCACCACGAGGTGGGAGGAGCAGGTGGAGAAGGCCCTCCGCTTGCCCTCTGCCGAGCGGATACGCAGGATGCTGGCGATGATGAAGCCGTATGACAGCAGGGTGAGCAGGAAGTTAATGACCCCATAGAAGACATCGGCCAAGACAGTCATGATGCTGTTCACACGCGTGGAGCTGCAGGAGAGCAGCAGGAGCGGGGGGATCTCACAGAAGAAGTGTGTGATGATGTTCGGACCACAGAAGGGCAGCCGCATCATCAGCCCAGTGTTCACCAAAGCGTTGACAGCACAGACGACCCACACGGCCATGGCCAGTGCCCTGCACAGCCATGGGCTCATCCTGGAGCTGTAGTGCAGTGGGTGGCAGATGGCCACACAGCGGTCATAGGCCATGACTGTGAGCAGCAACAGCTCGGAAGATGCAGACCAGACAAGGAAGAAGAGCTGGGCCATGCATCCCAGGAAGGAGATGGTGTTCTCCTCAGACACCAGGCCCACTAGTGCCTTGGGCAGCACACATGAGGTGCAGACAATGTCCATGGTGGCCAGGTTGCACAGGAAAAAGTACATGGGGCTGTGGAGGCTAGTGCTGCAGCTGACCACGGAGATGATCATGGTGTTGCCCACAAGTGCCATGGTGTAAAGGCAGAGGAGGCAGGCGAGAAGGGGCAGCCACAGCCCAGGGTGCTCGGAGAAGCCCTGCAGCACAAACTCTGTCACCAGCGTCCAGTTGGGCCTTGATGCTGGCCCAGGAGCAGCCCCCAGGCCCTGCCTCATGTGTGTTCAGTTCCCTGAGGAGAGATCCCACAAAACTCACATCAGACTGGTTCTCACGGGTGACCACCTCCTGACTTGGCCTACCCCCAGAGAGGGAAGGGGTGGCCTTGAATTCTTTACGGGAGCCCATGTTCCTTGACCTCCAGCCAACACTCCTCTGAAAGACACACAGCCTTCAATTACTTTTCCTTTCATTTTTCACCTTGAGAAAACTTCTCCTCTAGATCTGTGTTCTGTGGGGCACCGACCTCATCCTGACCTTCCCCACAGGTGGGCCACATGGAGCATCCCTGCCTGGGAGCTGCTCTTTCTCTCCCCTCATCTCCAATCCATGCCCTGTGCTCCAGTTGCTGTGGCAACAGGGCTGTGACCCTCTTCAACCTCAAGAGCTCCCTCCTTTGGCTCCGTGTCTCTGGTGGACAGTGAGATGGTGTCAGGGTTTCAGTCACTGCTCCTTCTGAGCACTTTTGGGATGGGACCTTTCCTCCCCTCCCTTACAATGTGTGTGATTCCTCACTGCTGGTCTTCGGCCATCATTTCTGATCTGTGCGCACTTAGCTCTATCATAAGTGGTGTGTGTGTGTGTGTGTGTGTGTGTGTGTGTGTGTGTGTGTGTGTGTGTGTGTGTGTGTGTGTGTGTGTGTGCTGTACTGGAATCCAGGAAACAAGCTGAAAGCAATAGCTGAGAACAAAAGGACTGAGAAGACCCTCCAGCTTCAGCCGTTGGAGGAAAGCTTGTTCCTGAAGTCAGTGCGACTTAATGGATCCAGTAGGAAAGAGGAAATCACTCACAGCCAGCATTGCTGGGTTTGGGGATGAGTAAGACCTTGATCAGACACAAGACTTTCAGGTGGTCAGAAGTATCCCCTCAAGTTCTTTACTAATTACAGAGGAAACATAGTAACCTCTCACTGATTGCCTGGCGAAGCCCTAATAGCTGATGCTGCTGGCTGTGCGCAGACCGAGCCCTGAAGCATGAGGAGCGGGCCTCAGATTTGCCAGGCTTCCCGCAGAAGCTACACCTCAGACAGAAGGGGCGGACTGGGGACATCACCCAATGGACACCGGCCTCCTGAGGCAGCCACTCCCCGGGTGACCCACCTCTCAAAATTCACATATTCTCTGTGTGACACTTTACATATGCAGCTGGAGGATTAGAATGGCCCTTTCCAAAGAGCAATCAATCAATACTTGATCAGATTCCTGCCAACTGGCCTGAGAAAAGACTTTCGGAGGCCTTTCTTCCCTGCTGGCTGGAGAGGCAGGTGTTTTTATCCCTCTATTTCAGATATGGGAACTGATGTCCAGAGGGAGAGATAGTGTGCCCCCTTTCCCGCCCCCACGGCTAGGAGTAGGGTTGGCTGGATGGCACGGAGGGCCCTGTCATCTCGTCCAGGCTGGTCTTTGAGAACAGAGCTTAGGCTCTGAAATGCCCATGGAGAGAAGGCTCACAGGTCAAGCTCTTGAGGCTGTCCCAGGCACAAGAGGACTTTTGCAGTGTCTTCACATGGGCTGGGAGCCCCACAGCAGCAAGTAGAAAAACAATCTCGGCAGGGCTGGCTTGCACACCTGTGAGGGCTGAGACATAGCCAGAACATGGGCTGCATGTCAGGTCACAGGCTGAGATGCCTCTGGCCCCCCACAAGCCCCACCTGGGAGCTTTGGTCACAATGAACATATTCTAGGAGCCACCACCCTACAGCCACAGCCCAGGTGCCACATGTTCTGGCCACTCTGTACTTTTTCTCTGGACTTCTCCCAACTGATGCCAAGGTCAAGTGGCAGCAGTACTTTCTCTGGGTGGCCTCCAGTCATGCCAGCACTGAGGGCACGGCCAGCACTGATGCAACCAGGTAAATATTGCCCTTTCACTGGAAGAAGGAAAGTCACTCCTGCCTCAGAGGCTGGCCTGTGGTACAGGGCCTCAGGGCTCTGCCTAGGGGCCTGGCTGAGTGAGAGGACCCCGAGTGTTGCCTGGTCACAGACTTGACCTTAGTTGTTCACAGACCATTTGTGTCCTTTCAGAAGCAGAGTCACTGGCTGGGCAGGTGAGTGAGAAATCCAGGGTTTGCACAAAGGGTGAAAGGAACAGGTTTGAAGAAACTCACTGGTCATGAAAAAAGTGTGATTTATGCTGTTTATGTAATAGAGCATAAAACCAAAACTTTTCTACCATATCCTTTTCTTTGATCAACACCTTCAATGAAACTTGAAGACATGCTAATTCACTTAGAGTGTGTTGCCGTGACTCCACCCGGGTTCTCGGGACCATGAAGGCATTCCATGTGCAGTGTCAAGTGAATCTTGCTCTCCTGCCCATCCAGAGGGCTGCTCAGCCACGCTTCACTCACCTTTGTCTGCTTACAGCGGCCTCTGGGCTCTTCTAGGAGGCGACTCCAGCCACAGTAGGCCCTTCGGTGACCGCTGACACCCTCTGTCCTGCATGAAGCAGGTCTCCACTGCGCTCCTGGCTGGCTCTTTGGGCTGAAGTTCAGCTGCCTTCGAGTTCCCCTCTGTTTTTCCAAGGCCAGGGGCAGGTGTTGTCCTGGAGACCCTGGGGAGGCCAACCTGAAGAGAAAGCCCTCAGGGCCAATTAAATGTGGCTGCAGGGTTTATGACCACATATCTCTACCAATTAGGCCTCCAGGAGAGAGCTGGGCAGCCAGAGCTCCCGCTGTGGGGGCAAGCACAGCCCCTCCCTGAAGCCCCTTGGTCCAGCCCTCCCCACACTACTTCTGTGCATCACCACCACAAGGCCCAATGTCCCATGTGGCGGGTTCACTAGGCTCAAACCAATTCTACTGAGCCTCCTTTGGCCTAATTTTACATGCTGCTAATAACACGTCATGTCAATCTTACCGTAATATGGATCTATCCTTCAGGTATTTCAGTACCCTTTTATGTGCCTTTTCACTTTTCCTAAGCTTAAGCGATTCAGTAAATTGCTTGAATTGTCTTGAAAGTGTTGCTCCAGCACTTCCATTGTACAGTCTAGATACTCTGTAGATAAATTCCTAGCTTTTATCCTTGCTGGATTGTACCCCAGATTCCATAATTGCCATCAGTGTGAATGCATTTTGAAAAAATGTGCATTCTATCCAGTGTTCTTTCCTTGTGATGAGGATTTTTATATCAACTTTATGAGATATACTTGACATTTAAACTCCCTGGTCATAACGGTGACAGTCATGTCCACAGTGTGACCACCACCGCGTTCCTGTGTCTTGGCACTCAGTCTCCCCAGTCCTCACTTCCTGGCCTGCACACTGCATTGATTTCTAAATTCCTCTATTGGTTTTGTCTCTTCTGGGACCATGTAAATAGAATCATGTTGTTATGCTCTTTAGTGTCCAGCTTTCTTTCTGTATAAAATATCTGTGAGATTTATCCCTGCTTCTGTACATATTCATAATGTGTTCTCTTATCTTGCCAGTAGTATTTCATTGTACTTTCATTCAGTGAAAGACAAACATTTTCACTGTAGAAACATATAAAATAATTTTTAATAGTTTTCCAAAGATTCATTTACCTGTCAGCCAACATTTGGATGTCTTCCAGTTTCAAATCTTGCAGAAGTGAATTCGCTGTGAATGTTTTTGGCACTATTTTATTGGTGTTCATAGATGTTTTCATTTAGCTTGGGTAATTCTTAGAAAGAGCATAGCTGTCTCCTAAGATGGTGATCTGCTGTTTCCAAACCAATTGCCCTATCCACTGCTTTTCTCTGATGAGGATCTGATGATGCATACTTTCCCTGTGCTCACTGATTGTGCATGTATTTTCTCCTATGAAGTGTCTGTTCAACTGATATTTTTTCCAAGGAGGCCATTTGCCTTTTATTAAAATGTAGAAAGAAACTCTTTGTCAAACATGGTTGTGGGAAGACATTGTACACTTACAGGCACACTTTCTGCTTCTCCAAGAGCATGTTTTGAGTTTCATTTTCTTAAAAGCTTTTTTGAAGAGCAGAATTTTTTGTATTTCATGGAATCCAATTAACCTTTTTTCTGGCCATCAAAGATCTTTTATTCTAGTTTTCATAAGTCAAGATACAACCTGAGTTTTTTAAATAGCACCATAGTTTTATATATATATATATATGTGTGTGTGTGTGTGTGTGTGTGTGTGTGTGTATGTATACATGCAGACATATATTTCAAAAGCATATAAGAATCAATTGGAAGGTATTGCCTGCATGATTACGTAGAATTTTTTTATGTGCTGAGGTGAAATTCACATAACATAAAGTTAGCCACTTTTGATAATTAGTTACATTTAATACATCACAGTATTATGAATTCTGATTCCAAAACACTTCCTTCCTTAATCATTAAGCAATTTCTCCTCAATTCTCCCCTCC